>NC_141685.1:803325397-803670397 GCF_964263255.1 Lissotriton vulgaris
ACAAAGTGCCCTGAAGCTTGGAAGCACACGCGAAGTCACTCTACCTTCCGGCTTTTTCACGTGCAGTCTGCGCTCTGTTCCACGTTTTATTTAGGATGCCTACGTGTTTCAGGGTTTCCACAACCCCTTCTTCCTGGGCTAAACAGACAACAGCATTTCAACTTCTCATGCTTGCATTTCCGGTTTTATTCATTTGCAGGTAACTTGTGCATTTTCAACATCATTACAATGCATGATGGGACATAAGGTTCCTTAACTGAGTTCAAATGCGCAGTCCGTAGTTCTTTTTTTTTCAAAGACCTTTATTGTACCTTTAACCTTGTACACAGCGTCTGGCCTACAACCCCTTGGGCCGGCCGCAACTTATTCATCTGTACTCCGTAATATCAGGATAACACAGCCCAAGAGCCGACATCCCGGGGGCACGGCGGCGGTTTATATCAATGCATGTACACAATTCACAATAGGATTATAACTCTGCATGGGTCTTTTTTTTTTTAATTGAACTTGTTCACATTGCATCAGACACAGAAGACGACAAAAACAACAATATATGCAGTATTCTGAATATTCGTAGTGAAAGTACAGTTGAGTCCCCATCGGTATGTCATTTATAGAGTAGTGGCTAAGTTTCGGAATGGCTTAAAAACCCACCATGTAGTACACGATCATGGGACTGGGACTCTTAGTCTGAGAGGTCCTCGTCCGAGTCAATCTGAGGCAGTTCACAGATATCCCCTCTGAACCTATTCCACCCCCCCATATCTGCCCCCATTTCCTGGGGCACCCCCGATGAACAAACCCACCTTCTCGGCAACCATTGCTACGTCCATGTCTCTACACCACTCCCTCAGCGTAGGCGATGCCTCAGCGCCCCATAGTCTTGCAACGTTTCGCTTTGCAACCATCATCTCCAGCATGGCCCAATCCTGCTGTCGAAGAGTCAAATCCGTTGCGTCCCACACATTGAACAGGTAACGCCTGGGATCAGGCAGCAGGGAAACATTCATGGTTTGGGAGATGGTACGCATCACAGCAGCCCAGAACATAGCTACTCGACCACAATCCCAAATGGTGTGATAGAATGTTCCTCTCTCTCCGCACCCACAGAGACAGTACTCATGTGTGGCCCTTCCTATCGTATGCAGGACTGTTCTGGTGTAATACGTGCGGTACAATATTTTCAACTGCACCAGTTTGAGCCTGGAAGGGATCGCTGTTTCCCGCGGCGAGGAGATTGCCTCCTGCCACTCTGAGTCATCAAAGTCGCCCACGTCCCTCGACCAGCTCAACCGCAACAGAACTAACCTGTCCGGGTGATTGTTGACCAGCTTTCGATACGTGAAAGATGTTGCTCTACGGGGCATGTGTTCTGTCAGTAACCTGTCCTCAAGGGGAGTGGATTCTGGTAAGACTGAGTCTGCAGGGATGGCTGTCTGCAGTGCATGACGGATTTGTATGTACCAGTAGTGTTCAGACTGTGCCATCTCATATTTGGTTTGTAGAAATGCAAAGTCCACTACCTTGCGCTTTTTCCAAAGGTCTCCCACAGCCGATATTCCTATGTTGTCCCAAGCCTGGAACCCCTTACTGTTGCGAAGGAAACCTAGTCTGTATGAATCCCACAATGGCATCATTTGCGTTATTGTATTAGCGCACTGAAGGTGTCTGTGTGCCTTGTACCAGAGTTGGATTGTGTGTCGTGTCGGTCCCACTAGGTCAGTCGGAACACTTCGGCTATATAAGTTTCTCAACAAACCTCTGGGCTCCAAGCATTGCCTATCTGCCGAATAAGCGGGTTCAGTCTGTGGGGCATGCAACCAATAGTTGATTTGTTTGAGGTGGGCCGCCCAGTAGTACAATTCAATATTAGGGAGGGCTATGTCTCCATCATACCAATCATTCACCAGTTTGCATTGTGCGATCCGTGCCGGTTTACCGTCCCACAGCAAGGCGGAGACCGCGGATGAGATCGCTGTGAAGTAGGAGGGCAGGATCGGGAACGGCATGTTTTCGAGAATGTAGAGGAAGCGGGGAAGCGTCATCATTTTGAACAACGCAGCTTTGCCCAGGAGAGTGAGAGGGAGGGAGTGCCATACCTTTACATCCCATTTAAATCGGTCTAGGGGGGGTTTCAAATTTAGGGCATAGAATTCGTCCGGGTCTGATGAAGCGTAAATACCCAAATATTCAAACGCCGCGTCCGTATAGCTTAAGGGGCAGCTCGCTGAGAGCAACGGCGGGTGGCCCGCAAGAACAAAGAGTACCGATTTAGTCCAATTAATCCTATATCCCGACACTCTTCCAAATTTTTCACAAACATTAAGAAGCTCAAGAATCGATTTTTTGGGGGAGGTGAGATGAAGAAGGATGTCATCCGCTTAGAGAGATATACGATCTTCCCACGTCAGTGACCACCGGATACCTTTAATAGATGGTTCCCATCGGATCCAGATCGCTAACGGCTCAAGGACCAAAGTAAACAGGAGGGGGGAGAGCGGGCAACCCTGCCTGGTTCCTCGACCGAACGGGAAGTCCCTAGATATGTAGCCATTTGCCACTACCTGGGCCAGGGGTCTGGTGTATAATAGACGAACCCAGGCGCAGAACTTGGGGCCGAAGCCCATGTGTTGAAGCACAGCAAACAAGTAGGGCCATTCCACGGTGTCAAATGCCATAGTGGCGTCAAGGGAGAGGAGAACCGTAGATTCTTTTAAGCAGTCTCGACGGGCCAAAACTGCTTATAAACGCCGCAGGTTGTGTGCTGTATTGCGGGATGACATAAAACCAGATTGATCTGGGTGCACCAAGGTGGCAAGATGCGGGACCGGTCACTCTGCAAGTAATTTGGCGAGAATCTTCGGTTCCGCATTTATTAAAGAGATAGGGCGGTAAGAGGCGCAAGCCTCCGCCGCCTTCCCGGGTTTATGAATTGGAATGATCGTGGCTAGGTTCTCCCACCTCCAGACTATCGGTAAACATTTTAATGAGATGGGGAGCCGTGATTTGGACCGTGTTCTTATACAGCTCCACTGGAAACCTGTTGGGGCCCAGTGCCTTACCCGATGCCAAGGCATAGGTTGCCTCTTGTATTTCCTCTACTGTGATATCTGCCTCAAGCAGAAGCGCTGCTTCCGGTGAGAGGTCGGGAATTGTCACGTCTTTGATATAATCAAATGCCTCCTCAATCGAGTACTGCGCCTGCGGGGTGTATAGTGTTTCAAAGTGGTCTGCAAGTAGGTCTACTATAGCCCCGGGATCCGAGGTCACATGTCCAGATGGCGACGACAGCTGTGCAATGACTCTACCCACTTTTTCTTTCTTGTACAGCCATGCCAGCATCTTTGCGGCCTTGTCCCCCAGCTCATAAACCCTATGTCGAGTGGCCTGAATCGTATTTTGCACCATTTCCTTCTGATATGCCATCCACTCGGTGCGCCGTAGCCGGACAGTCTGGGCAGCTCCAAGGGACTGAAGGACCGGGTTTTTAGAACCCAGCGGCATCATGGAGAACGCCTGAAACCTTCGAGTTCCCCTGTCTTGGCAAACAGAGACACAGGATACTTCTTGATGATGTCAAAGACCAAAGTTTATTGGCTGCAACCAGGAACAGAGATCTACGAAGCACACACGGGTGGTTTGTCAGAGACTGCACAAATTCAATAAGCGGAGCATGGTCTTTTATGCCAAAAAACAAGCCTCAGGCAACATTTCAAATTAGCATTCGGTGCATACAAACTGACCAATGACAGTGTAACATTTTGAAAGTAGCGTATGACGACAATCTCAGACAATCCCATCTTCCGTTGTCCAGCCCACCAGAAATGACCACGCACATTCCCAAGTTATTGTTCGATCAGGCCGGACAAACCCATCATAAAACCTTCAACCCAAATCAATGATTATGTTGTAAAGGAAAGGCAGAAACAGATTGGAAAAGACATAGAAAGGTGGGAGCAGTGTACCATAAACTCGGGTACGTCCTGCTCTTTGATCTTTATCAGACCAGCTGCTGAACAAGGAACTGGCTCAGCGAGGTCGGCCTCGGGCAAGGAGTCAGTTCGGCCAGGTCACCCAGAAGTCAGCTAAGACATACGTGTCTCAAGGACTCGTTCGGCCACAGTCATCGGGCCTATGTTAGGGCAACCACACAAAATGGCTGCCGTATACAAAATGGAACCCAGAGGTTCAAACTAAATCCTTAAATACAGAGTGTTCTCCTATATCGATTCATACGAAAACACTCAGACACGCTACACTCTCCATTTGCGGTCTGCTGACACTAAAATCATCTATTTCCGACGATCTTTAGTGTACGGGTTCGGAACCATCGAACCCAGTTCGCGAACCACGGAACCACAGACCTCCTTTTGCCCTTACATAGGCAACAGACCCAAACCCATGTTAATCTGAATCTGGATCTATATTCATCAGATCATCGATATGTTGCTGTAGCATCATCCTATTACTTAGTACCTCTCTCTGGACAGGTCTCCTTGCACACGAAGTAGCACAGAGGCCACACATAGCAGGAGCACAGTGTACGCAGAGACAGAACATGAAAAGGATTGCTAAGACCATCCCAATGACCATCAAAATCTTCCAACCCCAAGTGGATATCAATCCCCATAACCATCCCATCAACGACCAATCTCCTTTGTCCAAATGGACAGAATCGGAGATCTAATGCAATTTGGAAATGGCCTGGAAGACTGATGGAGCGTTGTCTGGAATGAAAACGCAGCAGCTCGATTGAATCAGCTTACAAACTCCACCTCGATCTGCTAAAATAACATCAAGGGCAACTCTATTTTGAACTGTCATGAGTCTATCCGACTGGAGCTCAGCAGTCAGGTTACCAAGGGCACTGGCAGTTTCGACTATGGTGGACTCAACCACTCTCGTCAACTGGCGAATATTCCTACTGTTAGCCATAGGTCCCCAGAACGGCAGAAAACCCTTAAAGAAATCTCCCAGTTCTTGTCCTGCAGTGTCTTCTTGACTAAAGACACCTCTAGCAACTCTCGTCTTATGGTAATCTGCCGCAGCTGTAAAAGTGGGAGGCAACAGAAAGGAAACAAAACATGTGCCCGAGAAGTCGGGGGGCAACCATGTATACGCTTTGTCATAGCAAACAAAGTAGGTACCCTTAGCAGCTAAGAACGCTGGGGAAGACTGAGACGCAAATACATAAGTCTCAGCGCAAACACTCTTCCCTAACTGAGCCTTCGGATTCTTGCCATTGCCCTGCAGACAATAGTGGCCCTGATGGGGCACTATCCAAATCGGTGGAGAACTTTTTGCTCGCTGGTTAACACTCAGACTAACTCCATATCGAGTAACGTTCCAACCAATGTAAGCCAGTGTCTCATCTTTCGGAATAGTTTCATACAAGCTAATCACTCTAATCATGTCGACAATGCCTTTAACTATAGCGCTATTCTTTGGGTTGTCTTTCAACGGACATTGGGGGTAGACACTATGGGCATAAATAAACATCGTTCTGTAAGCCCAAATCGAACCATTTAAGCTAAAGGGTAGAACTAAATAAGGAATACCCTTATCGGTTGTATGAGGCATCAAACCACAAATCCAACAGTTTGTCGTATTCATCACTAACTGGTGTTGGTGCAAAAGTTGGATGAAGGAATTGTTAGCAAATTCCAATCGTCTAACTACCTCATGCTCAGGCAAAGGATGGAAAGAATGAGAAGAAATGGTAGGTTAAGGTGTAGGTTGCACAGTGGGATTAAACATCATTTTAAAAGAAAATGTTACATAACCAGCTATAAATATCATAAAGCTCAATAGTAAAAATAAACATAGTATCAAAAAACTTTTCTTCGATATTATTTTACATATTCGTTTTCTAAAAGTCAATGTCTGTACAGGTCTCTCCAACTCAAAGAAATCCATCCTAAACTAAATGTGCTACCCGCGGTGGTAGGTTGATTCTGCTCAGGAGTGCCTCTGCTAACCCAGGAAGGCTGCCTTGAGCCAACAGAACCCTCGGCCTAGTGTCTCAGGCTTGCACTCCCAAGACTGGTGGCAACGCGACCCTAGCAGCGAGAACCGGATGGTGGTTCAAGAAAAACAAAAATGAGTAGATCCTTGGTGGAGAGTTAACCTGTAAACAGAAAAAAATCATCAAACTTTATTAGTTTTTATTTATTTGTCCGTAACTCTGGGTCTCAGATTATAGCGACTCTTTCCAGCTAATTCTTGATCAACGAACAAAAGGTGAGGCTCTGTAGTGTCCAATCGATCTGCAGGAGGTACTGATTCTTGCAAAATCCTGTCGCTCTCTTTTTCTGAGTTCGTTCCAATCAGTCGAGCATCGCTGAACGGTATAAACCGTGGGACAACTTCAGTTTCAGAACCTGCAAGTCCCTCCTGGACCCACTTATCGTATGGCAAGGGCAAAGGTGCCATCTTGGTATGGGATCCGTGGATCCAGTTGCGCTTGCCTCGCACTCGGACCGCAGATCTCGTTGACAGGAGTACTTGGTAGGGCCCCGTCTAACGGGGCTGGTCGTTCTTGATCCGCTGGAAGTTACGTACAAACACCCAAGACCCAGGTTCAATAGAGTGGCCTGGATCTTCTGCAGCTTGTGGGAGGCTGTCATGCACCTGTTGGCGTAAAACACTCATTTTAGTTGTCAGTTCACGCAAGTAGTCAAGCAACACAGGATATTCGAGATCACTGAACCTCGTTGGTCTTGGTATGCCCCAAATGTTCGCCGGGCGACCAAACACAACCTCATACAGACTCAAAACCATTCGCGAATGCACAGTCATTCTTGTAGATAAAAGCGCTAATGGCAAGGCATCTGGCCATTGTAAACCAGTGCTCGCTTGGATTTTGGCCAATTTTAACTTAAGAGTGCCATTATAGCACTCGACTAAACCAGCTGATTGGGGGTGATTTGCAGCGTGGAATTTCTGCCTAATTCCGAGACCATCACACACTCTCTTCATGACTTGATCCACAAATTCACTCCCATTATCACTCCAGATAATTCTCGGCATTCCGAACCTCGGGAAAAACTCTTTTATCAAAACCTTCACTGTGGACAAGGCAGTATTGTCCTTAAGGGGGTAAGCTTCTACCCATATAGAAAAAGAGCAAATAACTACTAACACATATTTTAAGTTGTTGCATCTCTCCATATGGATGAAATCTAGCTGCAAAGCCTCGAACGGATACGTAGGAGGAGCAAAATGACCAGCTGGTGTGGGAGTTCCCTTACGAGGATTATGCATCAAACACACCATACACAACAACTTACAAATCCCTTTCACACTAATATGTGCCATTCCATGAGCCATTGTAACAACTGGAAGCACATATGCGTTAGGCAACAACCATCTCTGATGCTCTGACAAATCAGTCCAACAACCATTCGAATCCAATCTACCCTTGCTTTCTCTCCATTCATTCAACTCTTTCTCTGTGGCTTCACCATGAATGGATTTCACTCTCTCAATGGTATCTTCGCACATACTCTTCTCTGGAACCCATCTCGCTGGACCCGCAACATACATTCGACTCATCACGTTCCTAGCAGTTTCTTTCGCAACTTCATCCGCAAACGCATTACCACGGCCAACATCATCCGTAACCTTTTTATGGGCACTGCATTTCACAATCGCTACTTGCAATGGTAACGTAAGAGACTCGAGAAGTTCATTCACCAGTTGTCCATGTTGTATCTTCGTCCCATGCGATGTCAAAAATCCACGTTCACGCCACAAACGTCCAAAGCTATGAGCCACACCAAACGCATACTGACTATCCGTGTACACATTCACTCGTTTTCCTTTCGCCAACACACACGCTCTCGTAAGTGCAATCAACTCAGCTGCTTGTGCTGAGTTATGTGGGATGCGTGCAGCTTCAACAATCGTATGCAAAGTCGTCACAGCAAAGGCTGCAGTCGTATCACCATTTGGCAACTTAAAACACGAACCATCAACCCACAAAGCATCATCACAGTCAGGAAGAGGAGTATCCCGGAGGTCCACTCTCCCTTTCGTCTCTTCTTCGGTTCTTAGAAAACAATCGTGCTGTTCTTCACTATCATCATCTGTATCAAGCGAAATCGGCAACAAAGTAGCTGGGTTTAAGGTATTACACCTTTTGATGTGCACATGACTCGCTAACAATGTAAGCTCATACCCTGACAACCGAGCACTAGTTAAGTGCTGTGTCTTGGTACGATTCAACAAGGTATCCACTGCATGTGGAACCATAACCACTAACGTGTTATCCATAACCAAACCAGCAGATTGTCGAATCGATACAGCCGCTGCCGCTGTAGCTCTCAAGCAACTCGGCAACGCTCTAGCTACAGGAATCTAAAGTCGACGAAAAGTACGCACATGGGCGTTGCTTATCGCCAAACTGCTGAGTCAAAACCGACAATGCACATCCCTCTCTATCGTGGACATACAATGTGAAAGGCTTACTGTAATCGGGAGTACCCAACACAGGAGCCGAACACAACGCATTGCGTAATTAAGAAAAGCTCTTCTGACATTCATCAGTCCAAGGAATAGGATTTGGAGTATCCTTAACAGTAAGAGCTATCAAAGGCTTCGCTAACAAAGAAAAATTAGGAATCCACTGTCTACAATACGACGTGATACCCAAAAACGCACGTACTTCTCTCTGTGTCCTAGGAACACTCATTTTTGCAATAGCCTGAATTCTTTCTGGGGTCAGTTTCCTTCCCTCCTTCGATAAGAGGTGACCTAGGTAAGTAACTTCTTGTCGACAGAATTGCAATTTCGAGAGAGAGACTTTGTGATGACAATCAGATAAATGACGTAATAATGATAAAGTGGCATCCTTACAAATCTCCTCAGTATCGGCGGCAACCAACAAATCATCAACATACTGAATAAGGGCTGCACCTTCAGTTAAAATCAACAGATCAAGTTGCGTCTTTAAAGCTTGACTGTAAATCGATGGACTCTCGCAATAGCCTTGAGGAGCGCGCTTAAAGCGGAAACTTCGTCCTCCTAAGGAGAATCCAAAGATATCCCTACTCTCCATGGCAATCGGGATGCTGAAGAAAGCATTCTTCAAGTCAATCACCGAAAACCACGTGGCCGAAGCCGGAATCAAAGTCAATAATGCAGTAATGTCAGGCACAACAGAAAATTGTGGAACAACAATTTTGTTCACTTCATGAAGATCGATGACGAATCTATATACAGGAGGCTGTGAAGGGTCAGTTCTCTTTAAGACGGGCAAAACAGGACTATTACACACATTACCTCGTGTTTCTTCAACAACACCCTTATCGATCAGATAATAAATGATCGCCAAAAGTGCACGTTCACCATCACTTGAGATACGATATTGCGGAATGCGCAGTAACTTAGCATTCGCCTTCAGTGTCACAACATATGGGGGAGTATCTAACAGGCCCACATCATTTGGACCCGTAGCCCACAGTGAATAAGGTAACTTAGACATTTTCGATGGAAGACAATCTTTCTATACATACATCGGAGAGATCACATTCTCACCCAAAGTAAGATGTACTCCTGTCGGAGAACAATACAAAGTCGCATACAATCTCTTCAACAAGTCCAATCCCAACAAATTCTCATTACAACCTGTAGTCAAAAGAAGGGGTGCTTCAAACCTACAAGGACCAACAGAAAGGGGCAATGGAGCAGAAATCGGATTTGTAACGGGGGCGCCAGAAAAACCTACAGAAACATTATTAAAGCCAGACAAAGGTGCGCCAGGGAGTTTAGAATGCATAATAGAACTCTTCGTAGCACCAGTGTCTAGCAGAAAAAGCTCTGACACACCTGATGCAATCACTTCAACATAAGGTCCACTCTGATCTACTGGAACTGAAACAACTCCCTCTCTTTGTCCATGGCTGTCCTAACAATTGTTACCGTTTGCTTCGTCACCTTCAACATAATAATCATCTACATAGTACTGTGCTGTCCTACCAGACGAATTCTGCTGTTGATCAAAACTATTCATCGAATTCTGCGGAGGCAAAGGACGCACGTTCTGTCTGCGACCTCTACCTCTAGGCGCTTGCTGAGCACCTCTACCTCTCACACCAGGAGCACTATTCGCTCGTTGTAGCAAGACCGGACAACTATTCTTGTAGTGACCCTCTTCTTTACAATACGCACACTGATTAGGCCCATACGGAAAACGCTGTTGAGAAGTCTCGTCTCTTTGCGAGTTTCTCGAATACTGTTGAGGTTGCTGATAATCACGCTGATTATTAACACGGGGTGGATAAGCTTGTTGTAGAAGAACTTTAGTCTTCAATTCCTTAGTCTTCTTATCCGCTTTCTCTAACTCATCCTTACGTCTATTCTCATAGTACTGGGCCGTAGCTAAAATCTGCGCTGATGTAGAAACAGGCCAAGCACTCTCAGAATCCTTCAATTTAGTGCATAACTCAGGAAGAAGATTGTGCACAAATTTGTCGACGAACAATCTCTGGCCACCCTCAGTAGCCATATCCTGCCCACTATGATCTACAAGAGTTTCTTCAAAACGCGTGAAAAAATCTGACACAGTCTCATCTTTCTTCTGCTTACATGCAGACAACTTGTCCCAATTAATGCATACTTCGGGCATCAAAGTCTTCATGAGAGTAATAATCCTACCAGTTCTGTAATAATATTTTCAGGCTTAGCACCTCCAACTTGTCTATCATTCGCAGCAACAAGATTAACCCACGAATCACCCAATTCATTATCATGATCCGTATGTCGAATGACATTCCAGGTGGGCTGTGGAACAACATTCCCAAACAACATATCTATGTCCGCTAAATTCATGACGCACGAACCGACAGTTTGCGTAAGCTCTTTATAATGCCCCGCTGGATTTTTCTGCGGATCAGGCAAAGTCTGCTTAAGCGCTAAAACATCTGCACGCTTCCATGGAACGTGTACCCACACTCGCTGAAAGTGCGCAACAACAGGTGGATGAGCATTTGCATCCGCAGGTCTCCAAACCGGAGGAACCTCTCGCATCGGATACTGACGCGCTTGTCTCCTAACCAACGAATCAGGCTCAAGCAACCGTTCAGAAGAAGCATTATTTCGAAATGACAATAACGACAACACCGCTCTCTCGATGTCGAGGAGACTCACAATTGTTCCCTTTGCAAACTCAGAACGCAATAGAAACAACTCTTCAGGAGGTTTACCCATGTCGTCCATTCATTGGTCATGGAGGAACGCACACATGATCTCAAAAACATACCGTTGCTTAGGTTCTTCCCATTGCCGGAAAACATCCATGATACCCTCAAGATCGTACTGAGACGTGTACATAACCCATCTACGTGCCATGTGATCCAAAACCACTCGTTCATCTGTATCAGGCAACTGACTACGCGACTGTCTACGCTCACTCACAGGAGACATACCCAATTGTCCCAACCAAGGAGTCAGAAAACCAGAGAAGGCAGCAGTCATCCGCTGTCTAGGAGAAGGAGTAGTCGGAAGAATAAGGGAAGACGAATCAGAAGTAGGAGAAACCAAAGTCGGAACTGAAGAAGTGTTAGGTACAGGAATAGAAGTAGCAGTCATAGAAAAGGGCAAAGTTGGCGGGCCCTGAGGAGGCTGCGCCAAAGGAACAGTAGCTAACGGAGAAGCTGGCTGTAGAGGAATCACAGGAGGCAGAACAACCGGCAATTGCACAGCCACGACTGGTGGCGGTGGTGCCGTAGCATTCTGCGCATAGGGTGGCGGCAAATTTAACAGATGCGACATTAAAGAATCTTTTCGCAAGATCTTTCTCGTCTTTCTGTTCTTTAGTCGGCAAGACTGGGCAGCATCTATCTACCGCTAACTTCCTCATTCGAAACATCTGTTCACTTTCTTGTTCTTCTTCATTATCTCTATACGCAATGGCAGCTTGCACCATTGACATACCTCGTTCTTGCTTATTCTTTTTCGCGAATTTTATTTCTTTCTGTTTGGCTTCTTTGCGCCATATGCGGAAAGAGTCAAACATCGCCGGCCGGGCTTTCTTCTTGAACAACTTCACCTCAAGGTTATCTAGAATTTCAGTTTCAAAACTACCGTAACGGGGCCACTGTAGGACACCGTCACTCTTTGTATATTTTACCCAGATCTCATTATAACTAATAGGGCCCACACCATGTTTCACATACAAATCGTACGTAGGAGTTCCGATCGGAGGAACCGGACACGAATCCTCTAACCGGGAATCCCTCGATATACCACATCTAAACAAGTGTCTAAAACTGCTAAATCCAGGCATCTTGCTCACTAGTCTAGCTTCAAACAACAAGGGAGATCTAGAAACGATAATCTCGTGAATACACGAATCCCTTGGCTTTGGGGCCTGCAGGTACCAAATCAAAGCGATCCACTAAAGGATACCAAACAAACTAAGGACTAGGAGACGCTCCGCTTATACTTAACTGAAATGTTGATGGCGTCACCAGAAGACCCGTCAATCGTCTCGCTCTACAAACGTCTAAGGCTCTAAAACAGGGCAACAGTCAGGGCAGCAGTCCTTCGTAGCCGTCGGAAAGCGGGAAACCTCGCAGCAAAGACTTTCGGACCACCACGACATACAGGGGTCGATGAAGTGGCTGGCCTTCCTCCAGAATTTTCACATGAAGCTTCTCACGAACCTCTGGCTTGGACCGGTACCGCTGAAGTCGCCCTACGTTGGGCGCCAACTGAAGGACCGGGTTTTTAGAACCCAGCAGCGTCAGGGAGAACACCTGAAACCTTCGAGTTCCCCTGTATTGGCAAACGGAGACACAGGATACTTCTTGATGACGTCAAAGACCAAAGTTTATTGGCTGCAACCAGGAACAGAGATCTACGAAGCACACACGGGTGGTTCGTCAGAGACTGCACAAATTCAATAAGCGGAGCATGGTCTTTTATGCCAAAAAACAAGCCTCAGGCAGCATTTCAAATTAGCATTTGGTGCATACAAACTGACCAATGACAGTGTAACATTTTGAAAGTAGCGTATGATGACAATCTCAGACAATCCCATCTTCCGTTGTCCAGCCCACCAGAAATGACCACACACATTCCCAAGTTTCCTGTTCAATCAGGCCGGACAAACCCATCATAAAACCTTCAACCCATATCAATGATTATGTTGTAAAGGAAAGGCAGAAACAGATTGGAAAGGAGATAGAAAGGTGGGAGCTGTGTACCATAAACTCGGGCAAGTCCTGCTCTTTGATCTTTACCAGACCAGCTGCTGAACAAGGAACTGGCTCAGCGAGGTCGGCCTCGGGCAAGGAGTCAGTTCGGAGAGGTCACCCAGAAGTCAGCTAAGGCATACGTGTCTCAAGGACTCGTTCGGCCACAGTCATCCGGCCTATGTTAGGGCAACCACACAAAATGGCTGCCGTATACAAAATGGAACCCAGAGGTTCAAACTAAATCCTTAAATACAGAGTGTTCTCCTATATCGATTCATACAAAAACACTCAGACACTCTACACTCGCCGTTTGCGGTCTGCTAACACCAAAATCGTCTATTTCCAACGATCTTTAGTGAACGTGTTCGTAACTATATCGAACCCAGTTCGCGAACCGCGGAACCACAGGATGGGTGAGTCTCCTGCTCCCGAATTGCAATTTGAAGTGCCTTCTCTAAAGCTTTAAGTTCCTGCCGCTGTGTTCGCTTGTGGTAAGCAACGGAGGATATAGCCTGTCCGCGTAAGACCGTTTTGTAAGCCTCCCACAAGATGATGTGTGAGTCTACCGATCCGGAATTCTCCTGAAAATATTGTTTAGTGGTACTATTTAAAATTTTCATGATAGGGGTGACCTGCAGGTATCTCGCGTGGATAGGGAAAATGCGTCTGCGTTGTGTGCGGTGGTTCGTGTAAGTAAGTTGCAGTGGAGAGTGATCTGATATTCCCCTGGACGGATCTCTACTTCCTCAATGCTCTGCAGCCCATCGCCAGACACCAAGATGTAATCTATCCGGGAGAGACAGTCGTGGGTAGCTGAATAATAAGTGTATTGTCTATCATATGGGTGTTTGTATCTCCAACCGTCTGTGAGTCCCAAGGCGTCAAGTAGTCCTAGGAGTCGTCTGGCCCCCGCCCCGCTGTCGCATGTGGGTGTCTATCAAGTTCCTGATCAGCAATGTCATTGAAGTCGCCCCCTATCACCTACGTTGAGGTCGGCAGAGTCAGGAGGAAGGCCGTGAGGGCAGTGTGTGTTGTAGCATGTAGGCCTGGCGGGACATACACGGACACAAAATTAAAAAGCTGGCCCTCCCACTGCACCGTTGCAGCCGCAAAGCATCCCTGATTATCTATACATGTCTGTTGCACCACCATCTGGAAGTTCTTCAGTATCCCTGTCCCTCTCGAACCCGATGAAAATCTGCAGGTGCAATGAACTTGTACCCCCATCTATCCATTGCCTTTGAGGCCGAGCCCACTAGATGAGTTTCTTGCAGTAAAATTATGTCCGGGTTACAGCGCTTTAGGTATTGCAGTACTAGTCCACGCTTCACCCTGTCCCCCAATCCCCGAACATTCCACGTTAGAACTGTCAAGGCCGACTGGCGGGTTATATGATTCTCAGGTG
Source organism: Lissotriton vulgaris (assembly GCF_964263255.1). Classification (NCBI taxonomy): domain Eukaryota; kingdom Metazoa; phylum Chordata; class Amphibia; order Caudata; family Salamandridae; genus Lissotriton; species Lissotriton vulgaris. Next base: position 803,340,002 of record NC_141685.1, read on the forward strand.
TATACGCTACTGGTGCAGCCATCTGTCAGTGTTTGCGATATCGCGCTATCAATGGGGGGTAAGTCCTGTAATGCATCTACTTTCAAGAGACATGTAGTCTTCATCATCATAGAAAAAGAAAAGAGTGAAAAACAACCCAAACACCCTCCCACACTGTGTCCCACCCACCCTCCATGCCTCCCTGCTAGACGAACTTTCAACTGCCCGCCACCCCAACTCAGCAGAGCGCTCTATCCCTCTCAAAACCCCAATACTTGCTTGTCGGGGGAAGAGTTCAGCCAGGTACCAGCCCCTTAATGCCCCCAGTCTCGACCCAGGTCAGAGTCTCCGACAGCAGAGACCCGAGTTTGCACCCGCTCACTGCCGTAACAAAGGAGCAGCAATATGGAAACAGGGCTCATTCCTCTTCAAGGTGCGAAGTTTGGTGCATATCTGGGTCTCCAGAGCTAGATCCCCCGGTTGAACCTTCAGCGTCCCGGTGTCGGTGTGCTTTCGGTCTACGATCCGATCTGTCCACAGTACGCCATCCTTCCAACCAGTCATGTGCAGCCTCTGGGGTATCGAAAAACCAAGTCTTCTCATCAGCCACCACCCGAAGTCTTGCAGGAAAGAGCATTGAATAGGGCAGTTCCTACGCCCTAAGTAATTTCTTAACCTCCAAAAAAATTCGCCTTTTCCTGGAAACAGTCGCTGTGTAGTCCGGGAAGAACGAGACCATGGAGTTCAAGACCCGGATAGGAGAGGCATTTCTTGCTGCTTATAAAATGGCGTCTCGGTCCCGAAAGTTAAACAACCTAGCAAGGACCGGTCTCGGGGGCGCACCCGGTCAAGGTTTGCCACCGGGCACCCTGTGTGCACGCTCCACTGAGAAAAAGTTCGATAGTCCCTTAGGTTGTAGTTTGGTGGTAATGAGCTCCTCAACATACAGGTCCATAGCTCTTGTGCCTTCCGATTCCGGAATACCAATAATCTGGACATTATTTTGCCTCGCCCGCCCTTCCTGCTTGTCGAGCTTTTCAGCCAGCGCCTTATTCTCCTTTTCAAGCTAGGCGACCGAGGTCTGCAATTCAGAGGTGTCCATCACGAGAGACTTGGCAACTATCTCCACTTCTTTGACCCTGTCCGCCATTTTGTGGAGATCAGCACGCAGCAGAGATACGTCCCTAGAGATAGTGCCCACTGTTGCTTGAACGTTAGCAAGGGCCTTCATCACGTCTTCAAGAGTGACCTTTTTTGTCCCTTCGTTGTCTGTAGGTTTAGTTTGGGAGTGGCCGGAAGATGATCCTTTCTCGTATGCGAATGTATCCAGCTTCGCCTGTGTGGCGGTATGCCGCGGTCCCCTGCCAGCCATGGCGGCTTATGTCCGTTGTGCACAGTATTACGAAAGAATGGGGTAGTGGGGGCGCCAAAGAATTGTCAGTCCGCGATGAAAGCGGCAGGAATGTTGTATGGCGCACCACACCACGGATTCAGGCGCTGTGTCTCTCTGGAGTTTTGATGAGCGTGGAACCAGGCCCACAATGCAAACGTTTATCAAAGTATGCGCCGGGCCATGCTGGAGTCCTTGCCGTGGAGCGAAGGCAGAGGGGGAGAGGGTTGTCCCTAGGGCGTAGGCCGCCTTTCTCACGGTGGTAGCACTCCCCACAGCCTACAGCTGGAAGTCTGTCGCGGTCAGCAGCTGGAACCGCAGAGCCCCTTACAGCAGTTAACGATGTTGAGTCTCCAGGCGAGCACTTATCCTTGCTGAGGGAACTTCCGCCCACTCGAGGCGGCGGGTAGGGAATGCCGTCTTCAAAATTCCGGTTCGCTGGCGTCAGCCGGATCTCAACTTTAGCCCCCGGATTCAGTTTTTCAGGTAGGCCGCAGTTTGTCAGCAGTTCACTCGGGTCGATCTAAACCTCCGATTTTCACGAAAGTCACACCAGGCGATACTGCCGGTACTCCGATCCTAAAGGCCGTCGTCGGAGCAGCATATTTATCAGGATAAATGTGCGGATTTATCGAAAAGGGCGGCTGGGTCCCTGGAGCTCACAGGATAAGCGGCCATCTTGATCGGCCGGTAGCCACGCCCCCCCGTCCGTAGTTTTAAGTTTATTATTACCTATAGTAGGTTTGTGTCACAGATTGGCAGGTTTCATTTGGCACCGAGTGACTTGCTGATCCAATTTTGATAAGTTCAAACTTGCAGCCTCGCCAGCTGGTTGCAGATTCTTTCCCAACTGGCAATGGTGCTGCTTCCCACGGTGGGACCGCCGTGTAGAATTGTGTCAAACAAAGTGCCCTGAAGCTTGGAAGCACACTCAAAGTCACTCTACCTTCCGGCTTTTTCACGTGCAGTCTGCGCTCTGTTCCACTTTTTATTTAGGATGCCTACGCGTTTCAGGGTTTCCACGATCCCTTCTTCCTGGGCTAAACAGACAACAGCATTTCAACTTCTCATGCTTGCATTTCCGGTTTTATTCATTTGCAGGTAACTTGTGCATTTTCAACATCATTACAATGCATGATGGGACATAAGGTTCCTTAACTGAGTTCAAATGCGCAGTCCGTAGTTTTAAGTTTATTATTACCTATGGTAGGTTTGTGTCAAAGATTGGCAGGTTTCATTTGGCACCAAGCGACTTGCTGATCCAATTTTGATAAGTACAAACTTGCAGCCTCGCCAGCTGGTTGCAGATTCTTTCCCAACTGGCAATGGTGCTGCTTCCCACGGCCGGACCGCCGTGTAGAAATGTGTCAAACAAAGTGCCCTGAAGCTTGGAAGCACACTCAAAGTCACTCTACCTTCCGGCTTTTTCACGTGCAGTCTGCGCTCTGTTCCACTTTTTATTTAGGATGCCTACGCGTTTCAGGGTTTCCACGATCCCTTCTTCCTGGGCTAAACAGACAACAGCATTTCAACTTCTCATGCTTGCATTTCCGGTTTTATTCATTTGCAGGTAACTTGTGCATTTTCAACATCATTACAATGCATGATGGGACATAAGGTTCCTTAACTGAGTTCAAATGTGCAGTCCGTAGTTTTAAGTTTATCATTACCTATAGTAGGTTTGTGTCACAGATTGGCAGGTTTCATTTGGCACTGAGTGACTTGCTAATCCAATTTTGATAAGTTCAAACTTGCAGCCTCGCCAGCTGGTTGCAGATTCTTTCCCAAACTGCAATGGTGCTGCTTCCCACGGCCGGACCGCCGTGTAGAAATGTGTCAAACAAAGTGCCATGAAGCTTGGAAGCACCCTCGAAGTCACTCTACCTTCCGGCTTTTTCCCGTGCAGTCTGCGCTCTGTTCCACATTTGACACATTTCTACATGGCGGTCCAGCCGTGGGAAGCAGCACCATTGCCAACTATGGGATCTATTCACAAGAACATGTGCTAACTACCTCAAGAGTAGAGTAACGCAACTTTAAACATCGTAGCCTATCGCGGGAAAATAATCCAGTGTCAAGGTGGAATTCACAATGCGGCAGTAGCATGCGATAAACACCAGATAAAGCGCCAAATGTGCGAGTGAAAATCAACACCATGCGGCAAAAATGCGATACACGAACGCTAAAAAACATGCGATGAGGCCAACTGCTGTACAAAAAGTAGCGAAAACCAGCCACAGGCCTGCAAATCCCACACATCTGGCGGGACAATGCACCATAAAAACCACAGAAAAAACACACTAGAAACAAGCCAAAGCACGTACCAACATGGATGCACCCTGACCCAGCGCAGAGGCCAACTCGAACCCCACAACCCCCACAGACCACCAGCAAGGAACAACGGGGTCGAGGAAGGCCAAGGAGAAGAAGGAGAGGAAGACGGGGTGCAGACCTCAGGAAAACAAGATCAGCGTCACAGAGGTGACAGAACACTACCAGCAACTGACGCATTAGCAGACCACTTGGAATGCAGGCGGAGTGCCAAGGAGGCCAATCGAGGAGGCCAATAGGCCCCGGCTTGATGTGATGACCTAAACCAGGCTCAAACCCGCAGCCATAAGAAGGCAGCAACAGCGACAGGGGGTGGCAGTCCAGCGCCAAAGGAGGAGATGGAGGAAACGCAGGCCACAGTCATAAGTGTGGAGACAGTGCAAGGAGTAGGGAGTATGGACACAGCTCGAGAGGACCTGACACAACATCAACAGGGAGTGCAACAAACAGGGACTGGGGGCACATAGGGAGATGGGCACCATGACACACATGCACAACGAGGTATAGCACACTGCACACCCACAATCATCCGGGGTCATGTCCCTGATTCTCTTGGCACACTGCAGTACACACACATAGCAAGAACAGCACACCCACATTGACGACAACATTGGATAATGCGCATAGCCGACACTTCAGAACAGAGGACACAACTGGCTCCGCACATGCACAGAAACATGCCTAATACATCTGACGGAGCCGGAAACTGTGAAATAGAAATGTACACATACAATCACATCTGTCATGTAGTCCAGAGGTACACTGTCCCGCAGAAGAATCCAGCCCCCCCAGTCACAATGTACATTTCCATACAGTCTGCATGCAAACCAGCACAATGCGCCAACATACATGTCAACACAAAGTCAACATGCATCTCCCCTTCACATCGCAGAGTGGCACACAACACCTTCAGCAGAGCACAGAATACAACACATCTGTTAAGCCGGAGAGGACCACCAGACCGTCAACAACGACGCCCAACAACAGTCCATGAATATCCCATGCAACGCCCCAATGGGACCCTGCCAGCCAAGCTACTCAGAGGAGAACACAGAGCCTGCAACAGACCACACAGCAGGAAGCATCCGCAAGCACAGCTGGCTCACAACTCTTCACCCACCCACACATGGCACCGCAATGCCATGTGTCAGCACAGCAAAAGGAGGTGGCCCAACAGGTGTTGGAGGTGGCTGAACCCATGGAATGCAAACTAGGATACATATGTAGGTGTATATAACCCTTCAAGGCCCACCCACACCCTACTAAGGCGACCCACACTGCCATAGAGACACATGCAGATACACTTTCACAGTACAGAACCACGCCATGGGAGCTCAAATAGCAGTCACACACCTATGTGACGGTCCTGGCCACTCCCATACGAAATGAGTGGGTGACGACAAAGCTACATGTCCAAGCACCAACCTGCTGCCTGCGGTGACATGTCTGCATCCAATGTACACAGCACAATGTAATGTCATAGGGCCCAGGGCCCTCATGCATACATGACCACAGGGACACACGCATATATCATGTAGAACTGGTCACGAGCACATGCGCCCGGCCCTTTTATTGGCAGGGCCACATGTACAGTGACATCTGTGCTGGATGTGTGTGGGGTGAGTGTAAGCCATTCCGCACGGAATGTCTGGTGCTGGCAACCACTTGAACATTGGACATGAGTGCAACAGAAACCGAAAACACATGCATAACAGTGTCAACTGCTGAGCAACATGGAATGAGCTGGAAAAAGTCCAGAGGACAGCCAACATGCATACAGAAGTGTCCGTGAGTTGCATTGCACTGTGGTTGGGACACTAGAGATGAGCGCCCTCATGTCAAGAAAAGTCTTGGATTGTGTTCCTTCGATATATTCCTGATGCAGATGCAGTGGGGTGTGTTAGACCTGCATCACCATCCCCATCAACGTCTCAGGGCCCCCACAATGTTTAAGGTGCCATAGCTGTGGAACCGCTCCACAGCACAAAACACAATCAGCAACGGGCAATGGCCTGCGGTGCAGGCACCTGGAGCGCTGAGCAGGGTATCAGGCCGATGATGGCATCCATGACAGGTCTGAGCAACTCCGTAAGTCTATCAGGACCACAGTTTCAACTCTGGCAGATGGCAGTTGGAGGTGGTCTTTGCAGTGGTGGGGTGTGCCTCCTGCAGTGATGCGACGTCCGCCCGGTCTGGACTTGCTTTGGTGTGTGAGCCCTGGTGGGACACATTTGGGCCCAGAGGATGGTTACAGTGCAAGGCCTCATAGAAATGGTGTTGATGACCCCAAGGCCAACGCTTCAGGGGCCGTCCAATATCTCAGAAGAAGGGGTTCCGGCACGGACCACCACAGAGTTAGTGGCACCGGATGCACTGCGGCCGGCACAGGCACCCAGCCACGGGATGGTGACTTGTGGTGGAGTCAGATGGGCCATGCGACCTGAGCGGGTCCTCATCAATGTCCGAGATGTATGTTGCAGAGATTTATGGGGGACAGTGGAAGGTGTCCTCCAAAGCATGATGTAAAAGGTTTGATTTTATCCCGAAGCAGCAAGGTGTGGGTGGAAAGCGCAAGCCTCATTTTCATCACCAATTCGGTATCAGCTACAAGGATGAAAACTAACCCCTAGTCCATAGACTCAGATGCCACCAATGCATGACCAGTGAGTGTCCATGAATGTTGGGGAACAGACTTAGTGGCACAGGAGCTGAGAGGGGATACAGTCTGAGATGATGCCGGTACACTGATATGAACTCTGCCATTGCTAAAGCAGGACTCTGTGACCTACTGGCCCGCAGTTTAGGCCGGATGCAGAGGTCAGCAGTGGCCCACTCCAGGTCTCGTAGGTTCGTGATGCACAGAGTTAGTGACACCAGGGCAGTTGTTGGTAGTGTACGCTCACCTCCGTAACGATTATCCTTTTTTTCAACTAATATGCAATGCATCATCCTCTTACGGCTCTCCTGCCGTGTATTAACATGTAAACTGCCTTTGCATCTCGATATTCAGTTTCAAATCTGCAACCTTTTCAGGCGCAGTCTAGGCCGAGACCAGTGTAGGCTGGAGGCAGTGGTCATCACGGGCGATTCACCGAGTGTTGCCGGCATAGGTTGGTGGCCCCACCGGCCTGCTTAGTTCAGGTTCAGTGGCACCACTTGTTTGGTCATCTCCATGACTGTGACCCGGCTTTTGTCTGGACTGAGCCGCATCTTCATCTTACTAGTCTCCGTGCAACCACTGGTGTGGTCTCTGCCATTCATGATTCGCAACTAGGTGCTGGATGTGAGACCTACTGGCCCACAGGGTAGTCCTGGTCCCTCATCCACTTGTCGCTGGCTGGCGCTGAACAGGGTTTGTGGCAGCACGTGTTGCCGGCTGACGTTGAACAAGGTTTGTGGCAGCACGTGTCGCCGGCTGGCCTTGAACAGGGTTTGTGGCAGCATGTGTCGCCGGCTGGCCTTGAACAGGGTTAGTGGCACAACGTGTCGCAAATGCCCATATGGAACTATGCCTCACGGATCGTGGGGTCTGGTGCTGTGGCCGCTGCCCCGGATTTGGGGTCACCGCCATTCAGGACTCAGGACACAGTTTCACATATGGGACCTACTGGGCCGCAGAGGACGCTGGTGGTGTATGTAAATGAGGAAGGAGTAATGTGGCCAGCGTCGAGGGGCCAGCGATGGTCAGAAAGACTGGCAGGGTCTCGGGCCTCTGGCTTGGATCTTACACAGGCACATGGTGGGCCCTCCTTGACACACGCCGGTGTCGGCAGGTGATCAGTGTGGCCTGGCTGCGCCGGGGTGGGCCTGAAGGGTTCGTGGTCCAGCGGGTAGGGGTACGGCAGTCGCACAAGAACGCAGGCAACTCCGCTAATAAGGATGGCGTTGCCCTCGTGGTGGGGTGGGAGGCGCCACCCTGGTAGAGACTTTGGGCTTTCCCGGAAGAGGACCACGCCCAGGGCTACGTGCTTTTTATTCACACCCCTACGCTGGCCGGGCACATGCCGGGCCATCCCACTCTGCAGACACTTATGGGGGCATAACAGGCAACATTTCCGCGAGGACCCCACTGGCTGGGGTGACATGGTTGCGTGCACAGTCCACTACACTCCCTACATGCATGTTGGTGATTTTGTGACGTGAGCATTGCCAAAGTTGTGGATTGCATGGTTGTGGAGTTGAGGTGAGTGGGGTTTCAATTTGGAACATGCCAAGGGGCTGTGCATTTTCCTTGGTGCCATCCTGGGAACGCTGGTTGCTGATGGACTATAGGAGGGTGAAGGGATCATGCACACTGCCTGTGTATTTTGAGGCGACATTGGTGAAGGTCCACCGTGTTCTGATGTTGTCTGCACATTGATGTGTGACGTGTGCTTCCTGTTGCGGTGAATGTGTGCTGTGTCACCAGGGGGCACAGGTAGTACATGTGTGCAGTGGATTGGCCACAACACCTGTGTGCATCCGGCTATGGCATATGGTGCTTTCTTGTTCTCCAGAGGTTCCTGCGTATTGTGTTGGATGTACGGGGAGTGAGGTGCCAGGGTGATGGTGATGTCCAGGACAGGTGAGGGGTACTTGGTTGTGGCTGGCTGTGAGTCTCCGCTGACTCCGGCGTTTGTTGGTTGGGGTGTGCAAGGGGCCAACAGGTGCAGCACAGCCAGGAACTTGTTATGGGGTGAGATGTTGGTTGTCCGCTGTGTTGGTGCTGTAGGCCTGTTAGGCAATGATGGTCAGGATGCATAGGATGGTTGTCCCTTTCAGCCTGTAGTGGACAATGACATTGTCACATGTTGGGCCTGTGAGGGAGGTGTGCTGTCTCTGTCAGCGCTACCTCTGTGGTGGTCCGAGGGGGGGAGGTGTGCCGGGTCGGGGTTTGGGTCCTGGGGCAGTGGCAGTGGGTGTTGTGGCCCTCTTGGGTGTCAGGGCTGCATGATTAGTGGCTCCATGGCATCTGTTGCCCTTCCGATGACGCCCTGGGCTGTGCTCCCTTTTGTGGTGCAGACTGTGGACCGACTTTACACCAGGTCAGAGCAGGTGTTAATTTCCTGCTGCTAACACACCTTATTGTGTGTTTTGTGTTCTTATCGCAGATCTGGCTGGTCGTTGTGAATGTTGAGGTGTAAGGGTGTTGCGGCTTTTGTCACGGGAACGCCTACTCTGCATCTCATTAGCGATAGTTGGGAGGCTCCTCTGTGGCGATTTGTTTTGCGACTGCTATCGCGGGTAAACTGGTGCTGTAGGCTGTAGCACCTGCCTGTGAATGGAGTGGTACATTTATCACGACTTTGGCTGTGAAAAAGTGCCGTTAATTCGGCGATAGCTCCTTGTGAATATGCACCTAAAAAATGTTCTCAATATTTTAGTACTTACCATAACGAAGATAGGATGTCGATATTTTTGACATTGATATTTAATTCCCGATATTTTGGGAATACGATATTTTGTCACTCGATATTTTGTCAATGATTCCTAGCAGTGTCAGGACATATAACAGAAAGCAATTGTCAGTGACTGAAGTGCAAATGCAGCCACCACATTTAGCAGTGGCTTCCTGTGCTGCGCGGTCAAGAGCCTATTGCTTGCCAATGCAACAGTCTGATTAAATGCTTGTTGCATGCTCAACTTCCACATAAATATGTAGGGCCCGATTCACAAACGTAATCTGAGACAAAATCCTAACTTTACGACTTTCGGTATTCACAAAATGCATTTAGGAGTACTAAAGTTAGAAATCCTAACTTTAGTACTCCTAAATGCCCTTTGTGAATACTGAAAGTCGTAAAGTTAGGATTTTGTCCCAGATAACTTTTGTGAATCGGCCCACTAGTATTAGTTGAGATGCTTCTGTTTCAAAGGGTAAAAAGGCTTGCCTAAACGTCTGCATGTTAAGGTCTGCAAGGAAGAGCAAAATATTGCCTGAAACCCAGTGGTGGCTGGAAAGTTCCTCCGGTTAGAGGGGTAAAATGGCTTAATACATTATTTAAAAAGTACATAAATAAAATTAAATACAGAAAAGAAATTAAAAGGTACTTGCCATGTTCGCCTCCTCGCGCCAGTCGTCTTCTTCTCCTGACGTCACGTTCAGCTGGGCTTAACCAATCCTGGCACTGCATGAGAACAGTGCCAGGATTGGAGGGAGCGGCCTCTCTCGCCGCTCCTGAGGACACTGGAGGCTTGAGTAGGATCTCAACCCACCTTTCTAAGACTGCTGGGTTGAGAGATTTATAGTGCACATGTCAAGCTGGCCATCGCAAGACAGCCGGCCAAAGGGACATGCACACTATAAACTAGTGTGCAGGCAGTACACCACTGCTGCCACTCAACAGGCCCACCCTGTCCTGACACTCGGTTCAGGACAGGTTGATGGAAAATAAAATGGTAATGAATTAACTTCATTACTATTTTATTTTTCATCTCTGGTGCAAATATGTGGGTTAAAGCTCCTTCTCTGAAACAGAGGAGTCGCCCCTGCTGAAACCCACAGTGATATATTACAAGACAATACCATGTATTCACTATGGTGATGGGTTTTCTGGTCCATTGCAGGGCTTTATAGTAAAACCTTGTAAGGGAGGTGGTGAAAACCAGCCACAATGGTATCATCTCTTAAATAAAACACTAAACTCAGGAGAGATTTTGTTTATGCTGGCATAATCTCGTGCAATTTCTGCAATTGTGTGTTATGCTGGTGGCATGAAATGTCCATGGTTATGCTATTACGCCAAGTCATGTAACTGGATTTTGTTCAGGTAAAAATAGAATCGTGGGATCACAGGAACAACGTGAAAGAACAGAACATGAGCAGCTGTTGTTCAAGTAACATATGATTTTTTGCTACTCATGGGTGCATTTTATGCTAAAACAAATTGAGCACCTGCTGTCCGTTTGTGGTTTGGCAGCTTTCTCTTCGTGGACCCAGCAACTCCTCGCCGGACCCGCTCCGCGGGTCCCGCGTCGCTGTTTGGCCTTAGAGGAACCTCGGGGGAGTTTGTGCAGTATGCAAGGGCGCTGGTAAGACTTGCAGGGCTGCGAGCAGTGTGGTCAGGGACTCCATATCCCAGGAGTCCCTGATAGCCCGGCAGCGAACACCTGGGCCGCTCTCCCTGCAAGCCCCGCCCCTTCACCTACGGACCTAAAAGCCCTTGCTTCCACTGCCTCTCTGGGACCCTCTCATCGAGCACCTGCTGTCCGTTTGTGGTTTGGCAGCTTTCTCTTCGTGGACCCAGCACCTCCTCGCCGGACCCGCTCCGCGGGTCCCGCGTCGCTGTTTGGCCTCAGAGGAACCTCGGGGGAGTTTGTGCAGTATCCAAGGGCGCTGGTAAGACTTGCAGGGCTGCGAGCAGTGTGGTCAGGGACTCCATATCCCAGGAGTCCCTGATAGCCCGGCAGCGAACACCTGGGCCGCTCTCCCTGCAAGCCCCGCCCCTTCACCAATTACACTGTCTACATATCAACGCTTGCTCCACCGCTGCGCGGGAGCGTCCCGGGAGAAGCCCGGGACAAGGGCAGGACCGTCTGTGGCCGTCCGGGGCCGAAGGAGGCCGGGCTGGGCCATTTCCCTGATATTTGTCCACCGGCGCACTCCATAGTAAGTGATATCTAACTATTGTACTTTGCTGGCGCATAACAGTGCAATGTCTGCCTTCACAAGTAGTCTCAGTCCGCCAACTCCACCGGTTGAGACTGGCCCATTGGCAATTGGTCCACTGGATAAATTTTTTTTCAATCGTTCATCTCTATCCATTGACAAAGAGATATCACTGGCTGAGAAGCGCGCTGAGCGCAGACTATCGATTGAACTACTTAAAAACATTACGGACAAGCACTCTATTCAAACATATCCCACCTTGGTAACACCTTTATCCTCAGTAAATCTACCAGTCGTAAACGAGCAATTTGAGGTACCAGCAAATGTTGTGGATAAAGACAATGCTACTGAACTGATCTTATCCAGTGGGAGTGATATTAACCCTACGCTGCTTCTTGGTCCAGGTGCCCAGGCTGCCTTGGTTTAACCCAAGCACGGATCCAAAAGGAAAAGAACTACCGTACCGAGAAAATGTAAATTTGTTGTGAAACCCCCACAAAAGCATAGGAAGTTACATAAAACAATGTGTACTAGAGAGGTTGCCATTGAAGCAAGTTGTAGCACAGAAAGTGTATTGAATGGGAATGTTGTTTTATTGGATAGCCCTGTCCCTGCTAAGAATATTGCTTCTGAGTCAGGCCCCCCAACTGATGATAAGATTCCATTGCTTACAAACCTGATCCCTGAGCTAGAAAAGCTGCTCAGATCAATTCTTTCCCCGATAGAGGATAGAATTGCTAAGCTCTCAGATCGCCTAGACCACTTTGAGCAGGCAACGTTAGACAACTTCTTTTCCACAAAATCATTGATTAAAACAAACGCTAGGATGGACGTAAGTGTCAAGCACCAGGGCAATACCAACCATACAACCCAAGACAAGGGAAAAAGGCCGCAAACTAATCCTCTATTACCATCCAAGTCAGGTAGTGCACCTGTAAACAGAACTTCCAATCCTACTGAATTAGTACATCTAGGCTCTGCTCCAAATCCCCCTAATACTGCAAATCCAGTCCAGTCTGTGGTGCTCCAACCAACAATAATACCAGTTCCTCCTTCTGTAGTTGGGTCAGGGGTTAATGTATGTTCCACAGTGGGTAAAGCTAATACACCTACCCAACCAACCAACAACCAGTTGGTGTCAAACAAACCTGTAGCAGGGCTAGGGGTTAATGTATGTTCCTTAGCGGGCAAAGCTACAGCACCCGCCCAACTTACTAACAACCAGTTACTACTAAACAAACCTGTACCCCGCCCTGTTTTTACAATTCCCAAACCGATCCCACCACCCTTGATAAAGCCACCACATAGGAAACCCCCAGTGAACCTTACTCCAGACTCTTTCCCCTACGTAGCCGTTCTCATAAATGTTCCACCTCTATCTGTAGGACAGAGAGAAACCTTCCAGATGCTTAAAAACAAGATCATGCACTGGTTAAGGGAGAATCGTCCTCTCCCTGGAGACGTCTATGGATTAATTTTAGGGGTTAGGAGAATAGATTGGATAGGGTACACAACTAAAAGTCTGGGAGGGGATTGTATTGTGGTTAACTTTCAAGATCCAAGGGTGGCTGGATGGATAACTAGACAGGGATGGGGTACAAACAAGGGAGGTATTGGAATTGTCGATCTCACCTTTTTTTACCCCCGCCCAACCAGTGTATTGACTAACCTGCTTAATGAACCCATAAATCATCCCACCCTACCTTTGCCAATTATTCCTACATCAGCTCCACCTCCACAGTTCCAAAACTATACTACATGTATGAATTATAACCCTCCTGGCGGATGGCAGGATCAGAGTTGGGGTTGTTGACAAACTGTGCAAGATTCGTGCAGTAGCATCGGAGGGTGTATCAACGAATCTAAAGGGAGCTGTGATGATCATGATGATATTGCGGGTACAAACAAAACTGTTGAGAAAACTGGAAATGGGAGTTTCACTGTGGCGGGAGGCGATGGGACAGCAAATACAAATGCTAGTGTTGGGGAATTATCCATACCAACAGCAAACGCCATCGGTTGTGTGAAGGTCGCCAATACTGTTGAAAACCTAATTGCTCCCCAACCATGTTCCAAAACTAGCAATTCCGGTGGGACCGAGCTCAGCTCTGGTATGTTTTTGTCTTGGAATATTGCTGGGTTGGGTAGTAAGCTAGTCTCCCAATCTTGGGTAGAATTCATCAATGGGTTCGACGTATGTTGTTTCCAAGAAACTTGGGCTTGTGACCCCGTCTTTCTCTGTGGCTATTTAAATTTTTCTATACCAGCCACCAAAGGTGGAAGAGGTCGACCAATGGGAGGTCTTACTGTCTGGATAAGGCAGAACTTGGGCATCTCTATTTAAATGCTGGATTTGGGAATTAGCGATCTGCAACTGCTAAGAATCTCATCAGAAAAGGGGGTTTTAATGGACTTGTATAATGTTTATGCAAGAGGGAGTAACTCAGCTAACTCTTCTACTCTAGAGGCGCTGTCTGCTGCCTTAGAAACCAAGTCGCAAGATAGCAGGGTAATAGTAGCTGGGGATTTTAATAGGACTTTTGAACCCCTTGACTGCACAAATGACCCCCTAGGGAAGGAGGAGGATAATCTTTGGGGAGTACCACCTTTAACTCTAAATCCCATCACAAGGTGGACAAAGGATATCCTGTTAATAAATGCTATTTGTATGGAGCACGGTTTAAGAGCCCTGAATGGGAGAACCACAGGGGATAAAGAGGGTAGTTGTACTTTTGATAGCGGTAACAGTAGGAGCAGAATCGATTACGTAATATGTAGTCTCCAGCTGTGGCAGGGGGTAATTGATATGGCAATTAATCCTAGAATTGAAAGTGATCACAACCCCCTTTGTGTGACCCATAGGTGGTGGGATGTTGGACCTGAGAACTCGCATTTAAGGAATGACCAGATCCCAGTTATGTCTAATGATGAACGTAGGCTAAAATGGCCAAGGGTACTGGCAAACGATGAAACAATGACCTACATTAACCTTGTGGTGGATAATGCAATTTCTGCCATGGAGGTGGTAGATTCCACAACTCCAGGGGCTAGGGACATCACTGATATCCATAATAAGCTATTTTCCCTCCTAAAACCATGTTTTCTGACTAAGACCAATAAAGGGAGGAAAAACCCGGATGTTGGTAGATGGTATAATTAAGGAAACAAAAGAGGTCGCTGTACTGTTCCTATGGGAAATGGGGGAAGTGTTTAGCTGGCATGACCACAGATGTTAGAGTAACATCCTGGGGCATCCATTTTGTTGGATATAATGGCCTCACACACCCCGAAGGATGTCATGCTTCATCATCGGCAGTTGCTCCTCGTCGGGGAGGCGGTGCAATCCCCGACGGGCTCACCTCTAAGAGGGGCTCTTTGGCGGAGATCTTTTTCCAACTGCCTTATGGTGAGGTGGGGGTGTGTGGACCGGGCTAGGTGTGGTGGTGTGTGGGGTATTAAAATGTAGCAAGGGGTACCGGAATTCAGTTTATTCTGGGGGTCCCCTGGCTGCAGTTAAAAAGAGGGGTTAGGCTCACTAAGAGTCAACAAGTTAGGTCAGGTGACCCTAGATGAGGCTAAAGGTGATGAAGGTCGACATGTTTCACGCTCTGGGTCTAGTCACCCGCGATTCATCAGGACCGTGTAAAAGTGCAGTGTCAAACATGCTAGTGTCATGTATGTCTTATGTTTACCTCTGTGGGTACTCCTATGCCTAAAGGTTGAGGACTACATGCCACATGAGGGGTCGGCGGGATTAGACATCAGGGAGAGCCCAAGGTTTAAGCTCATTCCTCCTGTGTCCACGCAGATCGACCTACCCTTCTCCGCCGAGCTCGAGTAGATGCTATAATTGTCAGTGTAGATCCGCACGATTGGAATTGGGCCAAGCTATTAGAAATAGGGACAATGTTGCAATTAGAGTGGCAAGGAAAGCGTATAAATTAGCCATTTCTCGGGCAAAGAGGAAATGGGACGAAGATCACTGGGCTGAGTTAAAAGGGGCTTCTAGTAGCAAGGATTCCAGGCTCTTTTGGAAAATCATCAAGTGGGGTAGAGGAGGTAGCCCCGCAAGACCCGATAACAACGTAGCCGAAGAAGCCTGGGTTGAGTACTTCAGACCACAATATGCTGAAGTTATGCAACCCGGGGTAGGGGAGGGCATACTGCCAGTCTTTGCAGCTGACAATTTGTTCACTCACAAAGAAGTTGAGAATGCTATTAGTTCGGTAAAATGCGGGAGAGCACCAGGGTTAGACGGGATCCCCCCGGATATTTTCAAACATGACATGAAGAGGTGGGTGAAATATATTTTCCTGTTAGGAAATGCCCTAGCCAAGGGGGGGGGGGTGGTTCCCGAGTTATGGAAAGGAGCAATTATTATTCCCATTTATAAAAAGGGAGATCGTTCACTCCCCGCCAACTACAGGCCCATAAGTTTGATAGCAACCGTGCAAAAGGTAATGGGGAGAATGGTTACTAATCAACTTATGGACTGGGTGGATGACAACGACGCTCTCTCGCCATTCCAGGCAGGATTCAGGCGAGCGACCAGCACCATTGACCAGGTCTTCCGCTTTACTATACTGCAGTGGAAGACGGTCTTACTTGGTAGGGGCTGCCTGTATGTCACATTTGTCGACCTACGGGCGGCGTTTGACTTGGTCCCCAGGTTCAAGTTATGGCTAGTCCTGCAAAAACTGGGGATTCCTGCTGAACTGCTCACCCTGATCATGCGTCTTCATGAATCTAATTTTGCAAGAGTACAGTGGGGTGGGAATGGCGAGTCAACTTCGGACTTCCCGGTGGAAAGGGGGGTCCGACAAGGCTGTGCCATGGCACCCCTACTATTCTCATTATTTATTAATGGGATTGTTGAGCGAATGTTGGAAGCAAGCGTAGATGCTCCATCGTTAGCGGACGTCAGGGTCCCGATCCTGATGTTCGCTGACGACACCCTGATCATGTCAAAAACCCCTGTGGGGCTACAACGTGCATTAAATATATTTCATGCTTTCTGCAAAGAGCACGGCCTAGAAGTAAATGTGGGGAAGACGAAGCTAATGGCCTTCTCCCCACGCCGTAAAACTTATCCTAAGGTAACCCTGAATAATAGCAAGCTAGAGACTGTTAAAGAGTTTGTACATTTAGGGGTACAGATAGCAGAGGGCCCTGGTTGGTCACATCACTTGGAAAAAACGGCCCTAAAACATCAACAACTATCAGGAGCATTGCGGGGGGAACATCAAAAATCTAAGACGAAACCGATCAAACCTGCTCTTATGGTTTATGACGCCAAGGTCTTAGGCGCGACCTTATACGGTGCAGAGTTATGGGCATGGGACAATCTCTCGACTTTACAGACATCTGAGAACAAGTTTCTCAGAGGGATTACAGGCCTCCCACAGAGCACCCCCCTATTGCCACTGTTTCTAGAGTTGGGTAGGCGTCCCATTAGTGATAGAGCGCGATTGCGCCCTGTCCTCTATTGGAGACGTCTATGGACAACCCCTGAGATTAGGCAATATGCAGAGGGTTTCCTTTCGATAATCAAGGAAGATAACTTCCACAAGATAAAGTGGCTAAAAAACTTAAGGTCCATGTTATTTAACCTTGGGTTCTCCAACCTTTGGACCAATCCACTTGGGGAGGTCTTCCCTAGTAAGGAAGCCCTCAAATTACAATACTGGGACTGGGTGGGCAGTAATTTGTTGAGAGGTGTTAGGTCTGACTCTATGGCGGGTTGCTTCCTGGAGACTAAAATCTATCCTATTTTAGAAAATTATTGGGATACTATTACGGTCCCAATGGATAGGAAGCTAGTCTTTCAGGTTAGATCTGGTTCTATTCCCCTAAAAAAACTAACCGCAGGTTGGCAGAGGTCGACCAACACGTTATGCCCAGTATGCGAAACAGCTGAGGAAAGCCTAGGCCACTTTCTATTTGCCTGCAAAGCCTATTCTTCACCCAGGAGGGTATGGCTTACACCTGTATGTAAGAACCTCGGGACACGAGATAGTGCTGTGGCACTGAGAATTTTGTGCACTTCAACACAGGAGTCGATAGTTATTGGGGTAGCCAAATATTTGGGGTGGGCCTGGGCAATCAGGCGGCGATTTCTGGGAGGGTCCAGTTAATCATGTTTATAGATTGTTTTATAAAATCTAAATTTATTGTGTTACATATGTAAATCTTTTATATAGGTATTGTATGAGCTTGCACAAATGTTTACACGAATTTGTATTTGTCAAATGATATGTTTTTATTTTTTTGTCATGTTCAATTTTAGGCTGCTTTTATGAGAATTTATCTCGAATAAAGCTTGTACAATCAAATTGCACAAAGTGTTTTGCCTGACAGTACTCTAATTCTGAGGTTATTTTGCATAATTTCTGCAAAGGAAATCCTGCAAATTTTGCCGGTGTCTATAAAATGCTCAGGTCGGTCATAGGTGTATCATTAACAAGCATTTGCAATGCAATAGGTCTCGTATTTATGAGAGTTTGAACTATTGGTATTGTAAATGACAATGCCTTTTATTTTAATTTTTTTTAAACAAATATATAAAAGCATTGTCATTTACAATGCCAATAACTTCAACTCTCGCAATGAGACACCTATTGCATTAAAAATGTAAAAGCATTAGGAGAAGGCGTACCCTGCCTGCAACAGCAGGCAGACAACGTTCTTTGAGAAAATATTGCTCGGAGGCTGTAATTAAAGCCTACTGAGCAACAACACACATAACGGGGGTGTCTCCATGGGAGGTTACAAAATGATACAAGGCGGTGCTGAAGAGGGACTATTAAGCCTTTTTACCAATGAACAGCCACAGTTTACAATGGACAATAACACAAGCCAATGGAAAGAGTGGACGGAGCTTCAAGTCCCTAACTCAATACAGCATGCCTCGCAGAGCAACGCAAGCCAGAACATGGGCTTCTATAGGAATTCACAAGGGCATATTATCAAGCCCATTATCGGCGCTTTAGCAGCAGTTTCCAGCCGCTAAAGCAGAGATAATTTTCTTGATAATATATCCTGACAAGTACTGGCCTTGGGAGCTGGATTAAACTTGCCTAGCCAGGACTGGCTGAAAGAACTGCAAACACCGAGGATTACTAAAACAACAATCAAGCCCAGGTAACTTCTTGACAAACCTCAGGGCAAGCAGGCAATCCCATGGCAATGCAGAGATGCTGTTTCGATAGGCTGCCTGTTTTTGTATGAGACCATCTCTTGTACCTGTTCCTCGTCTACATGCGTCCAGCCCCGTCGTACCCTGCTCTGCTCTCTTTTCTCTCTCCCCACTTCCGGGTCCCCTTCTCTGGGGAGGAAGTGGTCACCTCCTTACAAAATGGCAATGCCCATACCCTGACCCAGCCGCAGGAACCTGGAGCAGTGTAATTTAGAACTCCATCCTTCATACGTCATTTATATACAAATTATATATTCAACATGTGTTTAAACACACCAACTATATTGCAGTGCACATGCACAGTCTTTTCAAGAGTTAATGAACCACATAGCTATTTTTCCTTGCGGTTCGTGACTTACCTACACTTTATGCCGGCTTCCAGAGGCACTCACTGCTGCCCTGTGGTGAACTTGCGCCATTGGACGTCAGCATCGTAATATCCTTCTTCGGCACCGTACCCTGTAATTTCACTGTAAAAGCCTTAACCTAGGAAAATTGAAGTGGACAGAATTGTACGTTTTCTGAATCTAGTTTTGTAAGAAAAAAATGTAAACAGCGCCATCAAGTGTGTGGTATTATAAAAATAGAAGTCGCGGAGGTCTCAAAATTGCTTTCACAAGTATTTGTACGTGAACAATAGAAAATCTGTGTTTCGAATGTGTTTATTTTTTCGTTAGGTAGTCAACAGCTAATGTTTTAAATAAATGCATATGTTTTCCCTTCTTATTATATATCACTAAACAACCAAAACCAGACAAGGTGTATGTATGTAAGCACGTTTAAATCCTTCTACAATATGAAAAAAAACTCAATTTCCCACAGAGGGAGGGCATGCAGCTCTTAATGACCGGAAGGGGGAGAAAGAACTCAGAGAAATTAAATCGCCATTAAGTAAATGAAACATGCATTGGCAGATTTACAATAAGTGGCGCATCCCTGCATGTCAGCAGGGATGCGCAACTTATTGTGCGCCATGACTCGGCCACCATTGATGCGCCGCATTTACAAGCGCGACGCAGCTCCAGCAAGGCTCTGGGGGGCCCTATCTTGTTAATGCTGCGTCAATCCTTACGCCTGCTTCAAGCAGGCGCAGGGTTTTGACGCAGCATGGGCCCCAAAGTGACTGAGTGAAATCTTGTAGACGCGTCTTATAGGAGGTGTTCCTGCGCCTGAACGCCCCCCGCATCTGCGCAGGAACGCCTCCTTCTGGCGCAGGGCTTTACAACGTGACGCATCTCCCAGATGCATCACGTGGTAAGTACCCCGCACCATGGCACATTTTTTGTGCCGCCGCTGCGTCACAAAAGTGACGAAACGGTGGCGTAAAAGGGGCGCAAGGGGCTTGTAAATCTGCCCCTACGTTCTTATCCACTTCCTCGTTCCAGCTTTTACTTAAATGAGGAATGCTCAAGCTATAAGTGCGGGCAAGATGCAGTTGGACAAAACGAAACAGGAAACTTTAATATTACGCATCCATGAGCATTTTTTTTAGTTCTGTAAAAAAAAAACTAAAATCATTATCATAAAACAGCTGAAAAAAACAAAATACCCGTATTCTGTATATCTGTATCTTAACTTTTCGGTTGATAATGGTTTTCAAAAGTCGAGAGAGTTGCCCATGTTGAAGTTGAAAATGGCCGCATCCTGAACCACCACCCAGTATGTACATATGCCTTTAACCAACCTCTCATGAACCCACCAAGAAAAGGTAAAGTGATCTCCTCATAAGTCGTAGCAATAATGGATCATTAACCTGTAAGGTTTGCAAGGGACTTTCATTCTTACAGCCATATTTAACCACAGTCCAGGGCACAAGCAGGGCTCGAGTCGGGGTACCACGCGGGTGGATGGCGTCCCCCCACTTATTTTACCGACTGGACGCCGTCCCCCCTGCCTAACAGCTGGACACTCTTTGGCCTCTCTAGGACAAGATCGGAGCTCACTGCATGCTGCAAACGCGCTCGCTTCTCAGATGCAATCGCATCTGAGCGGTGAGCGAGGGGAGGCAATGAGCCCAATGGTGTAAGCCACCTTTCGTGACGTCACTTCCTGTCGTGTCATCACTTCCGGTGACAACGTCCCCCCACTTCTTTTTTTAGGACTTTTGCCCTGGGCACAAGTCCTAAAAAAAAGAAGTGGGGGGACTAACCTAATTAATCAGTACGCAAGTGACATCACGGCGCGTGACATCACAGCATCTGACATCGCTGCGCGTGAGGCACATGACATCACAGCTCGTGACATCACAGGAAGTGGCATCACAAAAAGTGACATCAGATCTTAACATATATGTTTAGCAGATCTATCATGGGTACATTTGACCACATTTCGAGTATATAGGGAAAGTATCCTGATTTCGGCAGAATATTCACACTTTTGAAAGTTACACATAAAACAATGTTGCCTTTTGTCAGTGTAAACTTCCTCTACCCATAGTGCTTTAAAAGAAAAAATAGTAATATTTAAATTATTACAACGCCTCCTCAGGTGTGGTAGGCACTTAAATAAATGCTATGGGGCATATTTACGAGTTCTGGCGCATCTCTGCACATCAGCAGAGATGCACCAGAACAAATGCGTCCCGCAAAACTACCCTTGCGCCACGGCAGATGCGCTGCATTTACAATGCAGCGCGCCGTGGCGCAAGGGTAGGCAGATGCATGACGCATCTCGTGACGTAAGGGCGGCGCATCGCTGGAGTCGCAAGCGCGACGCAACTCCAGCAATGCTCAGGGCCGCCCAATACTTAACATGCTGCGTCAATCCTTACGCCTGCTTCAAGCAGGTGTAAGGAATTGACGTAGCATCGTCGCGGAACTGCCTGCGTGAAATCTTGTAGATTTCACGCAGGCACTTTTGCGAGGCGTACAGGCGCCGGAACGCCTACCCTGCGTGGGATTGTACCCATCGTGGCGCTGGGCTTTATAACGTGACGCATCTCCCTAGATGCGTCAAGATGTAAATGCCTTGCAGAGATGCACCACGTTTACGCCACTGTTGCGTCACGCAAGGCGGCATAAACGTGGCGCAAGGGGCTTGTAAATCTGCCCCTATTTATTTTGTACAAATACTGGGAAAGATCACCACATCCACGTTCCTTACAGTGCATGCATATCTCCTAAACAGAGCCTGAACAACTTGAAAAGCTGCCTTTAGGTATATGTGAAGTGCTAACAAGGTGTGAACCTGTGCTTCCCCTCGGCTTCATTGGTATCTAGGTGTGAGGCTCCTGACTGCTGCCAGCTGGGAGACTCAAACAAAAGGAGGCCTGCTGGCACCTCATATTCGACCTTTGTTATGAGGGGCCCAGCAGGAGTCAGAAATAAGCGAGGCCCATTCCCTCCCACCTGCACGTTGTTGCGGATGGAAACTGTTGAGTATGTCCCGGTGTTTGCAGATTACACCGGGACGAATTCAGCATCTTTTTCAGTGGGGCCAAACTTCTTGTCAGGGTGGACGGCGTCCACCCTGTAAAAAATGTGGGGGGACGCCGCCCACCCGCGTGTACCCCCGACTCGTGCCCTGCCACAGGCCTATGACTTGACTCTGGAACACATGGATATGCGTAAGAGATTTTAAACTTATATGTGTGAATCAGTTGTGGCGCACCTTATCCACATCGCTTTGAAGATTGATATCACCACTGATACATACTCTCCTGGTGTTTGGAACTC
Organism: Lissotriton vulgaris; assembly: GCF_964263255.1. NCBI lineage: Eukaryota > Metazoa > Chordata > Amphibia > Caudata > Salamandridae > Lissotriton > Lissotriton vulgaris. Next base: position 803,362,159 of record NC_141685.1, read on the forward strand.
TGTTATAGTGTCTTGTGTATTGAAGGAGCCCTGAGGAAGCAGAACCCCGCGACACACGTGTTGTCTCCTAGTGATTTGATTTGTTGTAACTTTGTGTGATCATAATGGCTATTTGTGACTTCATTGTTGAAACCTTGTATGATCATAATGTTTATGTGCTTAAATAAGCGAATACAAATATTTCAGATCAATCCATTTATTTTTGTACAAATTGATGCTCTTTGGATTGCTGTTCCTATGCTCCTCACTACCCCTTATTCAAGTTCATGTAACATTGGTCAGATGGATAAACTGACTATTGTGTGTGAGTCTGGCTCAGGACCAGTTTCTCAGTTTATCCATTCTCTTGTTCAGATATAACATAATGACATCAGACTGAGAGACTGAAGACCCCACCAGTAGACTATAAACCATCTTGTATCACAATTATGGCAATGAATATTGAATTTCCTGATAATGAAACTAAGCTTTAATACAGTCACATAATCACGGAGATCGCAGGACGTTTTCTTAGAGCCTATTCATTAGGCCACAAGTGACACAGTATCCAACTCCAAAAGCAATACCATCTACATAATTAAAACTCTTCACATCCTAACTATTCTCATGAACCATAAAAATACCCCTGCTCCTTCTGTGTCTTGGAACGGGTGTTTCTTCTCTTCTGTTTTCTCTTCACCTTTGACACAGAAGATGAAATGATGGGGACCAATGGTGGCATCTGGAGAGCTAGAAAAATATGACTGATTGCCTGGAATGTGCAGGGGTTAAATAACCCTAAAAGTGCTAGGCAGGTATTGTAATCCTGCAGTCGACCTCTTTATGATGTCGCATTATCCCATAAAACGCATCTAACTACCTCCTCGCATTGATTTGCACGGGTGTGAGGTACCATAACACCACCGAGAAAAAAGGGTCCAATGGATATTTTAGACCTGCCCTGGTTTGTATCCCCAAACATCAAATCACAACAATTGTAGAAAACCGGGGGGTCTTGTCCAAAGGCCGAATGTACTAAACTATAAAGCAGGCGCAACTGTTACCAAATCCGTCAAGGATACAAAATTCCTATAAAGCCTATATACGGAGAACATAACAGTGAACAATAATCAAGACCACAGGTGATTGTTAGCGAGACTCAAAAGAGATATCTGTGTGAATAATGGATTCCCATCAAATGTCACGTGATGATCAATATTCTCATTTGGTCATCCAAAGTCTTGGGGCGGTCTGTCTCTTGATCATTCAGACCAATTCCACACCCAATCTGTAAGATATTCAATGGGTCCAGCCCACAATCACTGTGCTGACCATGGGGAAGATAGAGTCATATGGGAATCTGTGCAGTGCAAAAACAAAAAAGTGGTGAAGTAAAATAGAGTGAAGAGACAAATAAAGAGAACGTTTTATTCAGAATACTGTCTCTCCCCCTAATTAAAATCAAGAACAGTGCAATAAGGCAGTATCAAACAAATAATTAACGGCCCCTCGTGGCAGTTAATTATTTGTTTGATACTGCCTTATTGCACTGTTCTCAATGATCAAGAGACAGACCGCCCCAAGACTTTGGATGACCAAATGAGAATATTGATCATCACGTGACATTTGATGGGAATCCATTATTCACACAGATATCTCCTTTGAGTCTCGCTAACAATCACCTGTGGTCTTGATTATTGTTCACTGTTATGTTCTCGGTATATAGGCTTTATAGGAATTTTGTATCCTTGACTGATTTGATAACAGTTGCGCCTGTTTTATAGTTTAGTACATTCGGCCTTTGGACAAGACCTCCGGTTTTGAACAATTGTTGAGCGGGTGTGAGGTACACCCAGATATTTTGCATCCTACAATTACTCCTCCATGGGTGTAGCCAATTTCATTAAGCACTCAGTTAATTTTAAATACACAACTGTGTCATCGACCCTGAGGGAAGGTATATATTCTTGCAAGGCATAATTGGTACTGACAAGCTAACATTTATAAACGTGTGTTGCCCCAATGTAGATTGACCGGCGGTCTATGACCTTAAGTTGGCTCTGGGAGGTCACTCATGGAGAAAATTGTTATCCTGAGAGGAGACCCAAACACTATCCTGGTTGTTCATAGGGATAGATCTACAGCCTCTGTGAGGTCCCTCTCACCAGCAGTGCAATCCATCCTCAACTACATGATGAGGTATCACCTGATTTAATAATGGAGGCATTTTAATCCTGCCAAAAGGCTTTTGCTTTTTACTCATCAGCGCATGAGGCCTATTCGCGTATTGACTATTGGATGTTGACTGGAGATGTTAACTGTATTTTTATTCTGGTGTACATTTTTGTGTAATTTCTGTATTTTATCTGTTGTTTTATAATTGTTAAAAAATGCAATCGAAATAAAGCTTTTCTTGACTTGACTAGAGATGTCAGGACTCAGAGTATCGGAGTTATGCGTGTATCCGCGTACACTCTTTGATCACTCTCCAGTGGCTTTGACCTTAACCCTATAGCACACCGCTATGTCATGAGACAATGGGTCTTCCTGACGTATGCCCTTAGAGAGGCTGTATTTAAATCCGAGACGTGGTAATCGATAGTTGAATTTTTCAAAAACAGTGTAGAATTTGTCCCAAACTTTTGCACCATCTTGGAGACATTTAAGGAAAATATGATTTGGGTGGCATACTGAGATCAGTAAGGGTATCCTTGTGAAATCTAGAAGCTGACTTTCAGAGACTGGAAACCCTATATGTCATTAATTCTCACCCTCTGGGGGAAGGGAACTACATGATAAACTCATGCAGTTCTGAGATTAGGCTGATAGGGAAATTAAACACCTAGGAAAGTATGCGAAAGCCCATTACTACCGATAGGGAGATCAACCTAGCAGGACATTTGCTAGACTCTTTAGTCCCCAAGTGTATTGCAAAAGAGACTGTGGAAGAAGAGGCAGAGAGTGGCTCCCAAAGCCTCTCCAAATGGAGTCCGCCTTAAGGTTTACTCAATTCCATACTGGATCTATAATTAAGTTTTATGTTTTCTGGAGTCCTCACTAGATGAGTATCTCCTTGAAGCCACACAAGAATGTCTAGAAATGTTCAAAAGCAAACCTTTAAATATTCCCATATCTTCAGAGGAAGTTTAAGGCAGCTATAAAGGAGTTGTCAAATGGTAAAGCACCGGGGAGGATAGAATAACTTCAACAAAAAAAATAGGCTGACCTTCTTGTCGCACATTTAGTACGCGGTTTTATGACGGAATCACACACACCTAACCCATGCGTGGCTTAACAATGCACTCACTACAGCGACTGCTTCATTACCACGCATTCCTTTAGCATGCAAGTCATTACAACAACTTGCCTTAGGGGGCACTGAACATTGGAATAGTATAATTTACTATTCTAACTCCAGTTGGTGTTTCAGTAGGGAAGGTGTGGGACCTTAAATCCAACAGCAGTCCAACACCACGTTCCCTAACGCAAATCATTAAAAAGACTTGCATGCTAAAGTGATGTGTGGTAAAGATGCGTGCAATGTAGTGCCCCTGTGTAAAGGCACTAAGTGGTTTAGACTGTGTGGTAAAGGGTGTTTCCCCCTAGTAAGCATGTATGAAGAGGCTAAGGAAACAAGCATTTACAATGCAATGGCTTCGCCTTTGGAAAAGTTAGAGCTATTGGCATTGTAAATGACAAAATTTGTATTTATGTGTTGGTTTTGAAAACAGATAAATAAATGGCATTGTCATTTACATTGCCATTAGCTTAATCTCTCGAAAATGTGAGACCTATTGCATTTGCACCCACACATACACACAGAGCCACACACAGACACAAACACAGAGCCAGCCGCACACACAGAGCCAGCCGCACACACACACACACAGAGCCAGCGCACACACACACAGCCAGCCCCGCACACACACACAGCCAGCTGCACACACACACACAGCCAGCCACACACACACACACACACACAGCCAGCCGCACACACACACACACACAGCCAGCCGCACACACACACACACACAGCCAGCCGCACACACACACACACACAGCCAACCGCACACACACACACAGCCAGCCAGCCGCACACACACACACACAGCCAGCCAGCCGCACACACACACACAGCCAGCCAGCCAGCCGCACACACACACACAGAGCCAGCCACACACACACCCACAGAGCCAGCCAGCCGCACACACACACACACACAGAGCCAGCCGCACACACACAGAGCCAGCCGCACGCACACACACACAGAGCCAGCCACACACACACACACACACACACAGAGCCAGCCGCACACACACACACAGAGCCAGCCGCACACACACACACACACACAGAGCCAGTCGCACACACACACACACAGAGCCAGCCGCACACACACACACAGAGCCAGCTGCACACACACAGAGCCAGCCGCACACACACACACACACAGAGCCAGCCGCACACACACACACACAGAGCCTGCCAAGGCTGCAAAGAAGATAAAAAGTAACTGGGTAATATAAAGGAGGTACAGGAATATGAGTAGTAGAGATTGAAAAGGTGTGTGGCACATGAAGAGGTCTGGCAACAGGTTATGAGGTAAAAAGGCTGAGTGGGTGTTAAGGAATGGGTGGGATCTGCAGAGTGGGAATGAAAGTTGTCATGGGTGGAAGAAAGGAGCCCAGGCTGGGGTTCGGGATGAAGGGAAGAATAGCAAGCGACACAGAAGGCAAGGAGCAGCATTAGCACTCCATGTGACCTCACACTGGACAACAGGACAGAAACTGCAAGATTTCCAGCCCACAGATTTACATATTCTGCTCACTAATGCACCCATCACTGGAGAGACTAAATTGCATGCATCCTAGCATCAGAGCGCAGACAGCAATGGGGAGGGGCAAATGGAGCAAAGAGGCGGGAGATATTACCTGTAGCAATGGAGGAGGGGGCACAACTGGGTACCCTGGGCCATTACCTAGAGCAAAATGCTTGATCTCTAAGAAAGTCCTGTGCACCAATTAAGCATTATGGCTAGTTTAATCTGATTTTAAAAAAATCAGCTTAGTCCGTTCCTCCTACCTCCTGGCTCCACCCTCAGGTCTGCACCCCTTCACCTCTTGCCTTTCCAACCTCTGCAGTCTGTAACCTCTGTGAAAGCTCCAGGCAGTTTCCTGGTAGCTTCACTCCAGGAGGTTTCAATGCGCCGTTTGTACTTCAATTGCCGGTACCTCACCAGCACCTCCAGCTGTTAGGATGCCGGTCCAAAGAAAGAACAGCCAGTGGTGAGATTCGGACACAACACTGCGTATCAACGCATCAGCCGGACATCAAAGGGCATCAAAGGGGCCACCATTAGGCACTCCGTAAACCAACACGGAGCTCCATGATTTCCGTGATTGAGAAGTATGTGTCCATATCTAGATGTCAAAATTGGACTGATTAGCGGAGCAGAGAGCACAGAACTATCGCACTGCTGAGAAGCAGCACCTTGGACACAATGAACAAGATGACGGGATTTTGACACGGAGAGGTAACCGCCCGAGCCACACGAAGGAGACTATAGCGGAGCTGCTGTTCAGGCGCTGTCAGACAATAGCCTGCATTTCTCCCTAATACTAAATTTGTTGGAGCTACCCACTAGGGGTGCCGGATGGCGCGGCTATGCGATGACAGCGGCAATAGCAGTGAAGCTAGGACTGCTACCAAGTGCTGTGACCGCTGCCCACAAGCAGCAGAAACGTGGAGGGCAGGCACACGGACAGCGGGAGGGGGGCGGGCAGGCACACGAACAGCGGGGGGGTGGCGGCAGGCACACGGACGACGTGAGGGGGGCTGGCAGGTACACGGACAGCGGGAGGGGGGAGGGAACGGCAAACGGCAAGAAAGGCACTCACCTGGACTTCCTCCGGCGGCGGTCGGCCGCGGAATGACCAAATGAAACCTCGACGTCGGAAAAAATAAACCCCGCCCACCGCAGCACTGACGTAGGCAAAAGGGAAAATTTCTACGGAACACCCACAAGTCGCCTCTCAGAATGACGGACGCCTCTCTCTTCCAATGGCTAGCCTCCATTTATGGAGCTAGCCAATGGAAGACAGAGACGGAACTGAGGCCACACTGTTTCTAACATTAGATTTCACCTGCGCCGAAAAGCTGCGCAGTGCGCAGCTTTCGACGAGGCGAAACCTAAAAAAGTCACTTTAGGGCGTTGGCTCCGTGGCTGAACAAAGCAGGGAAGCTCTATAAAATCTGCTGCCTGCAGCTCTCCACCTGTTGCTCGTTGCTCCAGAGACACTTCAGACATACATGGCCAGCCCTTTCCAGAATTTTCTTTCACAATGGTAAGCCTGTATCGCATTTTCCACTGCGACACGCCGCACAGCTGCGTCTGGTGCCGTATATCCTAGGGTCCATCCGCACACAGAAACAGAACGTGAAGCCCGTGCTTGCTGTGTTTGAATGATATATTTAAAGAACCGTCCAGTAGTGTTTGTAATTTGAGACAGACTCCGACTACCTGTAGCGCTTTCTTGAAAACAGTAAATTGGTTCTTACAGCACATAACCTCGAAGGCTTCGAGTATATTTTCCTAATTCAATAACACAGATGGTCGCGCTTCCACACAAAAATGCTATTGATTTTTTTTACTCTACCAGTTTTCTCAAAATGTGGGTCTCTCGTTGTGTGCATAATAAGTTCATCATCTTTTTGTGATGGGGAGCTAACCTCCCGATAGTGTTTAACTTAAAGGCACGCAGGCGAAGGCAAGGGGCTGGTGCAGTATTGCGTCAAGGTGGTTGCAGTTAACTTTTTTATGTAATTGTAAACCCTTAGGCGTGGAAGCTCTTTACTAACCGCTATTGTTGTACACAGCTCGGTGCTGCTCACTTTTCGCCATCTTTTATTTTATTATATTTATAGAGTTTTATATAGCGCTAGCTAGACCCGTAGGTATCAGAGCGCTTTACATACACAAAGGAAAGGAAAAGAAAGCTTGCAGGACATGAGGATGCATAAAGGTATAATCAAAGACCTAATACTTGTTTATCTAGTGAGGGGACAGAGACGCAGGGGGTTGACCAAGTCAGATAACCACCATCCTTGAAGGTCAAAGTGAGGCGGGGGGAGTACATTATGTTATTGATGACCAGGCTGAGTGATAGATAAAGGTGTACGTTTGCCTCGCTTTAGTGCTTAATTTGAGCCGGTGCTTGTGAACGGACATCCCGCTTTTTGTGTCACTAAAAATACACAACAGTTGATTATTATTTCAATATACATTAAAAACAACTTATACCTGTCTAATACCCAAACTATACTTATACTTATAGCTGTGGGCTTCGAACAGTCGGAATTGTCGCACTTGTAGGAGTGTCACGGTTAGTAGTTGTGTTGGCACTTTTATTGGCAGTGGCAATGGGTGGTGCACGCTGGAGTGTCCTCCTGAGGTTGGCCCTGGCGCTTATTGTCTTACAAATTAAGCACTGGTCTTTTACAAATTAAGCACTGGTCTAAAGCAGGCGCTTAACCTTCCAGTGTGTCATGACCACTAACATACATACCTAGAGACCCGATGCAGTCAGGAGAGTCACAATTTTTTTTTATACAAATGGCTTTATTTTAGTTGTCTCCCTGTTCTGAATGTTGTTGCCATGTATATAATTAAAGTAAGAGACATCAGAACGGTCCAGATTCGCTAATCTACTTCCTGGCGTTGTCCCCCCTCCAGGGGGGGGTGGGGGCATTATGTCAAAGAATATCGGGAGACTGCGGGGAGCCCCGTTAATTCGCCGGGGGAGGGGGGTGCGGGCGGGGCAGGGCAGCAGCCTTCATTGCTTTCTGGTTGCTGCCGTAGTACCGACGTGTCACCTTTCGGCCTCTTCAGAGCTTTTGAAGGTGGGGAGGCGTGACTGGGTATAGCGCCCTGAGCTGTAAAGCTTCTGAGGGCTGAAAATTGAGACATGGCAGATTGATGGAAAATAAGACGGGTGGATTTTTGTTAAATATATTGCTTATAGGATCTCGGGATCTGCTACCAAGTGCTGTGACCGCTGCCCACAAGCAGCAGAAACGTGGCAGACAGGCACGCGGACAGCGGGAGGGTGGCGGGCAGGCACACGGACAGCGGGAGGGTGGCGGGCAGGCACACGGACAGCGGGAGGGGGCGGGCAGGCACAGGGACAGCGGGAGGGTGGCGGGCAGGCACACAGACAGTGGGAGGGGGCGGGCAGGCACACGGACAGCGGGAGGGGGAGAGAATGGCAAACGGCAAGAAAGGCACTCACCTGGACTTCCTCCGTCGGCGGTCGGCCGCGGAATGACCAAATGAAACCTCGACGTCGGAAAAAATAAACCCCACCCACCGCCGCACTGACGTAGGCAAAAGGGAAAAATTCTACGGAACGCCCACGAGTCGCCTCTCAGAATGACGGACGCCTCTCTCTTCCAATGGCTAGCCTCCATTTATGGAGCTAGCCAATGGAAGACAGAGGCAGAACTGAGGCTACACTGTTTCTAACATTAGATTTCGCCTATGCCGAAAAGCTGCGCAGTGCGCAGCTTTCGACGAGGCGAAACCTAAAAAGGGTCATTACCGCCTACACTGGGAGAGGCACTTATTGTGGTCTTATTAGACCAAACAAAGCACCTGCTTATTAGGCCTCGTATAGACCATTGTCCCTATTACATTTTGATACTAACATATTAGAAAAGCTAATCGTCGAAATGCTTTGCCCATATATAAGAGGATTGGTGTTCCCTGTGCAGTTACGTTTCATCTCTGGCTGATCGACAGCAGATAACTTGAATACTTTCTTTTCCATTACACATCAGGTGCAGCCTGACCTAGGAGTGGTGGTTGTATTACTGGATGCCCAGAAAGTATTTGACTCTCTTCATTACCAGTATATGCTTTCCACACTATGTAGAATGGGTCTAAGTGGTGGATAGCTCTGATATATAAAGACCCCATTGGCCAAATAACAGCAAATGGGCTACCCTCTCAGCCCCTCCATATCAAGAGGGGAGCCTTGTTGTCCCCATCAGGCGCAGGGTCAAGACTGATTTGCATATGGCTGGGTCCAAACTGAAATGGCAAGGATGAGCAAAACAACAATGGATTTAGGCCCAGATCTCTGTACTGGGGTGATTGTATGACATTGTTCTGCATTCTGTCCCTCAATTGCTCTTTTTGCATTTGTCTCCCGAGTGGGACGGGTATGCAGACATGGGTCCTGTGCTCTCCATGCCACTGGAGTCAAGCTATCCTGGCTGATGAGGGCTGAAGGCCTGAAACCGGTCCTAGGATGCTTTTATCCAGTCCAGGGAGGACCTGGCCTGGCAGTTCGGGCTGGACTGTTGCCATGGGGTGCAGGGTCAAAACTGATTTGCATATGGCTGGGTTCAAACTGGAATGACATGGAGAGCATAAAAACAATGGAATTAGGCCCTGATCTATGTACTCGGGTGAATGCATGACATTGTTCTGCATTCTGTCCATCAATTGTTCTTTTTGCATTTGCACTCCGAGTGGGACGGGTATGCCCAGACGTGGGTCCTGTGCTCTCCATGCCAATGGAGTCAAGCTATCCTGGCTGATGAGGGCTGAAAGCCCGAAACTGGTCCTAGTATGCTTGTTTCCAGTCCAGGGAGGACCTGGCCTGGCAGTTCGGGCTGGACTGTTCCCATTGGGTGCAGGGTCAAGACTGATTTGCATATGGCTGTGTCCAAACCGGACTTGCATGGTGAGCAAAACAACAATGGATTTAGACCCAGATCTCTTTATTGGGGTGAATGGTTGACATTGTTCTGCATTCTGTCCATCAATTGTTCTTTTTCCCATTGCTTTCTTGCCTGGCAATGGACCCACTGCTAAGCCTAATCAAAGTAAGCATGCACACAGAGGAGTGTCTACACTAGGCAAGAGGTTTATGACATCAGTGTATTCGGATACAATTGTTTTACATGTTAAACACCCAAATACTACCATTTCTCCAATAATCCAAGAATTTACACAGATTCATAATTTTCTTGGTTTACAGATAAACTGGGAAAATGATGCATAGTGCCAATCAATGGCAACACCCTGCAGGGGACTCTGGAATTCCCAGAAACATGGTGTAGGAAAAGTAGCCTTTTTTGCAGATGTCTCCACACATTTTGCCCCCATTTGGACCACTAGATGCTGGTTTTCAACTCTGACAGTGCATTAAATCCTGCTGCTAACTAACCCTGGGCGGGTAACTCTGCTCCGCCAGGGGACTTTGCGGAGATTTGCATACTCCATGCTCCGTGGCGAACGAGGAGTAGGCAAAAACTCTGCCTCCGTGCCGGAGCGGAGTTATCCGCTCCCTCCCTCCTCCCAAATGCTTTAAAAAGTTATAAAGAAGGCACTTACCTGTGTTTCTGCCGTCCCCTGCCTGGCCTCTCTCCTTCCTGCTCCTCCTCTTGCGCCCTCGTAGTTCTTCATAATAAAAACACTTCCTTTGTACATCTTGCGAGTGCGCATGCGCAAGACTTACAATGTAGTGTTTTTTTTATTAAGAAGGACGTCGAGGACGCGAGAGGAGCAGGAAGGAGAGCAGCCTGTCACCTCTAAGGAAGGCCCCCTAAACCCAGGAGGCAGGGTGCATTACATGCAAGGTGTGGACATATAAGTGCAACAGTATAAGTCCCTATAGTGGCCTTTACCATTAAAGGCTACTATAATTTATAGGCGGTCCATAGGATAACAAGGACAGGCACCCGGACAAACCTGAGGTTAGCAGCTCCATTATGGTGCTGCTGAAATATTTAATGTTTACTATCAAGCAAGGTGCTTCATCACACCTGACATGCATCTTGTGTTGATGATGATTTTTCATGCACTGAGATGGTTATCATAGAGGTTGCCTACCTGGTTGCCCCTATCTACCCTCTACTGCCCACAGCTGCCGAATCCGAAACAGGAATCTGACCCCTTGTCAGGAGGTGTGAACTCTCCCAGGAGTCAGAAACAATGGCCTGGAAGAGAAGGAGGTCACACATTCCTCCCTGACAGGATGGCTTGTGAAGTGACACATCAAGGCAGTGAGCTTCAAAGCCTTCACTGCCTGTGATATGCAATCAGGCCGACTCCCATAGGAAGAAACAGCCTATACCCCACCCTCAGGCACATTTGCACCCAGGCAGATTGGAAAATGACATATTCAGAAGGTGTACACCCCCAGAAGGGTAGCCACCCCTTTAGGGTGGGCTACCTAGTCTATACAGCTAAGGAAGACTTCTTCCATTATTAAAAGTGATAGAATAGGGGGTTCTGGGTGGAAAAGATGACATACACTGCCAGATGTGGTCACCTCAGGGGTTGATTAGCTGCTGGGGCCAGTAGACCCTTGGCCACTTGCACCCACACCCCAAACCCCCTAAATCTAGGAATTAAGGGCTACCCCTGACATCAAAACCTTAGTTCTGATCTGACTTGCAACACAGAACAAATGAGTCTGTCACAACAGGATCTGTATAAAGCGAACATGTGATACTCTGCACCCCCTGCAACTTTCCTGGAACTGCATGACTATGACTCATCCTGTACCAAAGCTCTGTTACCCAAGACAGAGTGACCCCTTTGGGAGCCAAAGGCAACTCCAGGGTCCCCTGGACTAGTGACACTAGTCCCCTGCACACCGCAGATAAAAACAACATACCAGGACCAAAGAATCTCTGGCCATTTGGCCCTACGAGGGATTGCCCAGAAGTAGATGGTCCAGTGCATTGTCAAAAATATTGGCCTTATTTCCACAAAGTTTCAGTCAGCTAATCCCCCACACATCTGGATGGTGAAATAACTTTCTTCATTGTTGACTTTTTCTACCCGGTTCCCCACCAGCACCATGTAAGCGGTAAAACCAGCTGCCTCGGGCTCCCACTTCAGCACCAAGGACAGCTAGGATAACTCTGCATCAGAGGCTTCTCTAGCTAGGTAAATTTGAACTGACTGTTGTGGGTCGGTCCTGGGACTCGTATCTTCTTTAGCCTCCTTAGGTTCCATCCAACTCAACCTGCAAGTGACCGTTTGTCACGAGTGCTTTTTGCCATTGACTGCAATGATAACTTTTTCCAGTACAGTTTTGCACTGATTTATTATTGCTTCTAAAATCAATAACTCTGGTTTTACTTATATGATTTACTTTGTTTTGGTGTCTAAATGTACAGGAAAAGCTGCTTTCTTTTTGTAAATTGGTGCTGAATTTCTTATTTGTTGATAGGGAACGGCCGGAAGAAACACAAAGTCGGTATTTAAAACGTAGCGCAGTGCTTGTGTTTTCTGTATTAATAAGAATTTATTACTACACAAAAACACTATTTCTGGCAGCCTTGAAATAGTAACAGATTTAAAAAAAACAATACAGGTTTAAACACATGACTTTCGGTTTGCAGCAGTTCCTTAATGTTGGTTAATAGCTCACTGTGCTATATCAGAAGGACTGCAATTTATGAATGCCAAGTAATAAAAGGATCTTTATGTCAAGAGAAGATAACCCACTTATCTATATAAAATAAAAATGTCAACTGCATGTTACACCATGGGCTTTGCATGAGACTGTAGGAAAGTGGTTTTCTGTTGCAGTAAGTCCCACACTTTTTGCCACATTTCTGATGCACTTCTCCTGAGTGCGCCCTGGGTCCCAGTCAATCAGGTTCCCAGGGCCTGTGTTTGTGAGAAGGTGGCCTGGTATATGCTGTCCACTAATTAAAGTGGCCACTTTGCACCAGTCCAAACAACCCTTTTGATGATTTAAGAGGTCAAAGCTAACCTTAGAAAGTGGTAGCTGTGGAGAGCAGCCTTCAGGCTTAGTCTTGAAGGAATGTTAAGCAGCTTGATTTACCTGAATGCAACCTTATAGTATTGATTAAATGACAGGAGAATCACACAGCAGTTATAAAAAATATGCATTTATTGATATACCACTATCTCGTATGACACAGTATCTCCTACACGGAGATAATCACACAGCAGTTATAAAAAATATGCATTTATTGATATACCACTATCTAGTATGACACAGTATCTCCTACACGGAGATAATCACAGAGTATACAATACTCAAGCACAGAAATTACAGTAAATAGCACTAATACACAGTGGGCCTGGGGGGGGGGCACCAAATCATATACTAAATAAGTAGTATAAAAACCACGACTCGAGTCAAAATAATGTCAAGAGGACGTAGAATCACTGATACCCCAAGGAACCACCCAAGGTAAATAGATAGGGACCCCACGGACGACGGGTGCAGTGCGGAAACATGACCGTGTGCTCCGTTCAATTCTATGGGAAAGCCGCGGTGGAAGTTTTAGAGATTAAGGACCCTTCCCAGTTGACTTTGAAGAAACCCAGTGGAAGTTAGGAGGTTGGAGAGGCACCTCACCTGTGGATATCAAGGTACCTACGGTACCTATCCCAGGGAACCCAGGTGCATAGGTCTGAAGTGTAGCCAGAAACCGCAGATGATCCCAATGGAGGACTTCGAAGAGCCGCTGCTGGAAGGAAGAAAAGTGTCAGTTGGAATCAAAAGGTGGATTCCCATTGAGGAGTACCTGAAAGCAGAGGGGGGAGATTCTGGGTCACTTGAGAGTGACCAGGGGCTCGGAAGACGAATGCCCACCAATGTTGGGTGCTTCAGGTTGGTTGATGGAGTCCTTGACTCTGCAGTTGCGGGGACAAGGAGATGTTGAGGATAACCAGGAGCTGGATGCAAGCTGTCCTACAAAGGATGTTGAGTGCTGAGGGGTCGGTGTCCGGTGGAAGCAACAACAAGCCTTGGCAACAGCAACCCACACAGAAGTACACAAATGTGTACGGTTTGGACCAGCAAGGTCCAGGAGACTCACCAAACACAGGGGAGTCAGGGCAAGCCTTAGAGCAACCAGAGGAGCCCAGGAAAAGTAGAGTTGACCCTCAAGTGGACCCAAAGGCTGGAGGCACTGGAGTCACTAGGGGACCTCACACGATTTCACCAAACAACAGCTCAAGGAGCACTCAGTGTGAGGAGGTCAAAGTTCTTGGTAAGGAGGGGGAGGAGCCAAGCAGGAATTCGAAATGGCCGCATAGTCGCTCGGCTCCGCGAGCCCTTTCGCCCCACAGGTCTATCCTGAAGTCTATCCTGAGCCGTGAAGGCATACTTTGCTAGGAGAAGGAAAACGAACACCTACTGTTTGTTCCCAGAGTTCCGGTGTGCAGCGGATCCTGAGAGCTGTCCCCGTCTCCTCCACGGCCTATGCGGTGATGGGACCGGGGCGTTGCCTCGGCGGGGCCTCCGGCCGCGGCGCTAGCATCAACGGCCGTTGCTGTCGATAAGGGGCCAGGCATTGACGTAAAAGACCGCTTCTGGCGGCGAAGACCCGGTCCGCTTGCGGCGACCTTGAGGAGCAGTGGGGTGGCACTGTGTCGGAGGGGGCGCTTAACTTCTGCCCCCTCCCCAAAACTTTGTTGACCAGGCATAACCAAGGTCTGCCCCCGATATTGGCGGGCGACTCCCGCGGCCTGACCGGGACTGTAGCCTTTTGGTGGCTCTCCTTTCTGGGGCCTGCCCCACAGTTTGTCTGCCCGGGAGACGCATCCCGTGGCGCCCCCGTGGTGAGGCCTGGTCCCTGAGTGTGGAAGAGGGACAGGGCCTGCTGGATCAAGATGGCGGCTGGTGCCCTCCATTACGACCTGAGTCCAAGTCGGACGGCTGATGTACGTATGGGGCCGGGAGGCTCGCCACACGCAAAGGAGGCCATTTCCCGAGACGTGATGGCTGCCTTAACAGTTTTGCACGAGACTATGCTTTGCCTTACTCGAGACTTGGGCGGAAGAATGGACGCCTTTGTTGTTTCACTGTCCTTGGCGGCCACGCCCCGATTCCACGGGACTGCCGGTGAACTTGCTGCTGAGCCCATGGAGGAAGTTTCGGTTCCGCGGGGGCACCGGGGGCCGCTTGAGGATCGGGCTCCCGTGCCCGAGCGGGCCAACTTGATTGCTCGTCTGGATGTCTCCTTGGGACATTTGTCCAGCTGGCAGCTGGGGGTGGAGTGCTGTTTCTCCACTTGGACTGGCTTGGTTGTGTCGCAGCGGTGGCTGGACTGTGTGACTTTCCTCTCCTTGATGGCGTGGTTGTTTGTGAGATTCGGGAGGCTCCCGGGACCAGCGTTGATATTGTCGGATCTTTGCTGCTTATACCTTGATGGGCTTGGATTGTTGTACTCTTCCATGGCTGCACCCCTGCCGGACTCGCTCATGCTGTTTGGACCCTCACGATTGTGCTCTAAATTGATTACCGAGAGGATTTCTGGCGGGGCCACTGCCAGACAGGGACAGGGATGATGTGTTTAGGGTCATTTGGTAATGTTATTGACAGACGGCGCAGTGGATCGGTTCCATCGATATCTCATCGTGCTTATGCTTGGGGTTTGTTACTCTCCAGTACAATATTATTTCCATCCTGTGATTTCCGTTGTGTAGGGGTGAGGGGCGGGGCTGAGCGGCATGATGAGGGCCCTCCTCCGCTTACTTTCTTGCTTTCTTTCTCTATCTTTCTATGTTTTGGGTCTCTATTAGGGCGACAGGCACGCTGCTGGGGGGGTGGGCAGGGCCTTCTGCAGGTGTGCAGGGTGGGGGTTGTGGGGTGGGGTCTCGATCGATATTTGTTTCTATGGCCCTTTAGTCTTTTTTCCTTTTCAGTGTCGTCGTCACTCATGCTCTTTGCGATCTGTTTGGTGTTGAGGGGTGGGGGTTAGACTTGTTGCCCGATGGGGCTGTATTTACCTTTCTCCTGTTTTGTATATCTTGCCCCCCGATGACTTCTTCATATCACTACTGTTTTCAGATATCCTGTTTTGCGCATTTTTTTTTTTTATTGTTTTTATTGAAGTTGTATTCAGATTTTATACAGCATACATAAAGAAAGAAAACACAGAAAAATAACAATTACATTTAGTTTCAACTTAACGTAATGTTAAACCAATTTACTCAAAATAACATCCCCAAATGTGATCGAATTTTCTAATACCCCCAACTCTTTGAGCATATAACAATTCGCTTTTCCTAACCCTTTTCATTTTTCCAACCATTCCTGCAGCGTCGGAATATAGGTTGAACGTCAATTCTGCAGTAATAAAGATCTAGCCACGGCCATTATAATATAAATCAATTTTGCCAGGTGACTGGAAAATATACAATCAGGGTCATATCCAAATAATAACATTGTTGCATTGCATGGGACTGATAACAAACAATAAGTCTTTAAAAAACCAATAATTTCTTCCCAGAAATGCTTAATTTTAGGACAGGACACAATAATGTGAGACCAATTGGCTTGTTCACAGTTGCAATGTCTAAAACAAAAAGCAGACGCATTGTTATACATTTTAGCAATTATTACTGGTGTACGATATAATAGCCACTTGCTAAAATACAACATCCGGCGCCAGTTGGCACCACGCAGTACGCAGAAATTAAATTGATTAATAGTTTTCCATATTTCCGGTGACAATATTAAATTTTCTTGAGAGTACCATTTACGGATAGCTTTAGCAGTCAGCTCTACCTCCCGACTTTGTGTCAGACACTGTTTCCATGCTCCTGGTTTCTTCTCCAAATTATTAATAAAAAGATCTAAAACAAGAGTAGAAGTATAATTCGCAATGGTACCGGGATCTAATTGCGCCAACATAGGATAAATTAAATTAGAATAGGAACCAATTAGCAAAAAATTGCCACCAATTCGACCTGACATCTCAGTAACTGAGAGCCAAGTCCCGCTTACCAAAAAGTCAGATAATGTTCTAAACCCGGACCTACCCCAATTTTTTATAACAATGGGATCGATTTTAATCTCTAAAAAAGAAAACACTCCAATTAAGGGAGTTAGTAAATAAAAGGGTGGAAGTGAATATCTCTTAAGCATTGCATTACGTCGTTTAAAAAACCAATTTAGGATTTTATACCGCACAAATTTGGGGGATTTCAGTACGAACAACGGGGATGGTATTTGTATTTCTGAGCATATCAAATCAAAAAAAATTTTTATAAAACAACTAGACGCTGCATTCCTGTTCTTAAATCTCTCTAAATACTGTGCAAAGTAAGCAAAATAATAATCTTTCAAATTTGGTAAATATAGACCGCCATAATTAGTTTCTGCAGTTAATGTCTGTATATCTAATCTAGGTGTTTTTTTTGCCCAAATAAATTTGGAAAACATAGATTCTATTTTGGAGAAAATAGTACCCGACAAATAGACTGGAATTGATGCGAACAAAAAGTTAAAAAGAGGAAGGATTGACATTTTAATTAAATTGATACGACCGAGAAAAGTTAAAGGCAGAGGGTCCCAACGAGTGAACATTGATTGGACTTTTTTTATTAATGGGACAAAATTAAGTGTATATAAATCCAAAATATTTGAAGAGAACAAAATTCTGAGATATCTTTTAGGTTTTGAATTAATGCAGCCTTGTAGATCTTTGTGTAAAACTGGGTTTGCACCCCCACAAACCAATATTTCTGTCTTTTTTTTATTAATCCGATAACCTCCTAGAGATTCAAACTCTTCAAAAATTTGAAAAATATATGTCTGTGATTCCAAATCAGGTTTAATAAGTAGCATAATATCATCTGCGATAAGTTTGATTTTGGCCATGGAGGTAACTGGAGATTTGATCTGGAGACAATTCCTGATAGCAATAGTTAATGGTTCGATAAAAAAAGCAAAAAGAATGGGTGATAAAGGGCAGCCTTGCCTGGTGCCACGTTGAACTAAAATTGAGCCTGCTAATGACTTATTATTAATTATGTTTGCTCTAGCGCCTACATACAAATTCTTTATCAAATTGATGATGCGTTGAGAAATGGCAAACTTAGATAAAATAAGGAGAAGGGTGTCCCATACCACCAAATCAAAAGCTTTTTCTGCATCTAAAAGTAAAACCAAGGCCTGTATCCCACGTGCTTCAAAATAATCTAATGCTTCAACTAAAAAATGTGTGAAGATTATGTTCAGTGTATTTTATTGTGACGAAAATCCAAGAATAGAAGTGAAATATTAACATCTTTTTGTGACATTTGTAATAAAGTTTGAAACATTGAGAGAACATATTTGAACCAGTTGTTGTTGAATGGTTGCCCAGATTGATGCTGGGGTGGCGCTGAGTGGTGCTATGGTGGTACTGAGTGGTGCTGTGGTGATGCTGAGTGGTGCTGTGGTGGTGCTCAGTGATATTGGGATGGTGCTGAGTGATGCTGGGGTGATGCTGAGTTGTGCTGTGGTGGTGCTGAGTGATGCTGTGGTGGTGCTGAGTGATGCTGTGGTGGTGCTGAGTGGTGCTGTGGTGGTGCTGAGTGATAATGTGGTGGTGCTGAGTGATGCGGTGGTGGTCCTGAGTGATGCTGTTGTGGCGCTGAGTGGTGCTGTGGTGGTGCTGATTGGTGCTGTGGTGGTGCTGAGTGATGCTGCGGTGGTCCTGAGTGATGTTGTGGTGGTGCTGAGTGGTGCTGTGGTGGTGCTGAGTTATAATGTGGTGGCACTGAGTGATGCTGTGGTGGTGCTGAGTGATGCTGTGGTGGCGCTGAGTGGTGCTGTGGTGGTGCTCAGTGATAATGTGGTGGTGCTGAGTGATAAAGTGGTGTGCTGAGTGATGCTGGGGTAGCGCTGAGTGATGATGTGGTGATGCAGAGGGCAGAAAGGCACAAAAAGCAGTCTAACAAAGGGCAGAAGGGCAGAAAAACAAGGGAAAAACGAGTCTAACAGAGGGCAGAAGGGCACAAAAACAAAGGAAAAACGAGTCTAACAGAGGGCAGAAGGGCACAAAAAACGAGTCTAACAGGGGGCAGAATGAATCCCGCCCTGCGTGTTTGTCCACGAAGATGCCACCTTTTTGGGCACTACCTCTACTCAACTGGAGTACTATCTACTGTCTAATCAGTAAGTGCTCCCTCATTGGCTAAATGTATAGGGGCAGATTTACAATAACTGGCGCATCCCCAGGGATGCACCAGTTATTGTGCGCCACAGCTTTGCCACCCATGGTGCGCCGCATTTACAATGCGGCGCACCATGTGGCAACAACGGCACAGGTGCGGTGTGAACCAGAGGGTGGCAGTCGTGAACCAAAGGATGGCAGTGGTGAAACAGAGGGTGACAGTGTTGTACCAGAGGGTGGCAGGGGTGAACCAGAGGGTGCTGTGATGAACCAGAGGGTGGCAGTGGTGAACCAGAGGGTGGCAGGGGTGAACCAGAGGGTGGCAGTGGTGAACCAGAGAGTGTCAGTGCTGAACCATAGGGTGACAGTGGTTACCCAGAGGGTGGCAGTGGTGAACCAGAGGTGCTGTGATGAACCAGAGGGTGGCAGTCGTGAACACGAGGGTGGCAGTGGTGAACCAGAGGGTGACAGTGCTGTACCAGAGGGTGGCAGGGGTGAACCTGAGGTGCTGTGATGAACCAGAGGGTGGCAGTCGTGAACCAGAGGGTGGCAGTGGTGCACCAGAGGGTGACAGTGCTGTACCAGAGGGTGGCAGGGGTGAACCAGAGGGTGCTGTATCGAACCAGAGGGTGGCAGTGGTGCACCAGAGGTTGGCAGGGGTGAACCAGAGGGTGGTAGTGGTGAACCCGAGGGTGGCAGTGCTGAACCAGAGGGTGACAGTGGTTAACCAGAGGGTGGCAGTGGTGAACCAGAGGTGCTGTGATGAACCAGAGGGTGGCAGTCATGAACCAGAGGGTGGCAGTGGTGAACCAGAGGGTGACAGTGCTGAACCAGAAGGTGGCAGGGGTGAACCAGAGTGTGGCAGTGCTGAACCAGAGGGTGGCAGTGGTAAACCAGAGGGTGGCAGGGGTAAACTAGAGGGTGGCAGGGGTGAACCAGAGGGTGGCAGTGGTGAACCAGAGGGTGGCAATGATGAACAAGAGGGTGGCAGTGATGAACCAGAGGGTGGCAGTGGTGAACCAGAGGGTGCTGTGCCCATACACGACCGCATGGTTAACTTCGCCATGCAAGCGGCCCGCAAACACACAAAAAGCCCCAGGAATAAGCAAAAAACCTGCGAACACGCAAAAAACCCCGCAAACACGTAAAAAACAAAAATTCGCAAATTCGCACAAATTCGCGGAATTTGCGGATTGCGAATTTGATTTCGCGCAAATTCGTGGAACGCTAATTTGCAAACTTCGCCCAAACTCAGTTTAATCTCCAATGACATCCTCATACTGAACAATGGGGACCACACGCACATAGACTGTATAAATACAGCCCCTCTTGCTATCAGAAAGCAGGAGGGAACCGAGACTTCAAGGCAGACACACTGGCCAGAGATGCTGCGGCTCCGGCATGCCATCTGACAGTGGTCTGACGATCCCTTGCGGGGTGTCCAGCTCAAGTCCAGTACGAAGTCCCACACTCTGACTACTCAGGTATGGGGGTTCAACTAAATCCTAGTGTGAAGATTTAGGCACTTAGGCTTAGGCTCTTTCTCACCTACTCACATGCTAGGTACACTTAGGTACATCTAGACAGGCATCATTTATTTTATAAATGCATTTCATATTCATGTATGTGTTCATGACTATTGCAAAATGGTGGAACATTACTGTTCCTTTTTAAACACTGTACTGCTGGTTCTATATCTCTTCTACTGTGTTACAGTTGTAGCAGCACACTTATTTTACATGAGAAGAACAAAGGTTCAATAAATTCTTATTGTAAACATGCTCAACTGTTTCTTCTGTGTATCTCTCTGAGAGGAAAACAAGCACGCACGAGTGACTGGGTGAAAAGTAGTATGTTGTTTCCACGAGTCTGAGATTATTATGTTCTGAGGTTGCCAAAAACTAATCTCTCTGATAACAGGATATTCTAGTGGCACTGCGAGCTAGCTAATGTGAAAACATAGGCTGACATATTTGATGGGGGTGTGCAGAGTCAGTTTGCCACCAAGCCCACAGTATATGTTATCCATAAACAGCGTAGCTCCTGCATGAAAGGAAACTATCGGAGCGACACTACATGGCGCCCAACGTGTCAAACATGGGTTAACCAGCGTGGTCTAATGTTACCAACATGGTCTTATATTACCCAACGTGGTATAGACATGGCGCACTTACTCAACAGTAGATTCTGAGTAGCTCAGTCGTGCTTATTCTCAGAGACCCTACTCACAAAACCCAGTGACGTTTGGAGTAGGTGGGAAAAAAGTTCACCACAGCTGAGTAGGCGAGATATCCTATGTATTGGCTGTTGGTTAATCAAGCTTGAAAGGACATATTCTTCCAAAATTGTGCATAAACCCTTTTCATAACTTCCTTGGACAGTAATTCTGTGACTTAAACACAATGTCTGACGAGGAAAGAGGCTTAAACCAAGGACTTAATCAGTCTGGTGAGGAAATGCAATACATATTGCAGCCAAAGTAAGACAAACTCTGACAGTTAAACTTGTGAAACATGGGTTATCTCCCAGAGAAGTTGTAGTAATATTCATGATAGCGGCACATGAAGATTTCAAAACAGAGGTATTCTACTCATGGGTTATATTCCCACAAGCAGATGCTGTAACAAAAACGTTTCATTATTACAAACATGGAAAAGTTCCAGGGTCTACAATCCGTTTGAGGAGATTGAGATTCCGCTTACTTACCAGGAACATATTTTCTGGTTTAATGGTGCCCTACCCCATACAAGAACAAGAGCAAGGCTTGGTTCTTTAGGAAGACCAGGAGCAACATGACCTATATTAGCAACCTATGCACCACATCCAGACATTGACACAATGACACGTGATGAACTACTTGTTCAAATGACAGAGTTGATAAAACAGGATAAAACATGACGCACTTCATCTTAAGGCCACTAGCGGTCCAACCTACAGTAATTACACCTACTGCAGCTCTTACACAGAGCACTAGTACTAAAAATACTCCACAAACATTACAAGCAGTAATGGGCAAAATGCCCACAAACTGTGAATAAATTCCTTTCGGGGTAGCTCAGAAAATAACCCAACTAGAAGCAGTATTCTCAAATACAATACCATTTGAAAAACACAGAATATTAACAATCTATTTGCCCATGTGGATTACGCCACAGTTATTTATTTATTTATTGGATTTATTGAGCGCGACAGCTACCCATAAGGGTTTCCCGGCGCTAGAAGACAGATGCAGCAGGACTCCAGCCAAGGATGTTATTGATCGAAAAGCCAAGTTTTCACAGCTCTGCGAAAACGCATGTGACAATTTTCCATCCGAATGTCCAAAGGAAGTGGGCTCCACAGTCTTGGTCCTATGTTCGCAAAGGACCACCACCCACTCTAGTGATCATAAACTTAGGTACACTAAAGAGATGATGCGATGAGGAGCGGAGTGAGCAAGCAGGGATGTAGGGAGTGACAAGGGCCTGAAGGTAAAGGGGAGCTACTCCGATTTTAATCTTGTGCCTAAAGGTCAAGGCCTTAAACTTTACCCGATTTTCAACACGGAGCCAATGAAGCTCCCTCAGGCGTTCTGTAATGTGGTCTCGTTTCCGACAACCACAAAGAAGCCGTGCCACAGCGTTTTGTACCAATTGGAGGCGGCGTGTGACGGCCCTGGTAGACCCCAGGTTGAGCACGTTACTGTAGTCCAACCTCGAGGTTACCAAGGCATTCACAACGGATCTCTGAGTGTTGGAGGGAAGTATCCAAAAGATTTTACGTAGCCATCGTAGAATGGAAAAACAGGTGGCTGTGACTTTATTAGCCTGATCTTTCATAGATAGTCCCCTGTCAATAATTACTCCCAGATTCCGCACTCGTTCTGACGGTGTTGGTAAGGGACCCATAGCAGTTGGCCAATGTCTCAGGCTCCA
The DNA here is from genome assembly GCF_964263255.1 of Lissotriton vulgaris. Taxonomy (NCBI): domain Eukaryota; kingdom Metazoa; phylum Chordata; class Amphibia; order Caudata; family Salamandridae; genus Lissotriton; species Lissotriton vulgaris. The sequence goes on from NC_141685.1 coordinate 803,384,997, forward strand.
AAGGTCAGGTTTATCCCCGAGGACCAGAACCTCAGTCTTTCCACCATTTAATTTGAGCAGGTTGCGATTCATCCAGCCGGATATTTCGCTAAGGCCTGCTTGCAGGGGGGAGGGAGAAGTGGAATCTATTTGAGATAGTGAAAAAACTATTTGCGAATCATCAGCATAGGTGAATAAATTTAATCCAGAACGTTGTGCAACATAAGCCAGGGGTGTAACATACAAATTAAAAAGGAGGGGACTAAGGATTGATCCCTGGGGCACACCATGCGGGGAGGGGTAACTTTTAGAAGAGAATGAGTTAGAAAAGATTTGAAAGGTGTGATCAGATAGAAAAGACTTAAGCCAGTGCAAGGCTTTACCGCCAATGCCGATGGAAGCCAGGGATCTGAGAAGGCTGCTGTGCAATACAGTATCAAAAGCTGCGCTGAGATCGAGTAAAATCAGAGCAACCGTTTCTCCTCGATCCAAAAGCAGGCGAAGATTATCTGTGACGCCCAGGAGGGTAATCTCCGTGGAGAAACCCGGATGAAAGCCGGACTGGGAGGGATGCAAAAGACTATTTCTGTCACAAATTTTGACAAATGTACATGAATATGCCTTTCTAAGGTTTTGGAAAATGCTGGTAATAACGAAATGGGACGGAAATTAGAGGCAACCTTGGGATCCGCAGAGGGCTTCTTCAATAGCGGGGTAACCATTGCGTGCTTCCAACAGCTGGGGACAATGGCAGTGCCCAGTGAATGGTTCAACATTTTGCAGATTGTAGAAAGATGTGGGGAATCCAAAGAGCATAGTATCAGGACAGGCAAAGGGTCCAGCGGTGAGCCTGACTTAACTTTGCCCAAAATCTCCAGGAGAGTTGAGGGGCATAGATCCGGCAAGGACGAAAGTTGAGCAAAGGGGGACACTAAAGAGTTGGCATCCTTCCCCCTAGTCAGGAGGGGAATCGTCAAATTATTATTGTTACCTTGGGCAGAAATGTCCTGGTGTATATTCACAATTTTTTAGATGAAATACTGGGCGAGCTCGTTGCATTTACTGCTAGATAAAGGAGGAAGTGCGCCGTGGTCTGTGAACCAGCAAGCTCTCTAACCACGTTAAACAGTGTTTTGGATTTATTCATGGCTTCATTGATTATTCTATTGACATGATTAGCCCTTGTTAGGACACACGCCTTATGATAACGTTTCAGCTCAGTTTTATAAGTAATACCGGCTGCGGAAGAATAGTCTTTCCTCCAAACACGTTCTAATTTCTTACATTTAGATTTGTAGATTCGAAGTGTCTCGTTATACCATGGGGCGGGAGATTTGTGAGTAATCCCTTTCTTATGGACAGAAGGAAGACAGGTATTGATGGCTTCAAGGAGCCAAGCGTTCACAGAGCTAGCCACCACATCCATGTCATCAGAATCAGATAAATTAATGGGCTCAAGATCAGCCAAGGCTTTATTAAAAGCAACAACGTCGAGTTTTCTCCAGTCCCTCTTCCGTGTGCTCACGGCGGGTCTATGTTTAAATATGACCTCATTACTCGTGACAGTGAACTTAACTAGATAATGATCAGACCAGATTACCGGCACCGCCGGAGAACACTTTACATGGACACTTAGAAAAGATCGGATCCAAAAAGTGTCCTCCCCTGTGGTAAGGACCCGTATTTTGTAGGATAAGATTCATGGAGGCAAGGTCACCAATGAGATTGCAGGCCAAACTGTCCTTAAGATCATCTAAATGCGCATTGAGATCGCCGACAACAAAAAAATTGCTGGACGATGTGAGGACCGATGCTATAAATTCAGAAAGTTGTGCCTGCCAAGAGTTAACAGGACCCTGGGGACGATACACTAGCATTCCAAAGAGGGTGGTTTTGGGATGGAGAGCCAGATTAAAATACGCTGCCTTGCAACTGCCTAAGGGGACCGGATCAAATTGGCATTGATAAGTATTTTTAAATATTATTGCCACACCGCCCCCTGTTTTCCTGGGCCGATCATTCCTCACAATAGCATACTCAACAGGCAAAGCTTCTGCAATGTCAGGTCCAAAACTGTCATGGAGCCAAGTTTCCATAATAAAAAGTTCATCAGGAGATTCGTCCGTAAGAAGGTCGAAAATCTCATGTTTGTGTTTCGGCAGGGATCAACAGTTCAAGCTAAAGAAGGTGTAATTAGGAAGAGAAGGAACCACCACTCGTGGTGCTAGGCTACGGCACAATTGTGTAATGTCCAAATGAACAGTGAGGGCAGCATTGTGGGAATTGGTCCCGCATGTTAAACCTGGCCGTCATATGATCCCTCATGGGCCTAAGAGCAAGGATCTGGTCGGCGTCATAGCACAGTCTGGGTCTGGAGGTATGGCCCCTGGGCCCGTGTGGGCGCAGACAGGCGCAGACGGGCACGCATTTGGCGCGCCCGCTGCGCCCGCCCGATGCGCGGACGGGAAATGATGCACATGTATACAGGAAGAGGGTGGGAGGGTCGGAAAGACTAGACCGCGACCCCTGCACCTCCCTCTAAGATGGCCGCTCACCCCCGGATCAGTCCGCGACAGCGCCTAATCGGCTGCGCGGTCTAATGTATGTGCAAAGAGGTGGCCGTGTGCAAAGAGCAGGTAAACAGCAAGACAAAGTAAAGGTTAAAAGCAATTTAAAATCACACAGATAGAAAATGCTGCCAAGCTTCCCCGGCTTTCCGCCTCAGGGAAGTAAAGTGCAAATGTCGATCAATGCGCGTCAGTTAGAGGATTGCACCTCTTGGGGTACAGTCTTTTCTGCCATATATACCAGAACACATGGTATTCATTAATTAGCAGTAATCCCAGATGTATTAAGACAAATACAAAATAACTATGGAGCAGAACCTGCCCTAAATTTAGGGATTAGGTTATTAAATAACTGCAACCAGGTATCAGCCACATAATACTAGCTAATATTAAAGGGAAAGTAGCAATCCGCCAACTCCTAAGGGAGATCGGCCCATTAATTCAAGAGGCTAAATTCCCCAATAAAATTTAAACTGCATATGCAGAATTAGGCAGAGATAGTTTAGGGGGAAGAGCTTTAAAACCTCAACTATAGGGCAGTCCTGAAAAGGACACTTCTAAGCAGACACCTACTTCTTCTAAAAAGAAGTGGGTGAATAAAAAAGAAAACTCTAAAGACAAGAGATCTCAATCCCGAGGTAAGTCTCCTCCACAGGGGCCCTCTGAAAAGAGGTACAACCGTAGGAATAGGGATATTATTAGGAAACCTGACAGGTATCAGGATACTGATACACGTTCCTCTTGTTCCTTTCAGGGCTCGAAGAAAAGCTCCGAAAGGGAAGGACAGCCAGAAAATAGAGAGGCGCGTACACAGTCCAGAGACAAGCAGCGTGCTCAAGACTTTACTTCTAAAAAAGAAGATAAGCAAAATTAAAAACCTCAATTTAAGAAAAAGAAAGTTGCTGGTCTGAAATTCAGACATGCCCAGAATTCTGAGGACACAACTTCTGAACAGGGAATGGGCTCTGACGATGCTAGACAGTGCCGCAGAAGTAACAAACACTTGCCTGAACCTGAAGGAATTTCTGGTGACAGTGGAGTTGAATGATTACATCACTGTGGAAACACCAGACACCAGGGTGAGCGTCCCACATAAGTTATATGAAATAACACTCCGGTTAGAGGGGGACAAGCCCAGGAAAGTAAAAGCTCTTTTTTGGAAGAACTTGTCATCTGGTTATGACATCCTGTTAGCAGACAAAAGATTAGCCACCTGCATTCGTAATGGAGTGCCCCAGGGTAGAAAGTATAATTTTTCCTGCATTTTTCAACTACGTTCTCGTTCACTTTAAAAATACATATGCACAGGAGTGGGCAGTAGCCCAAGCTCCAGAGTTGTACAAAAATTATGCAGGGTGGTATGAGAACTCAACCTACCACGTGATCCCGTTAAAAGTTTCACCTAATGCTCGCTCGGAGGCAATATTCAATAAAGCAGGAAGCTAAAAAACAGGTCAGGGAGATCTTAGATCAACCTAAATACCAGGGGGTCATTGAAAAATGTACCTCTCCAATAAACAATCCTTTGCTTCCCGTCGCTAAACCCGACAATACATATCACATAGTTTTAGATTATAGATATTTAAACTCATGCACAAAGACATTTGCTGTCCAAAATGCACATAGTGCTGCATCAATGAATAACATTTGCACAAAGAATACAAAACCACACTTGATATCTCAAATGGATTTTTCTGCCAAAATATAGCTCTCGAGAGCAGGTATCTGACTGCATTCAGTGCGTTAGGGTCCTAACAACAATTTTGTCATTTAGCACAAGGGTATAAAAGCAGCCGGGTGTATTTTCAGCAAGAGTAACAGAGTTACTTAAAAAATTTGATGAAGAAGCTTTGTCATATGTGGATGATATTTATCTGACAGACGCCGACTTAGAGAGGCACTTCACCAGGGTAAGCACCATTATTATGGGATTTGCCAGAGAAGGTCACAAATTCCACTTTAAAAAATGGAAAATAGGGAGCGTGGCCAGCGGCCGAACATGGCGGCAGCATAATCGAGAGGCTCCAGGAGTAAGGCGATCTCCCCCATCAATCCGCATACTAATCCAGGATACTGAAGCCTCGGAGGAGAAGACCCGGGGTCCGGGACCGAGCGGTGTCCAGCCGATGTGGTTTCCGACATCAATGGTGACCGGGAAGCAACTGTACGACGCTCAGAATAGTGAGGGCCTGTGTGAGACAATCGGCACCGAGAGACAGTAATCCGGATGGCCGGGGGGAAGTGCAGGTGAAGCGGCGGAGAACAACCGGAAGTGCGCCCCAGTGTGAACCTTGCGCTCCTTCAAGGCAGCGGCACAGAACGGACTGAATCGCCTTTGCAGTGGGGTCCCAGAGGCTTGCCGACAACAACGAGAGCCACATTTCAGGCAGGGGCAACAGCGTGAAGCACGGAACAGCGTCGGCAGCGAAGGTACAGGACCGCGCTGTATAGCACAATTAATAATAGCTGCGACCTGCATGAACTCGGAAGCACCTAATGCGGATATATGTGCAGCCGCACATATAAACAGTAACACAGTGGCAGCAGAGGCAGTGCGCGACTCCCCCTGAGGTCGCAATAAGGGCAGCCCGAGACTGGTTGCAAAGCCCGGGCCGACACAAATTACAGGCTGCCACAGCGCGATAGGTTGACTCCCACGCACTATAAGCACAGGTGACCTCAAGAGCACGGGGGGTGCATCTATAGACCCCTCGGTGGAGTGGAGGCAGCAGAAGAGGGAGCTTTCACGGCGGGGCAAGGAACACGGCACCTATCACCCCCAATAGTACGCCCACTCGCCGGATTCCCAGTACAGCAGAGGCAGTGCGTGACCCCCTGAGGCCGCGTTAAGGGCCGCTTGAGACTTTCCACAAGACCCAGGCCAACACACATCTCGGGCCACCAGAGCTCGGCCACAGAGGCTGGTGCCCACTAAGCATGAGCGAATTTTGCGGATCTCGCGTTCGCGAATTTTGCGGATTTGCGGATTCGCAATCCGCAAAATCCGCGAATTCCCGCGAATTTGCGGATTTTTTTTTTTTTGTGTTCGCCCGTGTTTCTGCCAGTTCGCGAGGGTTTTTACAATTTCGCAATTTGCGAACTTACCTGTCGGGTCGCAAGTTTTGCGAACTTGTTGTTTCTACGTGTCCAGCCTGTTTGGGACACTCTTCTTCATCACTGCCACTCTCTGTCACCACTGCCACTCTCTGACTACTCATGCCACCCTCTGGCCCACCCATGCCACCCTCTGTTTCATCACCACACCCTCTGGTTGTCCAGTGTACATTATTTTCGGCAAAGCAAAGCACACCTTCCCTGCCTCAAGTGACCTGAATTAATTTGGGGCTGATTAATGTGTCACAGAATATTTTTTTAGCTGGCACCTGTTTCCTTAGTGCGCCCTGATTAGTGATCTTTTGCACTTGCTAAGTGCTTTCATTGTTGCAAAATTAGTTACAACACCTGCCCTGCCCCAACTGACAATAATGAATTAGGGGCTGATTAATGGATTTTAACTTCCAGCCTGGCTCCTGCTTGTCTCCCTTAGCTGTAATTCAGGACCTTTGTGGCATATGTGTAACTATTCTGAGGTTCAGAGCAGGGTCACATAATAGTTTCAACTGGCAACTGAACTCTGGAGGGGCCCCTCAGGAAGCACTACAGGAAATGGCTACTAATGATGAGCCTGAACTTTTGAACCTGGTAAGTAGTTACTTTCAGTTTTGCTAAGATCGTATTTCTGCAATTTTGCACTTATTCGCGGGGCGCGAACTCACGCGAACAGTGCGAGCAGTGCGAGCAAAATCCGCTGCTCGCGGATTTGCGGATTTTGCGGGAGATTCGCGAATCTCGCGGATTGCGAATTTCCCGAAAATCCGCAAAATCCGCGAGCGGAACGGATTTTCCGCCCATACTTAGTGCCCACACACTGTAGGCTCGGCCGACCTACTGAGCACCGGAGGCACATCTACAGATTCCCCTGAGGAGGTACATATGCGGCAGGGCAAGGAACACAGCACTAATCGCCCTGAGTGGTGCGCCAACTCGCCAGACACCCAGAACAGCACGCGACGGGGAGGAGCGGGAGCGCACGGGCTAGAAGGTGCGGCTGGGAGCCGACGGACGTCACGAATTCCTAGAGGCTGAACGACAGTGCAGGAGCGGGGGGCACTACTGAGGGGGTCAATGGCAGGCCGGGACCCTAAACAAAACGCGACGCAATCCAGATTAGACAAATTTGCCTATGACAAGCACATCTCCCCGTCAAGCGGAGCCCCACACATCCACGGGGAAGACACCGGACAGAGATCGGTCCAGGAAACCAACCCTCGAAGATGTCATGAAGGCACTGGCGCAGGTGCAGGCAACGGTGTTGTCCACTTCCACGGAGGTAACCCTACTGAGAGCAGACCTCCACAAAATGAGCGAGAAAATGAAGCAGTTCGAGGTGGTCACAAAGTTCTTGGTGGAGGACGTATCGGAACTCCAAATAGCGATGGAGCGAGTGAAAGCTGACAACAAACTGCTCCGTGCAAAACTGGACGATCAGGAGGTGTGCTCGAGACGAAACAACGTCCGAATCCTTGGGGTGCCGGAATCCGAGGGTGACCGCGCTATGGACCTTTACGTGGAGGAGTTGATCAAGACGCAACTTCAGCCCAAAGAGCTCTCATACTTCTTCTCTGTGGAAAGGGCGCACAGAGTTCCTGGCGGGAAGCCGAAGCCGGGGGCCCCTCCGAGACCAATACTCGCAAGGCTCTTTAATTATCGCGACAGGGATGCCATCCTGCAGGCGGCAAGAGTGTCGGCTCCGATCAAAATACAAAACTCCACCGTCGCCTTTTTCCCGGACTACACGGCTGAAGTCTCCCGACGGAGACGGACGTTTTTTGAGGTTAAAAAGGTGCTGAGAGCAAAAACTGTCCTACTCTATGCTGTTTCCGGCTTGGCTGAGAGTGGTTGCGGACAATAAAGTATCGTTCTTCGACACGCCAGAGGCGGCTCACGGAGGGCTGGAGACAAGTTGGTTTGCCCCGCCGCTCGAACAGGCCTAACCAGAGCCAAAGAGGAGACAGTCAAGCGGGATCGCAGATGTCAGGCAGAGATGGCACGGCCCAGTCGCATACCCACGAACACTTTGGAGCTGAAGGCGGCGTGGAGTCGTAAATACCGGGTACACCGCAAGATACTACTTCCGACAGACATTGGCGGTAGGGCAGCGCCTGGACACTGGACTCAGGGATTCCGATGAGGGCAGGGAAGCCGCCTGCTCCTGGGGATACTTCACCCCAGCAAGCAAGTACACTGTTAATGGGATGGGTAAAGCACTCTGCTCAGTTGGGGAGGCGGGCGGTTGTATGCCCGTTAAGCAGGGAAGCAGGGAGGGGGGTGGCGAGGGGGGGCAGTTAAGTTGTTGTTTAAGTTGTATTGGTAAAGGTAAGACACATTGCATGGCAAGCACTCGCTATTCGTTTCTAAGGCACCGGCACACTCGGATGGTGGGGATCATTTGGCACCACAGTGGTCACAATGGCAAACATACAAGACTCTCAAACCATTGCACTTGAGGACGGGACACGGAGGTCGTTAGTAGCCCCCCTCCGAATAATGACCTGGAACGTGAGAGGGTTGGGGGATAAAATTAAACGAGGACTAGTTCTGCACTCAGTGAAGAGGCAGGGACCGGCTATAGTACTTCTACAAGAAACACACCTCACTGGGGGGGCTACCAAAGCGCTAGACAGGAGGGGATACACAATGGCGGTCCACTCGGATTTCACCTCTGGCTCCAGGGGAACGGGTATTTTAGTTAGAAAAACATTCCCGTTCATTATACTAAGCACTAAAGTCGACCAACAGGGTTGTTTTGCGGCGGTGCAGGGGCAATGGGAGGGTAGGCTCCTGAACGTGGTATCAGTCTATATCCCTCCAGCACTCCACTCAGTTACACTGCCGGCATTGGGTGACCGTCTCCTAACCCTGCCGGAGGGTGACATAATAATTGGCGGAGACTTCAACGCGACGGTGGATGTGCTGGCGGATAGATTCCCAGCCCCGGTACGGGCCACCGGACCCTCTCGCTTCCAAAGGTTCTTAGAGGCTTTGGGGTTAGTCGACATATGGAGACATGTGCATCCCACAACGAAATAGTATACATACCGCTCCATGGTACACAACAGTCTGTCCCGGATTGATTACTTTCTGGCGTTGGGTAGCGGCTTGCAGCAAGTCGATAGCATTGAGATACAACCCAGAGGGATATCGGATCACTCCCCAGTTGTCTTATCCCTATCCACTCAGGAGAAATCATGCAGACGGATTTATCCCATACACGCATCATACCTCAAGGTCCCCAAGATCAAAAAAGACCTCAGGAAAGCCACTAAACACTATTTCATCGAAAACACTGTGTCAGTGCAATCCTCAGCTGTCCTATGGGAGGCGTACAAGACGGTCCTACGGGAGCAGGCAATTACGTCCATTACAGGGTATAAGCGGGAGAAGCAACTGGAACTGTCCAGGTTGAAATTAGCGGTTCACGAAGCAACTGTGGCCCATAGGGCAACCCCGACGCCAGAAACGTCGCACACATTGCTGCTCCGTCAGCAACTACATGGGGAATACGTACAACACCAGACGGCTGAGCAGATCACTGCGACTGCACACAGAGTGTACGACGTAGGGGACAAGGCAGGAAAAATGCTGGCCTGGTTGGACAAGAGAGTGGGGAGCTCTAAGGAGGTACAACAGGTGTACGGCAAGGAAGTTAGAGCACAAACTCGCCCAGAAGTAATAGTGAGGGCCCTTGCGGAGCATTTTGAGGCAGTATATACCCCAGACAGGGTGGTAACGGTGGATACGGCACAAGCATCACTCAGCCACATCGCCACACACAACCCCTGAGGCGGCCACGGAGTTGGAAGCAGACACTACGAAGGAAGAAATACAACGGGCCATACACGCGGTGAGGTCTCGAAAGACTCCGGGACCTTATGGCTTCCCAATAGAATGGTATCAAGCTATGTCCGATCAGCTCAGTGGGCCCTTGCTGGATATGTATTCTGATTATCTGGCCGCGGGAACGCTTCCATTAGATCAACGGACGGCCACAATAGTGGCAATCCCCAAGCCCGGGAAACCACCGGCAGAGTGTGACTCCTACCGTCCGATCTCCCTTCTCAACGCAGAAATAAAAATGTTGGTGAAACTTCTGACCACCAGGCTGATCTCCCACCTCCCTCACTTGTTACACCCAGATCAGTCGGGCTTTATGCCCCACAGAAACACAGCCCTCAATTTGCGCAGGGTACATGGGTTGTTGGCTTTGGCACCATTGCTCCCCGACCCAGCGGTCATATTGGCACTTGACGCGAAGATGGCCTTTGATTTGGTGGAATGGCAATATCTTTTTGAAGTTCTGTCCCATATGGGGTTTGGTCCCAACTTTATGGCATGGGTCCGGTTGTTGTATACAGACCCCATAGCGCAGGTCGTGGCGAACGGCCATATTTCCCCCACGTTCTCATTGGCGCGGGGTACACGGCAGGGAGGCCCCCTGTCCCCGCTACTCTTTGCGATAGCATTGGAGTCTCAGGCGACACTAATACGCTCGACTCCACTTCTGAGTGGGATCACTTGGTCGGAGGGGTGGGAGGACCGTCTCTCGCTCTACGCAAACGACATGCTCATATACCTCACAGCCTCGGACCGTAGTATACCGGAACTTCTGGCTCTATGTGATGCTCATGGGAAAATCTCAGGATACACCATTAACTGGGCAAAGTCCGAGTTGTATGTGGTGCGGGGACCACCCCCCGTTCTTGCCGCTAACTGCCCCTTGCGTCTAGCAGGGTCCTCCTTCAAGTATCTTGGCATACACGTCACAAGTGACCCAGTGGAATTCTTTGATAAAAATCTGAAACCACCGCTAGAAAGGCTGAAACACGATGTACAATACTGGGCGAAATTACCCTTGACGTTGCTGGGCAGAGCGGCACTATACAAAATGATGTCCTTGCCGCGATTTCTCTATGTCCTCGACAATACACCCTACCCGGTAACACCTAGATACTTTGGGCGGGTTTCAGCATTGGTCTCTGGCCTGCTGTGGAGCAATCGCCCGGCTCGTATAGCTCAGGCACAAATGAACAGGAGTTGGTATGAGGGAGGGATTGCGTTACCGAACTTGCAATTGTACTACTGGGCAGCTCAACCGAAGTCCATCAACCAGTGGTTGCACTCTCCCCAAGATGATCCAGCCTATAAGGTGGACCGGGTGCAGTTAGGTGCCAACAGTATGACAAGAGCCTTGCAAACAAGATGGTGGGACCCACAAAACTCACGACCACACTGTGGCATACGGCGCAGGCCAAATTAGGGTGGAAAGGACGAATCACCAAGCTCACCCCACTGTGGAACACCAAATCTTTGGGGAACCTGCGACACAGTAAGGGCTTCACGCAATGGGACAATATCGGCATATCAACAGTCGGAGACCTATGGGATAAAGGTACGGTGGTCCCCTTCACTCAACTGCGACAACAATATGAGTTGGGGGTGACGGAATCGTACAGATATGTACAGATTCGACATGCATTACTTACGGCCATACCACCTGACTCAGAGGTCCCAGAGACGTCTCCCCTTGAGGACCACCTCCTCACGGACTACATGCAGGAACGGGCTACGTCACTCACTTACCGTAAAATACTCAACAACTTACCAGACCCTACATTAAAACTGAGAGACAAGTGGGTGGCAGAGGTAGGGGACATGGACGACTCAGAGTGGAACGAGGCAATGGCATCGCCAAAGGAGGTGGGCATATCGGCTAGGTTCCATCTCCTACAGCTTAAGATACTACACAGAGTGTACTACACGAGAGCGACACTGCACACAATACAGCGGGCGCAACACCCCTACTGTCTACGCAAGTGTGGGGAGGTGGGAACATTTCTGCATACCATTTAGGATTGTCCTCGTGTGGTGGAATATTGGAGACAAATAATGCGCACCATATCACAGACATTGGGGGTGTCCCTGGTCCCTGGTCCCTGAGCCACGCAAATGCCTATTGAATATATGGGACCCGAGCAACCTCACCAGACATGGCCAAACGTGGTCCACGATAGGCATGATAATAGCGAAACGTGATATAGCTCAGAAATGGGGGGCGGTTGAGGCCCCCACATTGGCGCAATGGTGTATGAATATGGACAGGGTGATGATTACGGAGAGGGCGGTCTACAAAGTTAGATCTTGCCCACGTAAATGGAACAAGATTTGGACACAGTGGAATGTCTTTAGGGGGGAGATTTGCGAACCACTACAGGAGGATGAGCACTTAACATCGGACGAGGAGGAGGAGGAGTAGTGAAGAGTGTGGGAAAGAGGGTGGCAAACTCGGAGACCTCGGAATCTGATAACGATATGCAAATAGTGGGGGAGGGATTAAGGGACCGGCTGGCCCGAACCTGTGAGAAACTTGAGTTTGGTTGCCCACCCGAGGGTGTGCTGCATGATACACGAGCTGATACTGGGATCCTCAGCTCACCCACAGATAGTGCATGTTACATGTAGGGCAGATGGGAGTGCTGCTTTAACCAATGTGTCTGTCTTATGGTTTCAATTTTGTTAGTTGGTTTCTTTATTTTAGAAGGTTTTTGACAGAAAATGTCAGACAAAGTCTTCCTCAGGATCTGATGTGATGCTATAAGGGCCCACCTCTCGATACCTCCAATTCTGATTGTAATAATTACACAGAATATTGAAGTGATCAAGCGGGGGGAAAAGGGGATTAGGAAGGGAACAGCTGGGAAGGAGATCTGAAAAGGAAAAGTTATTGTTGCGAGTTTTCTAGTGTTTCACTCGACCCAAGAAAATAATAATAATAATAATGTCTTTACACTCGAAAGACCAAGTCAGCTTAAAGATGATATCTACTTACGTTTTCAGTAGAAAATAGACTGTTGTCACATTTAAGCATATTCACAAACAAATTAACTGAGCTAGACTCCAAAAGGAAAGACGCACTGAAATTTGTGACTGAATAATATTTGTAAATAACCTCTTTACATTCTTCACAAACACAAGAAGTTGTATCTTTATTGTATCAGCAAACAACTTCTTTTCATTATTCTCAAAACTTTTGCGAAACACTAGTTCAGTCTATTTTGCAACTAAATCAGGACTAATCAAAAGCGTCATAATTTACTAAAAACATTGAAGTAGTGAAAACATCAGATTGATTCAAAGGATACTGGATTGCGCCAAAATGTACTTAGAAAATATCATAGAAGACTTTGTGAATCTTACTCCTTATTCAAGAAAATATGTCTTAACTCAAATTCTTGAAAATGACTTTGAATCTCTTAATTTTGAGCTTAAGTTTCTCCTACCTGTAGAGTACGACCTACTCTACAATCTCGAAGGGCGTGTCAGCTACTCAGGATCCTTGAAGACGCTCTTCTTAGAACAAGGATCAGCTTCTCCACAGCAGCACACGGAAGGGAAACGTCCACTGGACTGGACCACTCACCGCTACTGGTTCACACCCTGAAAGAGACTCCAAAGACTCCAAATAAGATTGGAGCACCAGAGACTGCCTGCCACACCTTCAAAGTATCCAGAATAGTGAGCACGGACAATTGGGCACGGGTGCGTACATCGACGTGACTACGCCCTTGCTAAATCCCACGCATGCGACCAGTATGCTAAACCTCACGCATCCGGCGGACGCGACAAAGGTGTTAAACCTCACGCATCCGGCGGACACGACAAGGGTGGTAAACCTCACGCATCTGGCGGACTATACAAAAATAGGTGTTTAAACACAAACAAGAACCAAAGGCTTTCGGACAACATCACTACTAAAGCCCTGTTGTACATTTCTGCCACCAATGTCCTCCCATTTCAAACTGGTGCATTTTCCCACATAAAGGCACCAGACATGGCGGAAGATAGTAACTTCTGCTGAGTGGGGCGGGCCCTAGACCGCAGGCTACCCTAGTCCTGACAGTATTCCCCCCTCCCTGGAGCGGTCTAGGGCCCGGCTTTGAAGGATGAAGGAGGTGGAATCGTTGCAACAAGCGAGAGGCATGAATGTTTTCAGCCGGTTCCCAAGAGTCATTCTCGGTTCCATATCCTTTCCAAGACACAAGATACCACAGTTTTGTACCTCTACGTTTAGAATCCAGTATGTTCCGTACTTCGTATTCCCAATTGCCATGGACTAGGACCGGAGCCGGTCTGGGCGCTATGTCTTGTCTAGCTGGTTTCAACAAGGAAGTATGAAACACACGATGAATTCGCAAGGTTTTGGGAAGCTGTAATTTATTTGTCACTGGATTGACTTGACGAAGTACTGGATATGGGCCGATAAATTTGGGATGGAACATGTTTCTGTGTTTAAAATGCAAATTCTTCGTAGACAACCATACTTTATCTCCAGAAACATACATTGGTCCTGATCCATGGCGCTTATCATATTGTTTCTTGTATTTCTCTTTACTTTGCAATAAACGTTTGTGGATTTGTTGGTGAACAGTTTGCATAAGTTGTACAGTGTCTTGCACAGCAGGTGCATCACCCTCAGTTTCGGGCAAAGTTAAAGGAATAGTATTAGGCAAGTAACCATAAAGAGCTTCAAAATGGAGAAGATCCCGTAGATGAATAAGGTGATGTATTATAAGCTATCTCAGCAATCCAAAGCAAATCTAACCAGGATCTTTTGGAATCTGCAACATAACATCTCAAATACTGCTTCAATGTCTGGTTTAATCGTTCGGTTTGACCATCCATTTGTGGATGCTAACTAGAAGACATGTTTGAAGTAAATTGCAAGCTATGAAACCATTGTTGCCAAAATTTGGATGAAAATTGAGAACCACGATCTGATATTAGCACTGAAGGCAATCCGTGTAGACGTACTATATGTTTCAGAAATATTTGTGCTAATTGTCCAGCTGTTGGCAACCTTTTGCATGCAATGAAATGAGCATATTTTGTTAGACTATCTACAACAACTAAAATCACTGAATGTAGATTGATCTGTGGTAAGTTTGTAATGAAATCCAAAGAGATATGCTCCCAGGGACTAGTTGGTGTTGGTAAAACTTGTAACAAACCTTTTGGTTTACTATGATCAGTAAACAAGTAACATCTTTTTGTAGACTTGGCCACCAAAACTTTTTTTGTACTTTTTCTACTGTCTTTTTTGGGCCAGGATGTCCTGCCATAGGATGAGAATGTAACCAATTGAACACAGTTTCTTGTAGTTTTTTGGTAGGAAGATAAACCTATTTTCCATGAAAAGGTATTCCTTCTTTGATAGATTGATTTTTCTCTTTGTTCAACCATTGTTTCAATTGAAATGGAGGAAAGTTCTCATGAATATCATCTAGAAATTGGTCTGCAGTCAATAAACAGATTACTTTGTCTGGATCGATTATGGCTTGTGGAGCTCCTTCAAATCTGTGCAACGAAGAGTCTTTTCTGGAAAGTGCATCAGCTTTTTTGTTATCTTGTCCCGGACAATAAGTTACTACAAAATCATAGTCCGCATAGAATATCATCCATCTTAACTGTTGAGGAGTTAACATCCTAGCGGAACTCATAAACTGTAAATTTCTATGATCCGTATATACAGTCACAGTATACTTTGCTCCCATTATATAGTGTCTCCATTCTTTGAAGGCTTCTAAAAGATCCAAAAATTCTCTTAAAACGTTGTTTAAAAAAAACTGAAAAGCCGCTGGTGCGTTACATAGACCAAATGGCATTAATAAATACTCAAATAGTCCATATTGAGTTTTGAATGCAGTTTTCCATTCATCTCCATGTCTAATGCACACCAAATGATAAGCTCCTCTAAGATCAAGTTTTGTGTAGATTACTGCAGTTTTAACTTGATCCAAAAGAACTGGGATCAGCGGCAAAGGATATTTATTTTTGATTGTAATTTTATTCAACGCCCTGTAATCAATACATGTTCTTAATTCCCCATTTGCTTTTGGAATAAAAAATAAAGGGGAGGCGGCTGGCGACTTGGAAGGGCGGATAAAACCATTCTCCAAATACTGATCCAGATATTGTCTCAGGTGTTGATTTTCCTTTTCGGACAAGGCATATATTCTGCAATTTGGTATGCACGAACCTGGTATGAGATCAATTTGGCAATCATAACTATGATGAGGAGGGAGAACTGCTGCTTTTATTTCACTGAACACCTCTTGGTACATTTTGTAAGATGTTGGTAAGACTGTTTCTTTTTCCTCTGCAGTTGCTATCTGACTCACTGTTGATTTGAAAGACTTCAAACAGGATGACTGGCAAACATCAGAGAGAAAAACAAGTTCCCTTTTCTGCCAATCAATTGAAGGATTATGCCAGCAAAGCCATGGCATTCCTAGAATAAAACCATATTGGGGTGCTTGGATTACATCAAACTGAATTTCCTCCTTATGTCGCTGTTGTTTTGAATCTTCACAAAACATAGTCACTTTAGTAGTTTGCATGGGGACCGGGACTCCAGATAATATTTTTCCATCTACAGCTTGTACTATTTCAGAGGTTTCTTTCTTTTCAGTTACTATACATAACCGTTGAGCCGTTTCCAAATCTACAAAATTTCTTGTGGCACCTGAATCAATTAAAACTTCCATTTGACAAAGTTTATGTGTTAATTGTATTTGGACTGCTAGACGAAAGTGAGCTTTATAGTTGGTCACGCAAGAGTTTATTGAAGGGAAGGCGATGGTTCCCAAGATATCCCCCTCTGAACATCTTGGGCATATTAGTTTTCCGATGTTTGATCTGTTTTTTCAATAACGGCTGCCCTACTGACATTTGGAGATTTGCTCTTAGGTTTCATCATACAGTCTTTCACGAAATGTCCTTTCCGACCACAATAAAGGCATTGTCCATTTTTTCGTCTGTTATCTTTTTCTTCTTTAGACAATGGCTGTCTAAGGGTTCCAATTTCCATTGGTTCGGAACTTGAATCAGAGTTTGTAAATTGAGTTCCAGATCTATTTTCAATTTTCCAATTAGGTTTGTCACCTCTTTTCTTGTCCGTTCTTTTTTCTGAAAGTCTGTGATCTAAACGTAAAGTCAGATTGATTAATTCTGAACAAGCTGTTGGTTGTGGATCAATTTGAGCCAGGACATCTTTTAAATCATCTTTTAGTCTTCTATTCCGGCCAAGAGGTTTCCGCAATAAGTCTATTGAAATGTGATAGATAGGTGATATGATCTCTATTTCCTTGTTTTAACTGTAACAGTTCTCGATCTGCCGATAAAGTCACTGTTCGTCTATCAAATACTTTTTCAAATTCCTCAACAAAGCTTCGCCAATTATACAATAAGGTGCTATCTTGTCTGACTAATGGGACTGCCCAATTTGCAGCATCTCGAAACAGATAAGAAATTAAAAATGCTATTTTTGACTGAGGGGTAGGAAAAGCTGCTGGTGTACAAGAAAAATGCAACTCAATTTGAGTCAGAAAGATTTGCACCTTAGAAGGGTCTCCCGAAAAACGCTCAGGAGATGCCAAAGGAATCTGTGGTGGAACAGTGACAGCGATATTTGTAGACACCCTTGCGCCAAAGTCCTGAGTTTCTTCAGGAAGGGGATCATTCAGAAGTTGAATATGATCTACCTTATCAGAAAGTAATGCCGTAGCATTCATAGTTTCATTTAAATCAGCCTGCATCTTAACAATTGCTGTCATTAGATCATCAATGGTGGCCATTATGGCAACACAATCAGATCGGGAGGAAAATGATTCGTGGGCTCACTATTCTGTCAGACGAAGTCTTCCTCAGGATCTGATGTGATGCTATAAGGGCCCACCTCTCGATACCTCCAATTCTGATTGTAATAATTACACAGAATATTGAAGTGATCAAGCGGGGGGAAAGGGGCTTAGGAAGGGAACAGCTGGGAAGGAGATCTGAAAAGGAAAAGTTATTGTTGCGAGTTTTCTATTGCTTCACTCGACCCAAGAAAATAATAATAATAATAACGTCTTTACACTCGAAAGACCAAGTCAGATTAAAGATGATATCTACTTAAGTTTTCAGTAGAAAAAAGACTGTTGTCACATTTAAGCATATTCACAAACAAATTAACTGGGCTAGACTCCAAAAGGAAAGACACACTGAAATTTGTGACTGAATAATATTTGTAAATGACCTCTTTACATTCTTCACAAACACAAGAAGTTGTATCTTTATTGTATCAGCAAATAACTTCTTTTCATTATTCTCAAAACTTTTGCGAAACACTAGTTCAGTCTATTTTGCAACTAAATCAGGACTAATCAAAAGCGCTATAATTTACTAAAATCATTGAAGTAGTTAAAACATCACATTGATTCAAAGGATACTGAATTGCACCAAAATGTACATAGAAAATATCATAGAAGACTTTGTGAATCTTCCTCTTTATTCAAGAAAATATGTCTTTACTCAAATTCTTGAAAATGACTTTGAATCTCTTAATTTGGAGCTTAAGTTTCTCCTACCTGTAGAGTACGACCTACTCTACAATCTCGAATGGCGTGTCAGCTACTCAGGATCCTTGAAGACGCCCTTCTTAGAACCAGGATCAGCTTCTCCACAGCAGCACACGGAAGGGAAACGCCCACTGAACAGGACCACTCACCGCTACTGGTTCACACCCTGAAAGAGACTCCAAAGGCTCCAAACAAGATTGGAGCAGCAGAGACTGCCTGCCACACCTTCAAAGTATCCAGAATAGTGAGCACGGACAATTGGGTGCGGTCACGCACATCGACCTGACTACGCCCTTGCTAAATCCCACGCATGCGACCAGTATGCTAAACCTCACGCATCCGGCGGATGCGACAAAGGTGTTAAACCTCATGCATCCGGCGGACGCGACAAGGGTGCTAAACCTCACGCATCTGGCGGACTATCCAAAAGTAGGTTTTTAAACACAAACAAGAACCAAAGGCTTTCGGACAACATCACTACTAAAGCCCTTTTGTACATTTCTGCCACCAACGTCCTCCCAGATCAAACTGGTGCATTTTCCCCCATAAAGGCACCAGACATGGCGGAAGATAGTAACTTCTGCTGAGCGGGGCGGGCCCTAGACCGCAAGCCACCCTAGTCCTGACAGAAAAATGGAAACAAAAAATCCAGATCTATAATTAATCCGATGTAAAGAGGCCAGTTATGTACATACACTATTTCACCTCGCCGCCGGAGCCCAGGATTATCGGCTGAAGGGCTGTGTTATTCCGACAATACTGAACAAAAGCGGTACTTGCTGCGGCCGGCCCATGGGGTTGCAGGCCAGTTGATGTGTAAGTTCAGAAATGTACAATAAAGGTTTAAAAAAAATAGAAAATAGCCCACCTCAATGTCCTTCCTAGGTCTCGACCTAAAGCATTGCTTTAGCAATGCTTGTTTGGGCAAGATTTCTAGTAAGCGGTCAGAAATATCTGCCAAAACGGCGGATTAGCCACAGTTCATGTGACCTATGCGCGTGCACAAACCAGCCACGTAACAAACCACCATTTGTCTGTGCCTCGCATCAGACTTCAAAGCTGCCTCTCCCCAGCCTGCCACATCAGACTGCAAAGGAATGCGCTCCCGCCCTGCCACAGCAATGCCGAGAGCTTGTTCACCTTTTCAACCATTTCTTTTGACTTTCGAAGTCCCTCGTCAGTGCTTGTTTTTTTTTGCTTTCACTACGTTCTTTCATTTTATTATGGCGCACTTGCACCTTTCTGTTGTGCACTCAGCACCCAAACATGCTTTTTTATATTTAAATTAACAACACTGCACGCTAAAATTAACAACACTGATCGCACAGCAAAACCTATACACTTGCTCTGAATAAAGACTCGTAAAAGATTGGTTTGCCTTAGAAGTTTTTTTTTTCCAAAGCATTATCAAACAGTTTCATGTGTGAGTTATGTGCATATTAACTTACTTTTATAAATAATCTGCGCCATATGCATGCATCTTATACTTGTTTAACGGTTGATCCAAAATGAACATTGACGGCGCATCTGTCTGTTTGTCATGAAGGTGAAGCGGGCTTCCCAAGTTTTTAAAGTGGTCATCCCGAGTTTCATCTCTGAGTAGAGATGCAGAAAACGTGTTTGCAAATCTTTATTAATATATTAAAACACCACACAGGTGCTTATAAGGAGTCTTGCTTAAAAGAGACCTATTGTGAAACCAGGGGTGACAAGAATACAACACTCAAAAAAAATTCTTAAAATAAGTTTGATTGAAAGAAAAAACTAAAGTAGAATGCCTTTTTGATGCCTAAATGACATAACTTGAATTTTTTCCGAGGACAAATGAAAATGCAACACAGAAGCCCTCCGAGGAAAAATATAGCTTTAGTGCAATGCTCGTCTTTTTATGTCTGAATCTGAGTTTTTCTATGATAAGGAGGGATAACGGAATGATCTTTGCGACCTCACTTAACGTCCTTCAGGAAATTGCCCAAGCGACTAACACTCGAGAAAATCTGTAGTTTGCAAACAATCGGGATTTAAAATTGGACGCAAAAAGTTTGTGCTTAAATTTAAAAGGACCACGGCACACAGAATGAGGGCATCAGCATTCACTGAGCCAAAAGAGATTCTCCATTTACTCACAGTTCAAAGTGATGCATTGACAGTACACAAATGGCGGAAATGTAAAGGAATGATCAAGAGTCAGTGCCATTTTCCCAGTTCACGGGTTGCCTTTACTCCTATGCCACTGGCGATTTGAATCTCCTTCAGTCACTGTCCTTGGTCCCTATATTTGAGAATTTGATACGTCAGTAAATTCCAATCTTTATTTGTATTCATGCTGGATAGGCAGAAATGTTCTTAACTCCTGAGAAACACCGAAAATGAAGTGTAAGGTCTCAAATTTCCGTTTTGACAACTTAAAGGCTTCAGCTTTGGAGGCTAGCTGCTATGTTTGGTGCTCAAGTGTTAAATGAACCTGGATAGTGTAGTGCTGTTTTGCCTATTCTCGGTACCGTTCCAGGGTCATACACTATTTGGTGAGAAGTCCTTTAAGAACGAAAAATCTTCTCAGCCATTCTTGATTAGAGCGAAGCTCACTGCGTTGAATGCGCTGCATCAATGTGTCATTGCAGCTAGTTTCAGTAGGAGATATTAACACTCCACCTTGTTACCGATATGAACTGAGAATCAAATCCACATTGTGAAAAGCATTCAATCATTAAAGACAGTATCACATATTTGAAATCAATAATAACAATTAATAGGAAGTGGTTCTCCTTAACATGCTATGATAACCAGCATGGGCAAAGTCAATAGGTATCACCTTAGTGACCTACTGTCTTCAACAATGCTTTTTGCAGATGCAGGGCTGCAGGTGCAAAGAAAAAATATAATAATCAAAAAAGGTGTGCTGACCCATCAGCATCGATCTGCCGGCAGACACAGTTGTGATGATGTATAGCACCCCCCCTCACCCACCCTCACCCCATCACCCTCACACCCTCTCACACCCTCTCACCCTCACATACCCTCTCACCCTCACACCCTCTCACCCTCACACACCCTCACACCCTCTCACCCTCACACACCCTCACTCACTCACACACCCTCACCCTAACACACCCTCACACCCCTCACCCTCACATCACCTCACACCCTCACCATCACACACACCCTCTCACACCCCCTCACCCTCACACACCTTTACACCCTCTCACCCTCACACACCCTCACCCTCACACACCCTCACACACCCTCACTCACTCACACACCCTCACCCTGACACACCCTCACCCTCACACTCCCTCACCCTCACACCCCCTCACATCCTCACCCTCACGCACCCTCTCACATGCCCTCACCCTCACTCGCCCTCACACCCTCACACCCCTCACCCTCACACCATCACACCCCCACACACCCTCACCCTCACACACACTCCCCCTCACACACCCTCACACCCTCACTGTCACACACACCCTCAACCTCACTCACCCTCACCCCCCTCACCCTCACACCCCTTCACCCTCACCCCCTCACACACCCTCACCCTCAGACATCCTCACCCTCACCCTCACACACCCTCACACCCCCACACCCTCACACCCTCACACCCCCACACCCTCACACCCCCACACCCTCACACCCCACACCCTAACACCCTCACACACCCTCACCCTCACCCCCTCGCCCTCACACCCTCTCACACCCCCTCACCCTCACATACCCTCACACCCCCTCACCCTCACACACCCTCACACCCTCTCACCCTCACACACCCTAACATACCTTCACCTTCACACCCCTGCACCCTTACACCCACTCACACACTTACCCTGACACAACCCCTCACACACCCTCACCCACCCGCACACCCCTTCACCCTCACACACCCTTACCCTCACACACCCTCACCCTCACACACTCTCACTCACCCTCATACCCTCTCACACACCCTCACACGCACCCTCACCCACCCTAACCCAGCCTCACCCACCCTAACCCAGCCTCACCTACCCAAACCCACCCTCTCACACCCTCACCCACCCTCTCACACCCTCTCACCCACCCTCTCACACCCTCTAACTCACCCTCACTAACCCACCCTCACACACCCTCACCAGCATAGCATAACAAAACATAGCATAGTATACCAAATCACAGCATGGCATAACACAACATAGCATAACAAAACAAAGCATAGCACTGTATAGCTAAACATAGCATAGCATAACAAAACAAAACAAAACATAGGAGAACTAAACAAAGCATAGCATAACAAAACATAGCATAACAAAACATAGCAAAACACAACAAAGCATAGCGTAACAAAACACACCAAAACATGGCATACATAACAAAACATAGCATAGCAAAGCATAACAAAACATAACATAGCATAACAAAACACAACATAGCATAGCATAACAAAACATAGCATAACAAAGCATAGCATAGCATAACAAAACATAGCATAACAAAACATAGCATAGCAAAACAAAACATAGCATAATAAAACACAACAAAACATAGCATAGCATAACAAAACATAGCTTAACAACGCATAGCATAGCAAAACACAACAAAACATAGCATAGCATAACAAAACACAACACACATAGCATAACAATACAAAGCATAGGATAGCAAAACTAAACATAGCATAGCATAACAAAACAAAGCATATGATAGCAAAACAAAACATAGCATAGCATAACAAAACATAGCATAACAAAACACAACAACACATAGCATAACAAAACATAGCAAAACACAACAAAACATAGCATAGCTTAACAAAACACAACAAAACAAAACATAGCTGAGCAAAACAAAACATATAATAGCATAGCAAAACATAGCATAGCATACCAAACACAACAAAACATGGCATAGCATAACAAAACATAGCATAGCATAACAAAACATAGCATAGCATAGCAAAACATAGGATAGCATAGCAAAACAAAGCATAACATAACAAAACATAGCATAGCATAACACAACAAAGCATAACATAGCATAACAAAACACAACAAAACATAGCATAGCATAACAAAACATAGCATAGCAAAACACAACACAGCATAGCATAACAAAACACAACAAAACATAGCATAGCATAACAAAACATAGCATAGCATAACAAAATATAGCATAGCATAACAAAACATAGAATAGCATAGCAAAACAAACCATAGCATAACAAAACATAGCATAGCAAAACACAACAAAGCATAGATAACAAAACAAAGCATAACATAACATAGCGAAGCATATCGAAATAAAACATAACATAGCATACAGCATCACTCAGCACCACCACAGCTTCACTCAGGGGCACCACAACATCCCTATGTGCTACCACAGCATCACTGAACGCAACAGCATCACTCGTTCGCCATCACATCACTCAGCGCCACCACAGCATCAATCTGTGCAACCATTCAACAACAACTGGTTCAAATATGTTCTCTCAATGTTTCAAGCTTTATTACAAATGTAACAAAAATATGTTAATATTTCACTTCTGTTTTTGGATTTCCGTCACAATAAAATACACTGAACATAATCTTCACAAAAGTTATTTACAAAAGTTTAAGCTATTGCCATTATAAATTACAATAACTTTTATTTAAAAAAATTAAAAGCCATTGTTATTTGTACTATCAATACATGTAAGTCACGTAAATACAACACATATTGCATTACAAATGCTACAGGTGTCACATTTGCGAAAGTTATAACATTGGCATTGTAAATTAAAAAGTTAGAAACATTTTTTTCTTCTATAAGTGCAGAGCTTTTAGATACTCTTTTGCAAGCACAGAGGGAAGTGTCAGTCCCAGATTCATGGGGGGGGCACTGAGATCATTGTTATTCTTAAAAAGGGCAAGCCTCCTACAGCCCCAGGGTCGTATAGACCAATTGCCCTTATGAATGCGGATGTGAAATTATATTCTAAAATTCTGGCAACAAGGCTGTCAACCGTCATTGAAAAACTAGTCGCACCAGAGCAACATGGATTTATTCCAGGAAAAGGTACCACTACACATGTTCGAACAGTAATCACTTGCTTTGATGCTATGGAGGTTATTGGTGGTCCGCTGGCAGCCATGTTCCTCGACGCCGAGAAGGCTTTTGACAGGGTTGCTTGGTTATACTTATGGGAAATAATGAAAGTATATGGATTTGGCGATAAATTTATAAGGGTAATTCAGGTTCTATATATGGCACCTACAGCCAGAATTAAAATAAATCGAGATTTAACTGCACCTGTACAAATTAAAAGAGGCACTAGGCAAGGTTGTCCTAGCTCTCCCCTCCTTTTCGCATTATATATGGATCCATATTTGCGTTATTTAAAATCTAATCCGAATATCCCGCCACTTATATCGAATGGAGTGGAGGTTAATGTATTAGCATATGCAGACGACGTTGCCATAATCACCCCAGACCCAGTCAAAGCAATAGAGGAGGTCGAGTTGGAGGCTAGTAAATTCGGGAGAATATCCGGGTATAAATTAAACAGCGCAAAAACACAAATCATTAAAAACGCAATGGTCCAATATAATGATAATCGGGTGGTTCCTGCAGCAACGTATTTAGGAGTTGAGATATCACCCAATTTGGACACAGTGGTAGGACGGAATATTTCTCCTTTAATTAAAGATGTAAGTGCAGAGTTGGCCAGAATTGATAAGCTTAAACTTAAGCTAGTAGGACGTACAAATGTGATAAAAATGATTATTCTCCCTAAATTCCTTTATTTTTTTCGCACTATCCCTCTTTTGTTTGAATCAATCTGGTTTAGTAAATTAGAATCAATTCTGAATAAATTTATATGGTCATATGGGAAAACTAGAAGGGCCTATAAGTTTATGACTCTACCAAGGGTTAAAGGAGGGTGGGGGGGTTCCAGACTTCAGGCTATATTATTGGGCATCTGTACTACAATACGCCCAGGGTTTGCTGGGGGCAGATAACTTAGAGTTGAATGTTAGATCTTGCTCGACAATGGTATACTCTATTGTAATGGGGGCAGATGCCGCAAACGCGTTCCTAAACCACGCTGATTTTCTTTACTATAAACATACACGATTTAAAACAGTTAAAGCTGCATATAACATCTGGATAGCAGTAGCAAAGAAATGTGGACTAGGAAGATACAATAGGTACACTAGACTGTATAGGAATAGAACACTACCCCCCTTGATATTTTCGGATTTTATAATGGCGGAATGGGATATGCAAGGCATTAAAAAAATAGGGGATTTGATGGGAATGGATGGGAATATATTACAATTTTCAGACTTGATGGGAAAATATGGCATTACAAGAAATAGTTTTTTTAAGTATCTGCAAATCAGGAGTTTCTTGGGTAAGAAAAAGGGGGGAGAATGTGGATTTCGGAAGAGTAACCTTATGGAGTCCCTAGCTCAGGGGGGAGAGTGTTCTATACGATTCTTTTATGCTAGTCTAGCAGGCTTAAAAAAAGATGATACTGAGAAATTTGGAGATAAATGGGCGGGGAAACTAGGTGTACAGAGTCAACTTTTTCTGGATTCACTCGAGTTAGGATGTTCTGTGCTGTGTTCTGCTCCTCTTCAATCGCAGCACTTTAAAACTGTATTTCAACTCTATCACACGCCGGACCGCATTGCACAGTGGGGGGCGACCACAGGGACAACTTGTTTTCGTTGCAATGCTCCAGCAGCAGACAGTATCCATATTTTCGCACTCTGTCCCCAATTGGAGAATCTACGAAAGGGGATTGAAGATTTTATGAGGCATACTCTGGGTGTAAATGAGATTTTAACACCACCTGTTATCATGCTAGGGGTTAGGGGATATAGGGACGATAATACGGAATTTATATTCCTAGCGATGGCAGTGTACAGACTATTAATTGCTAGAGCATGGCGGGACCCTACTCCCCCCACAACACAACAATGGATTGCTTTGTTATTGGGGATATTTAACCTTGAAAAAGGTATATATGCCAGGAAGGGTAAAAGAGCCAGAAAATTGGGATTAAAAATTTGGAAACCTGTATATTGTTGGAAAGAGAGAGTAAGGGTACCCCTTGGATAATAATTTATAAGGCTGGTTCAAGTTTTCCACCTGTATGTGTGGGTTTGGTTTATAATTTTTTATATACAGTAATTATTTGCGTTATATTGTGCATTGTGATCTCTGTTTATGTAAATGACAAATTGTTGTATGATGTGTGTCATCAAAAAATTTTAAATAAATTTTATACAGTAAATTAAAAAGTTATTAATTTCGCTATTATGAAAAACAAAACCTAAATAAAAAATTTGTCATTTACAATACCAATAGCTCAAACTTTCCTAATGCGAGACCTGTTGCATTGCAAATGCTTGTTTTGGGATATGAGCTGTCAAGTGAAGGCAAAAGCCTGGCAGCTAACTTTGTAGAAAAGTGTGTGCTGCTCAAGCCTCCAAAATCTTTAAAGAATTTACAATCGATACTTGGATTCCTAAATTTCGGCAATACATACATTTTAAATTACACACCAAGGGTAAAACATTTCTATGACTTAATAGAACCTGACTTTTCCGCCAAAGATTGGACACAAGAACATACTAATATTCTTTGTTTTCTCCAGGAAGACATGATTGCTTCCAAACACTTATAAACGTATGCCACTTAGTGATCTGAATAATCGCGGGTCAATGCAGGTACAGTTATTTAACCTTTAATGAAGGAGAAACTGTACCAATTGCTTACAATTCACACCTGTACACACATGCAGAAATGCATTTCACTTCAACAGAAAAAAATCCTGACAGCAGTTCAGACTGCTGTAGCTAGAGAAAGAGCACTGGCTCAGGGGAAACGCATTATTGTTGTAACTCCTGTACCAGCTTTAGAAGCTGTTACAAAGGTCAGCATCCCAAATGCGAAAGCGTTACATCCAAGATGGATACAATGGGCTAATTCTCTTACTGCAACAGATGTTGAATACAGGTTTGATCCAAGTTTAAAACACAAGCATTCCTGCAATATGAACCAGAATATCCTCTACCAAATGAAATCTTGCCTTTAGATCAGAAATGAATATATTATTTATACTGACGCATCTGCGTAACCGGCCATAGGAAGTAAGCAGCAATATTTTTTGGCCTATGCTATCATTAAAGGTTGCATGCGTGATGGCAAGTTCCATCCTAGTTGCACAAAAACGCAATCTTTAGGAGACTGCATGGCGCAGTTGGCTGAATTAAAAGCACTTATACTGGCACTTGTAAATACGAATCGAGAATTCCCCACACTAATCGTGTGTGATTCTTTTTACTGTGTCCAGTTGTACAATGAATGCTTACAGCATTGAGAACAAACGGGTTTAAAGACGCAGAAGGTGGCGCAATTAACCACAAAATGTTATGGGAACAGATAGCGGAATTGAAATCCGAGCTGCGGAGGACTCACGTGATCAATACACTAAGTCATCAACGTGATGACGTTCACGTTGAATGGAATTCATTGGCTGATGAATCCGCAAAACAGGATGTTCGCACATATTCCGTAGCTGCGCTGACTCATTCAAAAATGAGAATAGATGGAGATATAATTATAGCTGTCATCGTATCACGCAAAGGCAGCACAGCAGTACCTACAAAATTTCCACTCAAATACTCCTACAAGTTAGATGCACAAAACATTTCATATGCTCAGATTCCTGGAGTGGGGGATAGAGTAATACCAAATATGGATCGTAGGCAAGGCTTAATGCTAGCTGCACATGAGGGTTTAGGCTCTGCGCACGCAGGCGTTGCAACGACGATTTCTTTACTGAAACAGGGTTAACTAAGCAAACTAAAGACTATGTCTTGAAATGCGAAATCTGCCAGCAGATGAAAGGCTCCACCGTTGTATGCCCAGCACAGACGCCATTACTAAAGTCAGGCAAACCTCTTGCATGTGTGTACTTAGACCACTGCGGCCCCTTACAAACGGACGGAGCTTACAGGTATATCATGGTAGCAGTGGATTCATGCTCGAGATTCCTATGGGTATGGCCCCAGCATTCTGCTGATGCTCGAACTGTTATAAAAGATTTGCGAGTCTTTATCGGTACATACGCAGTTAGCATGTTACACTCTGACCGCAGCACTGCGTTTAGCTCTCGGACTTACAAAGAGGCCATGGAAGGAATAGGCGTAGCATTGCAGTTTTCATCTCCGTACCATCCGAGGGAAATTCGGTAGTGGAGAGAAAAAAACGGGACTTAAAGCAATCTTTAACAGCTAGGGTGTTAGGCAAGGGCGGTAGTTGGGTCACACACCTTTATGGGGTACAGCAGGCATTAAACAGCCAGCCAAGAAGCTCTCTAGAGGGTGTCACTCCATATGAGATCCTCTTTAGGACACAAATGTGGGTACCTGATCTTGATTGTGACAGTGCAGTGGCGGATGAAAAACCATTTGATATCCATGATCGTTTGACTATTTTATAGTATCTAAATGAATCCAGGACAAAACAAAGCAATGTCCATCTAAAGCAGACTGCCACTGAAGAAGTCAAGGTAGTCACAGAAAGACCTATCTGGATCCCAAAAGTAGGGAATCTGGTCAGAGAGAAAATTGCGGACAGAAAGGAATTTGGTCCTTCTTACAGAAAAGCTGTCCCAGTCCTTGCAGTACACCAGAAAGAACTGTGCTGCTCCCACCTCTTGCCGGAAAACAGGAGAAAAGATTTGTCTCAATCGACTTAATCAAACCACACTATGTGGCCGATACTAAACAGTAGGCCTAGTGGACTCCGCTGTAGCATACCCCCTCCTCTAACTACAATCCAAGAAGTTCAAAAAGAAAGACTCATCACGTTTGAAGAGCCACCTTTAAGGCATGAAGGACTAAGCAAAAATGCTGTGGAACTTGCTCCACGTGAACCAGACATTCAAATTTAAAATGAAAATCAGAATAATTCA
The DNA here is from genome assembly GCF_964263255.1 of Lissotriton vulgaris. Lineage (NCBI taxonomy): Eukaryota > Metazoa > Chordata > Amphibia > Caudata > Salamandridae > Lissotriton > Lissotriton vulgaris. The sequence goes on from NC_141685.1 coordinate 803,414,003, forward strand.
CAAGTTGCAATTAGACCGAATACAGACATCTACATCAACATGCCTCATCGAGAAAAAAATTACATTTCAACTAATCCCAATGCAATGCCTACAATTGATCAAACAGCTTCTGGCTATTTCATTAACTTTGATACGTTTTCTCTGGATCCAAGCAAGCTGGAAACGACGCCAGCCAAAACACCATTCAAATACGAAAAACCTTTTTTTCTCTTTCTTTGAAAGACATATCTGGTATCACCTTGGATTGAACTCTAGGTAATTTCTGGGAATTGTTTTTCTTTTCTGGCCAGGCTTAGTATTGACTTTTAGTACGCTTATCAATGGACACTTTCTTCAAAAAGGTTCTACAGCCAGAAGATCAATATCCTACTATAGACACATCCATCATCACATCATGAACAAAGAGACTTGTCAACAGTGAACATTACAGCTGTTCCTATACCCGATGGTATAGTATAGGACAAGGTTTATTTCAACATATTCGGACCGACCGAGCTTTTAAAAATGAATCATGTATTTAAAATCTCCTTAAGTGCTTTTATTGTCTCCAGTATATTTTCTGATGATTGGGAGCTGAAACCATAAATAACATGAGTTAGAGAAAACTGCTGCATTTTCTAATAATGAAATGTTAGAGGGTTCATCAGCCTATGACAAATTGCACTGTTACCAACATTTTGGTCATCAGTTTCTGCACAAATCCATTTCACCTTGGAATGTATTTGAGTGCCATCAGTCATAACGTTGCTCAACACCACCGAAAAGCAGTTGACAAATGTTTGCACAGACATTTGCATACTTTTCAGAGTTTAACACCACAGACCCAGCCTCATTTTATTATAAGGTTGTACCAACATCAGCACTGAAAATTATGTTGACAAAGATTTACTCTGCTTCCTTTTTGGCCCAATTGTCTGAGCAGGGTTTCAACCTATGGAAAGACGAAATTGACTCGAAAACAATTTGGGGTTCAAGGGACTGGCAAGTCCAGGGTACAGAGGCACTATTTAGAGCATGCCTCATTCCACAGCAGATGATCTTTTTAAATGATACTGTGCAACAGATATCCTGTCTTGGAATAGCCAAGATAAAGGACCTGAACACTCCAAAGTTCCCTACACCATCACAGGGGTGGCAGAATTCTTCGTCAAAGGAAGGGGCAACAACTGATGATGTACTAAAGTACAATAGATCAGACCCTAATTGGAAGGAGTGGATGGTTTGGCACTTAGACATGAGCACATGTCATAAACGGTTCCTGCATATCACCAAGGGACAGAGTATGCTTAGGCCAGATCCATGATATGTACACAATAAAACATCCAGGGGTAGTGACATCCTATAATGTTGGGAAGTTGTGCCTAGATTGGCTAGAAACCTCTATACTGGCAGAAGTGAAACAACACTTATCTTTACTCTCACAAGACATGGATCTTAGGGAATTTTTACTAGGACCTAGGAAACAACATCAACAGCATTTCATAGTTGCTGGCATTTATGCTGCCTATAATAAAATCTGAAAGATTTCCCAACCAGAAGCCGCAGAGAGAATACAGGAAATAGACCGTATAAACTTAGAAAAAGCTTTAGCTGTGGTTGATAATGGAATAAAAAAGGTTGACCTCCAGAGTATATTCATTGGGCACCATTGTATCTTCTGCTATTGACATACTGGAACAGGATTTAGCCATATTACAACACGGCCAATCTCAGTTACATTTTATTATGTTATTGAGCTGGATGCTACAATCTTTGCGTGTAGGCTTTGTGACTTGGCGTTTTATAAACAGTACATCTCTCTTTTCAGAATACAATCTAACTGATACACATATAGAAATGGCACAAAGGGGAGCTAAATATACAATGCTGCAAATTGAAAAACTTGACAGGCTTCCATTCACAGTGGCTGAATTACCATCCACTGAGTGGCTAATCCATGGCCAAATCACTTGTCCGGTCACAATCTTTCAGTTTCACTATTGCCTTGAACAAAGGCAGGCAGGCAGGCAGGCAAATATGAAAAATTGGGTAAAGAATACATTAGGAAATCCTAGCATTTGACATATACATTCTGGAGTGGGGATCAAGAAGTGTTATTTAGTTGTACTAACTGCAAGAGTGCTTTAAGCGGTTCTCTCATGTGCCAAGATATCGCTTTGTATGGGGCCTGTAGTGGTTCAGTTTTGAACCTGTCTTGCCACATGAAAGCAACTCCAGCTGCCGTGTTCATGCCAGTGTTTGAGTTACTTTTGAATGGGAGTTACTTGATTCTGAGCAATCAAGGTTGTTGTGGGATACTCCCGGGCATTGCATATCTGGTCATCGTGAACACCAGGGTTAATTGCTGTATGCTAGTATTGTTTCCTCTGACAAATACAGTCAGGGAGGCGTCAGTATGGTCTTCACTGAATGTTTCTTTTATACAGTTTGATGCTTTGGGCAGAATGAAAGCCATGCTTTTACAGCAAGCTGTGCCATTGACCTCTAAACGAGAAACCTTTGAACTTCAAGTTGTGAGGACCTGGACAGAGATACAGACACTACATTTTGCAGAAATGATGGGTCGTATCATAAATATATCAGATACGAGTGGTGTTGTACACCTATTTAAAACCATAGGGTCAGGATTCTTTAACACCTTCCAGACCACCCTCTGAGTTATTCCTAACTTAATACACTCCGTATTTGGAAGCATTTTCAGGGTCTACCTCTGATCCTGCTAGCTATTGCTGGAATCCTGATTGTCATTTACCTTCTTCCCAATGGACGGACCATCCACCAGCGAGATTGCAAAAGCTCTCCTGGAAAGATATTATCGTGAGCGCATGTTACAACACCTGGGTGTGCTTCGCCTTTGAGAACTTAGGGGCATATTACCAACAACTAGCTATATTTATCGCTAAGTAGGCTTTTAATCGCCGTGCATCACCGGATATTATCGCTGTGATAATGTGCTATTAGATACGTTTGTCTCAAAGCGATAATATTTCTGGCAATAGCGGCAAAATCTGTGAATATCGCAGAAAATATAGCGATATTCACGCATTATCGCTAAGAGGGTCTTAGTCATTATATCCACCTCTCACTGGATATAATAGCAAAGAACTGGCCTGAGCAGGCGCTAGTTTTTGGAGATATTCGCGCTTACCGCAAATATTTCCATCGCTACGCCTGCCTTGCTAGAAGGCGATAGCGATGTTAGCGACTGCTTTCAGTCGCTAACAGGTTGGGTACGCCCACTTTGCATGTCATTAGCGATAAATATTGCTGACATGCAAAGCGGGCCCCAAACCGCTTGCTATCGCCTACAAGCTGTCGCTAACTGCTGTTAGCGACAGCTTGCTAATAGGGCGATAAAATTACCACCGCTTAGCGGCCGAAAACGGCCGTTAAAGCAGTGATAATCACATATCACCCGCCTTGATAATATGCCCCTAAGTGTTCCTTGGTTCCTGTCATTGAGACCAGTCTTCGAAGACTGCATCTTACCTGTTTTCCGATGCCTGTTTTGCAGAGGAGAATGCGAGTTGGACATCTGTCTGACACCTCTAACGGAGACGCCAGAGGACTTAGACTCCAGGCTGGAACCACTGCGGTACCATGCTCGACTCTGTCCTCAGTGTATTCCCATCTTAACGCATGCATTCCTCGAGGATCTGCAGGTGCCCTTGACTGAGTTGGATTTCAGTTCCACCCGTGGCACCGAGGTATCGACTACAGCAGCCGATGCCTCTCCAACAGTTGTTGGCAGCACTGAGTTTCATCTATGCACTCTTGACGTGCTATGCGAGGTACTACAATGATTGTCCCCTACGACAGCAGGCAACGACAATGTGATGCCTCCCAGTCAGGACATATAATCTGAATCTGGCTCACTGTGTGCTGGGAACAAATTCAGTTTTTCTTTCCCCTTCTTTTTACTCTTTCTATACTAAAGTATGGCCTTCTAAGTACGCTTGCAGTAGTTCAACTTGTGTGATCGAATTCATTTAGAACTGTGATTTGGGGAACTTTACTACAAATGTCATACTTTCACAAAGATATTTTTTCCTCTTTTTTTATGAAATTTTAAAATTTTTAGAAACATTTTAAACGATTGCTTGATAATTTTATGCACTGACACTGTTATAAATGTGTATCTCAAATGTCTATTATCATTGTTGAGTATAAGGTGGAGTGGGTGTTATATTTCATATTGGTACCCTGATATAGGTCCAGGGAACATCGTTCACTTTCCCTATATCATCTCTCCATCACTTCATATGAACGAGCCTTATAAGGAAATAACTCCAGATAAGGACAGACTGCCTTGTTTGGACATAATGCCTCATAAGGACTGTAGCCTTTTATGGACTAAACCTTTCACCTAGTTCCATGCTGAGAGTGGGTTTTTCCCAATCTATATTGCTAAGATGTCTATGAGTACACTCTCCAGGAGGTACACTTCACCTCTCCCATCGACGCACAAGGTTTAATCCCCAACGTCATCCTCATACTGAACAATGGGGAACACACGCATAGACTGTATAAATACAGCACCTTTTGCTATCAGAAATCAGGAGGGAACCAAGACTTTAAGGCCGACACACTGATCAGTGACGCTGCGGCTCCTGTATGCCATTGCTCCAGTTGACAATGGTCTGACCATCCCTTGCGGGGTGTCCAGCTCAAGTCCAGGACGAAGTCCCACACTCTCACTACTCAGGTATGGAAGTTTGACTAAATACTAGTGGGATTCTTGGCTCTTAGACGAAGGCTCTTAGACTTAAACTCTTAGGCTTAGGCTCTTTGGCACCTACTCACATGCTAGGTACACTTAAGTACATTTACACAGGCATTTTAGGAGTACACTCTTTATTTTATAAAAGCATTTCATATTCATGTATGTGCTCATGACTATTGCAAAATGGTAGAACAATACTATCCCTTTTAATTCACTGTACTGCTGGTTCTATATCTCTGCTACTGTGTTACAGTTGAAGCAGCACACTTATTTTACATGAGAAGAACAACAGTTCAATAAATTCTTATTGTAAACACGCTCAACTGTTTTTTCTGTGTATCTCTGTGAGAGCAAAACAAGCAAGCACATGTGACTGGGTGAAAAGTAGTATATTGTTTCCAGGAGTCTGAGGTTATTATGTTCTGAGGTTGCCAAAAGCTAATCTCTCTGATAACAGGAGATTCTAGTGGCACTGCGAGTTAGCTAATGGGAAAATATAGGCTGACATATTTGGTGGGGGTGTACAGAGTCAGTTTGCCACCAAGCCCACAGTATATGTTATCTGTAAACAGTGTAGGTCCTGCATGAAAGTGTACTATCAGAACTACACTACAGGGTAAAGGCTTGAAACATGTAGACTTTGAAATACACACACATAAACATATGCTTCTCAAGGGGCGTGGCTTGAACGCCGATGTAGGTGGAAGCGGGACTCCGGAGCTCCTCCGCGCCCGCCTCGCACCACAGCATATCCTGCACCCCGGCTGGGACCCCGACCCCCTAGAAAAGCATGGGAGGGGCCCGAGAGTACAAGGAATGACCCTGGAGGACTGGGAGCACCGGCAATTGCCTGCGGAGAACTTTGTTCGCGAGGCGAGGTGACCCGAGTAACGGGCGCTCAAAATGGCGGCCGCTGTCCCTGCCTAATCTGCCTGGCGCCGACGAGCTGCAACGGCGAGGAGCCCAGGGAAGCTGATGGGATCGCACACACGGCGGCGGAGGTCCCTCGGAGCTGAAGGAGGTGGGTGACACCGCCTGAAACCGCGGCACGGGTGGGACCGGAGAGCAAAGGTCGGACTGCCTGCCTGACCCTAAGATGGCGCCGCCCGCAGGACGGAATCTACCCTAACTGCCGGTGGTGGAGGCCCGGAGACCTCGTGGTGTGGCGATCCTGCCCCACCGCGGTGAGGATAGCCCTGGTGTCCCCCCCGCCCTGGGAGGCGAGGCACCTGCATAACCGGCGGGCTGGCGGCGAACGGACATCAGCGGAAAGCCCGCAGTTACGGTGGGACCTGTCACTCGCCCAGAAAGACACCCGGGCTGAAGGAGGCGAGGGGCTGATCCAGGCTCAGGGGCACTCGCGCGCCAGCAGACCAGAGGTGAGCGGGCTTAAGCGGCGGGGCGAGCAAACGCGGAGGGACCTACCGCCCGCCCCAGGGAGACACCCGGACTGAAAGCGGAGAGGGCCGCTCCCTGGCCGGGGGCGCTTATGCACTAGCAGCTACATTGGGCCTGGCGCCCGGAGACACGAACATATATTGTGGCACCCAGGAGGGAGAGACCTCGCCAGACGACGGGGGCGGGGGGCCCCTGCTCCCTGAGCTGATCAATGGACTGGAGGCCCGTCTGATGAGGGCCCGGTGGCGAAAAGGACCGGGCGACTGAGACGGAACCAAGGAAGAGTTTGAGCGGACCATGACCCACTGGTGGCCACCGGAGAAACACTCGGGCTGACAGTGGTGAGAGACTGCTTCCTGACGAGGGACCCGTGCGCCAGAAGCTACCAGAGGCCTGGCGCACAGAGGCGCGACACTGGTCAGCGGCGACCCGGCGGGGGAGGTCTCGGCTGGTGACTGGTGCGGGGGGCCCTGTTGCCCCGCCGCCCTGGTGGAGTGGGCCTGCTCCCTGAGATAGCTGATGGTCTGGAGCCCGTCTGGCAAGGGCCCGGGGACGCAGAAGTGCTGAGCGACTGAGGTGGGACCGGAGGGGAATTCGGGAGTGCCTTGATCTACTGGTGACCACCGCAGGGGCACGCACGTCCTGCTACCCGGCAGCATGGTGCGAGGAGGCAGAAAGAAGGGCTTCGACCATTGAAGTTGGATGACCCGGGCCATCTCGTGGAGGAAGATGCACTGTCGTCTGGGGCAGGAAGCTCGACCCACTCACGAGATCCGTCCTTGGGAGACATCATGCAGGCGATAGTGGCGTCCCGGGAAGCTCTAGAAAAGCGGATAGACACCATCGGTTCGGACTTGACCTTGTTGAAGGACGACCACAGGAAGCTGAAGGAGCGAGTGGCGACCTCGGAGGTAACCCTGAAGGAATTACCGGGGGTAGTGGCTAGCCTGAGAGCATCATTGGCGGAGGTGGCGCAGAAGGTCCGGGTGCTGGAGCTCAGGGCCGAGGACAGTGAAGGGCGCTCCAGGCGCAACAACCTCCGCCTTGTGGGGGTCACAGAGAAAGTGGAGGGCCAGGATGCGGTCTCCTACCTGCAGCAGTGGCTGCGTACTGAGGTGGCTCCAGAAGGACTTTCCCCGCTCTTTGCACTAGAGCGGGCCCACAGAGTCCCGGCGCACCCTCCCAAGCCGGGGGGACCGCCGCGGCCGATAGTGCTGCGCCTCCTGCACTTCCGAGATAGAGACCACATCCTCCAGAGGACCAGGGACCTACCGGACCTGAGAATTGACAATAGCAAGGTCATGGTGTTCCCGAACTTTACCAGAGATGTACAGAAACAAAGGGCCTCTTTCCGGGCGGTCAAGCGGAAACTGAGATCGCTGCAGCTGCCCTACGCAATGTTGTTCCCTGGAGGGTCATCGCTGGAGGTCGCTCCCATTTCTTCCTCACACCGCAGGAGGCTTGGAGCTGGTTAAACGCCAGGGGGCAGTCGGGCGCGGATGCCCCTCCGGAGGCCTCGCCTGGGAGGCGCTCTACTGAGACGACGCCGACGCGGAGGTCTGGTTCCCCGTCGGGATGGCAGCAAGAACGAGCTAAGGCGGTGTTGGCGGTGGTGGCCATCAGCCAGGGAGACGCCAGTCCCTCCAGTAGCGCATCGGAGCACTCGAAGGTCAGTGCTCCCAGCCCTGGATCCAGTAGTGGGCACGATCTTTCGGAGACAGACCTGCCGGTGGTGACCCCCCAAACGGCAGACGGAATCCTTGGCTGAGGTGCACAGCAGGGCACTGGACACATTTAAAAGGTACTGGGTTGTGGGTGAGGCTGCCTTCGGACGCTGTGCGATGAGGTGTGGGTGCCTCCCGGGACTTCTCACTGAGCTGTGGGGGGGGAGACGAGCTGAGGGGGCTTCTCCTGAATGTACCGGGCGGGGTGGGGCGGGGGCGGGGGGCTTGGGACCTGTTTGGGTCGGCGTCCTGGCCACCCTAGCCCTAGTCTATTGAGATACACTTTCACTACTTGAGTTTGGATGGGGTTTCCACGTTGGTTGTCTGTCCTGGGGTGTGGGAGTTGGGGGAGTTTAATTGATCAGGTTGGGGGGGGGATGGGGGTGGGACCCGGGTGTGCCAGGGGGGTCGCTGAGAGTGTGGATGAAGCGCGATGGACTCTGCAATGGGACCCGACACAGACTACAAATGTCTCACGTGGAACGAACGTAAGAGGGATGCACACAATGCACAGACGCCACAAGATCCACTCCTATTTAGTCAGATGGGGCATTCACTTCGCCTTCCTCCAGGAAACACACCTACTAGCGAAGGAGGGGAAGGCGCTACAGCGGAGATGGCGGGGGCAGGTCTACCACACTGGCTACTCAGCATATGCTAGGGGGGTGGCCATTTGGGTACGGGCAGGTGTTCCTTTTCAGTGCACACAGCAGTTGGTTGATCCAGAGGGGATGTATGTAATGGTGCGAGGCAAACTAGATTTGAGGGACCTTACCTTGGGTTGTCTGTACGCCCCGAACGTAGACCAGCCTGCATTTCTCTCCTTGTTGTCTAACAAGCTGGCCCCATTCTTAGTGGAGCCCTTGCTCCTTGGCGGGGACTTCAATAGTGTGGCTGACACTGCCCTGGACAGATCACACACCCCCTACCTAATGCACCAGCTGGCAAACTGGCACTTGCGCGCTCTACTTGGCAACGCCATTGGGGTCTGGTCGACTCGTGGAGGGCCAACCATCCATCGGACAGGGACTATTCGTTTTTCTCTGCTCTCCATGAGTTACATGTTCGCATCGATGCCTTCCTGTGCTCCCAGGACGTGCATGCAGAGGTATGCCACAGTGAGTATCTCACGCGCACGATATCTGATCATAACCTGCTACTTGTGCAGCTGCTCTGGTCGCAGTGCCGCCCGCGAATCCCTGCCTGGAAGTTGCGCTCAGAGGCGCTAGACGACCAGCTCTTCCGCACCTCAATAGCCTCGGAATTCGAGGCGTATTTTCAGGTCAATGCGGACACTGCGGGTTCAGCCACGACTGAGTGGGACGCCTTCAAATCAGTTGTGCGGGGACAATGCATTGCGATGGCGTCGGTGGTTAGGAGGACCTTGCTAGAGGACATCACGAAGGGAGACAAGAAGCTACGGGAGCTGGAGAGGGCGAGGCCGGAGCGCCCAGACACACATGAGGCACTACTCGAGGCGCGGGAAGTAGTGGCAGCGACAGTGGAGCACCTCAGGTGCTTCGACTACAAGGCCTACCTCACATGCGCGCACTCGGAGCGTGATAAGTCGGGAGCACTTTTGGCCTGGCTGGCCAATCCGGCTCGCCGGAGCTCGGTTATCCTTCGGCTCAGAGATCACTCGGGAGTGGCGCAGTTTGACCAACAAGGGATTAATGAGTTATTTAAGCATGGGCGGAAAATCCGTTCCGCATGCGGATTTTGCGGATTTTCGGTAAATTCGCAATCCGCGAGATTCGTGAATTTCCCGCAAAATCCGCAAATCCGCGAGCAGCGGATTTTATGGCTTGCTCGCACTGTTCGCGTGAGTTCGCGGCTTCCCAGTTCAACTTCGCGCCCCGCGAATAAGCGCTAAATTGCAGAAATACGATCTTAGCAAAACTGAAACTACTTACCAGGTTCAAAAGTTCAAGCTCATCATTAGTAGCCATTTCCTGTAGTGCTTCCTGAGGGGCCCCTCCAGAGTTCAGTTGCCTACTTGCAACTATTATGTGACCCTGCTCTGACCCTCAGAATAGTTACACATATGCCACAAAGGTCCTGAATTACAGCTAAGGGAGACAAGCAGGAGCCAGGCTGGAAGTTCAAATCCAGTGACACATTAAACAGCCCCTAATTCATTATTGTCAGTTGGGGCAGGGCAGGTGTTGTAACTAATTTTGCAACAATGAAAGCACTTAGCAAGTGCAAAAGATCACTAATCAGGAAGCACTAAGGAAGCAGGTGCCAGCTAAAAAAATATTCTGTGACACATTAATCAGCCCCAAATTAATTCAGGTCACTTGAGGCAGGGAAGGTGTGCTTTGCTTTGCCACAATAATGTACACTGGACAACCAGAGGGTGCTGTGATGAAACAGAGGGTGGCATGGGTGAGCCAGAGGGTGGCATGGGTGAACCAGAGAGTGGCAGTGGTGACAGAGGGTGGCAGTGATGAAGAAGAGTGTCCCAAACAGGCTGGACACGTAGAAACAACAAGTTCGCAAAACTTGCGACCCGACAGGTAAGTTCGCGTTTGCGAAATTGTACAAAAACCCTCGCGAACTGGCAGAAACATTGTCACCGCTTTTATCTGCAAGAAACTGCTGCTAAAGCGGCGATAATGGGCTTGATAATATGCCCTTGTGAATTCCCATAGAAGCACAGGTTAACACCAGAACCTGGGCTTATATGGGAATTCACAAGGGCATATTATCAAGCCCATTATCTCCGCTTTAGCAGCAGTTTCCTGCCGATAAAAGCAGCGATAATCTATCGCCCTTGCTTGATAATATGGCCCTTTTTGTTTTCTTTAGTAGAGTGGCAAGATAGTCCCAAACAGTGCAGACATACTCTATTTGCTTGATAACATTAAAAAAAAGATCCATGTGTGCCATGCCTACCCAGCACTGCATGAGGCTTAGTTAAGTCACCCTTAAGGCAGGGTGCTCTATATCTCATGTGAGGAACTATCTGCATGAGCAGACAGGCCCCTACAATATCAAAATACTGTCCATTTGGGTGGAGGGGCCATGATTCTCCACCTTTTGCGCCTTATGGACAAAGGTCAGTCTGACAGACACTCTTCATTTTCAGTTCAGGCAGCCAGGAGCCAGATATGCACATTTAGCACTGGCTCCTGGCTGCCTGAACTGAACTTTGCTGGCTGAGAAAGTCACATCTCCTGTGGGCGTGACGTTCTCAGCTCAGCAAAGGTTCCTGGGGGCCACCCCTCAGTGACAAGGGTAGCTTCACTGATTGCCTTGCACCTGGGTGCTTCAGTTTTAAGCTCTGAAGTGCCCCGGGTCGAGTGTTAATCAGTGACACTTCATCACAGAGTGGGGTGGGGTTGGTAGTTTCACTGACCCATCCCACTCAGTGATGACGTTGGGACTGCTGCCTTCCCTCATTGGTTGACCTTAGGTCAGCCAATGAGGGAAGGCAGCAGTCCCAAGCCTTCTAGAACCACCCAAGCAGCGCAGAGGTGGCTGCAGGTAAGTGTGTGTTTTGTGTCCTTTTTAAATTGTTTGGTGTGTGAGTGTATGTATGATGTTTGGGAAAGATTGTTGTGAATGAATGTGTTTGTGTGTGTGCGCTTTTGTGTGAATGCATGTTGTGTGTGTGTGTCCCGTGCCGTCTGCCCCCCTCCCTCCAAAACTTACCAGCCGCCCCTGGTGGGTGCCCTGACTGGTAAACACCCCCCTGCCACCACAAGACAGGTTTCTGGACTCCTGAGGTGAGAGCCCTCCCTCTATGGGTCCAGAATCAAAGCCTTTCCTAGGTGGAGGTCCTAACACCTCCCACAGGTCAGGAAGGGCTGAGCAACCTTAAAGGCCCTGTCGTCTTTGCACTATGACCCTGCCCCTCCTGCAAACATGAGGAGCCCCCTTCCTGTCTTCTCCCCAAATTTTGGTGGAAAAAGTTAGCAAGCCAGGAGGTGTGCTCATCTCTGCCAATCCCACCCCTCAGATGGAGGAGGCAAGGTGAAGCACAGTCCTCAGTGCCACCCATCTTGCTGATGGAGGGTATCCCCCAATCAGGGTAAGGGACTGTCCTCATCGCCCACGTGGGGTGAGTACACTCATGTGTGCGTATTTGTTTATGCTTTTAAAACTGGTTCTTCTTTCATTTAAAAAACCCTGAAATACCTCCTGCCTCGAAATATTTTCTTCCACGAAGCTCTACTTGTCGCGCCGCACACCTCCCGCACCGACCCGGTCCACCGCAGCTGATTGCTGTTTGAGTGGAGGGCGGATCGGGTAGAGCGAGACACACCCCCCGTGACGCTGCCTCAGGAAAACACTCATAAGGTCCATAGCCTCGCTACGCGCTGTTGAAACTTTGTAAGCCGCGAGTGTTGGCCGTATCCATGTGTGTGTGCGTATTTGTTTATGCTTTTAAAACCGGTTCTTCTTTATTTTAAAAACCCTGAAATACCTCCTGCCTCAAAATAATTTCTTCCACAAAGCTCTGCTTGTCGCGCCGCACGCCTCCCGCTCCGACCCCGGTCCATCGCAGCTGTTTGCTGTTTGAGTGTAGGGCGGACCGGGTAGAGCGAGACACCCCCCCCCTGACGCTGCCTCAGGAAAACACTCATAAGGTCCATAGCCTCGCTACGCGCTGTTAAAGCTTTGTAAGCCGCAAGTGTTGGCCGTATCCTTGTGTGTGTGCGTATTTGTTTATGCTTTTAAAACTGGTTCTTCTTTAATTTTAAAAACCCTGGAATACCTCCCGCCTCAAAATATTTTCTTCCACAAAGCTCTGCTTGTCGCGCCGCACGCCTCCCGCTCTGAACCCGGTCCACCGCAGCTGATTGCTGTTTGAGTGGAGGGCAGATCGGGTAGAGTGAGACACACCCCCGTGAGGCTGCCTCAGGAAAACACTCATAAGGCCCATAGCCTCGCTACGCGCGGTTGAAGCTTTGTAAGCCGTGAGTGTTGGCCGTATCCTTGTGTGTGTGCGTATTTGTTTAAGCTTTTAAAACTGGTTCTTCTTTAATTTTAAAAACCCTGAAATACCTCCTGCCTCAAAATATTTTCTTCCACGAAGCTCTGCTTGTCGCGCCGCACGCCTCCCGCTCCGACCCTGGTCCACCGCAGCTGATTGCTGTTTGAGTGGAGGGCGGACCGGGTAGAGCGAGACACACCCTCTGTGACGCTGCCTCAGGAAAACACTCTTAAGGTCCATAGCCTCACTACGCGCGGTTGAAGCTTTGTAAGCCACGAGTGTTGGCTGTATCCTTGTGTGTTTGCGTATTTGTTTATGCTTTTAAAACTGGTTCTTCTTTAATTTTAAAAACCCTGAAATACCTCCTGCCTCAAAATATTTTCTTCCACGAAGCTCTGCTTGTCGCGCCGCACGCCTCCCACGCCGACCCCAGTCCACCGCAGCTGATTGCTGTTTGAGTGCAGGGCGGACCGGTTAGAGCGAGACACCCCCCCCCCCAACAGCATTCATAAGGTCCATAGCCTCGTTACGCGCGGTTGAAGCTTTGTAAGCCGCAAGTGTTGGCCGTATCCTTGTGTGTGTGCGTATTTGTTTATGCTTTTAAAACTAGCTCTTCCTTGATTTTAAAAACCCTGAAATACCTCCTGCCTCACAATATTTTCTTCCATGAAGCTCTGCTTGTCGCACCGCACGACTCCCGCTCCGACCCCGGTCCACCGCAGCTGATTGCTGTTTGAGTGGAGGGCGGACCGGGTAGAGCGAGACACACCCCTCCGGGGTATAAGTTCAGCCCATGTCCAGAACGCGCAGCGGACGCGCCGGCGGCGCACCAAAGGCAAGCTCGTCTGCGCCGGTCCGTGCCCAGCTGGGACCAGGGGCCAACGATTATGCCCACTTGACTTCTTGCGAGCTCCATGAATTACAGGGCAACTGGCCCATCAGACCTAATGCCAGGATAGCCTTAAAGGAAGAAGGGATCTTGTGCCTTAGAGACATACCTCCAGACCTCCGCACCCAGTGTATTGACCACACGGGACCGCCAGCATCCACTACTCCTTGCATCGAGGCAGCAGGCTCTCTTGCCATCATTTATCTAAACACGCGCTCGATGGTAAAGCATCAGCTTGAAATTTTCCAACTGCTGGACGCAGACAAACCTGACATTTTATTTCTGCCAGAAACCTGGCTCACAGCTGACTTTAGTCCCGATTTCCTGGCAGCAATTCCCACGGGCTATTATATACTTCAAACTAACAGGGTATCGGGTTAGCCAGGGGGTGGAGTGGCAGCCATTATCCAACAAAAACATAACTTCACCACCCTTCAGATCAACAGTGTACTCCATGTCGATAGCCTTATTCTAAAACTCGACTCCCCCAAGTTTTCCTTTGTCTGTGCCCTCTTCTATCGTCCCCCGGATCACATGCCTCTGTTTCCTCAACTTCTTGGTGAACTTATTTCCCAGCTTGTCATCAACCACGCCAGGATAATTATCCTTGGTGACTTCAACTACTGGCCCTCTGATATTCACAAAAGTTCCACTTCTGTTGAGTTCACGGACTCCTTACAGGGCATGAATTTCTCCCAACATGTACACAAGCCCACCCACGCAAAGGGGCATATCCTGGACCATGTTTCGACCTCTAACTTAGAAATTACACTACCTTTAGTTTCTACCTGCTCTTGGTCTGATCACCATCGTATTTATTTTACTATAGCTTATACTCCCTCTTCTATGTCGCCCCCAATTGGCAACCTTTTGGCCAGAAATTGGAAATGAGCTAACCTGGATGAGTTCCATGCAATCTTAACAGCCACCTCCCCTAAAGAACAGGCCCCTATCTCGCTTCAAGCCTCTAACCTCGACCACTGGCTAGAAGTAGCCAGTGAAAAGGTGGCCCCCTTCAAAAGAAAATTCGCTTAAACACCCCCACGACACCCAACGCTGGTTTTCTGACACCCTAAAAAAGGAAAACTAGCACTCAGACAGGCAGTACTCCGCTGGCGCAGAGCCTATGCTGCCGAGGAGAGAGCGGCTTACGTAGCCTTGTTAAAAAACTATAAAGATTCCATTCTCAAGGCCAAATCTGCCTACTTTTCCCAAAAAAATCATGAATTCATCCACGAAGGCTAAAGATATTTTGCCGATCGTTAATGAGATTGCCCAACCTGACAGGGTAACCCAAAAATCTGTGCCTTCACAAACATTATGTGACTCACTAAGTTTGTTCTTTATAGATAAAATCACCCTTATTAAGAACAATATCCCTACTTCCACTTCCCCCTCCACCCTTCCCGTAATATGTAAAAACCCTTCCACGTTTGATCAAATCCCTTTGATCTCTAGAGAAGAATTCCTGACCCTACTAAACAGAGTGGGATCTGGTTCCCCTAATGATCGTTGTCCCCCCATATCCTGAAAGAGGCCTTTACCACCTGCCCTAACCCGCCGCTTTCACTCCTTAATAACTCCCTTAAAACAGGCGTTGTCCCGGACATCTTTAAATGCGCCATAGTTGTCCCCATATTAAAGAAGCCCAATGCAGATCCTTCGGTGCTAAGCAATTTCTGTCCATTTCTTTGCTCCCTTACCTCAGTAACATACTAGAGGCTCCTGTTACGAACTGCCTCAGCTCATTTATTAAGCATTCCCAGTTCCTTGATCCTCGGCAGGCGGGTTTCAGGCCTGCTCACTCCACAGAATCCGTATTCCTGGCAGTTATGGATGAGCTCAGGAGTGGAGCTGACAAAAACATCACCCAGGCCCTGGTGCTCTTGGATCTTTCGGCGGCTTTTGACACAGTCGATCATGAACTTCTGATCGACTGTGTCGGCAAAGCTAGCATCCAGCGCATGGCCCTTAAGTGGATCCGCCTGGACAACTTCTCGTCTGGAAAAACTAGACTGACCTGTGGGGTTCCCCGGGGCTCCGCCCTATCACCCCTCCTTTTCAATTTATACATGCAACCTCTGATTGTATTCCTACGGAACGGTCCTGCCACAACCTTCACCTATGCTGATGATCTCCAGTTGGTTTTTAACATAGATTCCTCCAACACATCCATTAGTAATTTTCAATCTACTATGACTTTTATTAGTGAATGGATGTATTCTAGCCAACTAAAACTTAATCCCGATAAAACCGAGCTGGTTTTAACCGGAGGCTCCACTAACCCCTGGAATCCCAGTTTCTGGCCGTCATCACTGGGCACCCCTCCTCACCCAGTAAACTCTGTAAAAAGCCTTGGAGTTATAATCTGTAGCGGTCTGTCCTTGAATCCCCAAATCAATGCAGTGGTTTCCTCCTGCTTCTTCCATCTCCGCAGAATCCGGAAAATCTGTAGGTTCCTGACCACAGAAGCCCTCATCCTTGTCATCTTGGCCCTTGTCACCTCCCGCATGAATTACGCGAATGCTCTTTATGTTGGCATCCCAGCATACCAACTTCATTGCCTGCAACTTGTAACTTGTGCAGAATCAGGCAGCTAGGCTCATCTTCTGCCAACCTAAGCATCAACACGTTAGTCCCCTGATGAAGAGCCTGCATTGGCTGCCGGTAGCCAAACGCTGTGTCTTTAAATTAGGCTGTACCATCTTCAAAGCCCTTGCTGGCCAAGCCCCTACCTTCATCTCTTCCAGGATCCAACGCTATGTCCCTTCACATGAACTCTGATCCTCCCACCACCACTTGCTCACCATTCCTACTTTCAAACGGAAAAAACATGGGGGTCTGAGGTTTTCTTTTGTAGCCCCCCATTTCTGGAACTCCCTTCCCAATGAGCTGAGACTGGTAACATGTTACACTAAATTTAGAACTCTTCTGAAAACCCTCTTGTTCTCATAAGCCTATGAATGATACTCCAAGACTCTCACTGCTACAGCTCTTCTCCCATCAGCGCCATGAAACCGCTTGGTGTAAGTATGCTTAAGAAATAATTTTAACATAACACACATCAAGGATGTAGTCAGCCTACAGTACAAAGCCCATTGGCTACTGCCTGAGACCTCTAAACTGTCCCTAAATACAGGATTTAAGGGGCAGCCCTGAACCCAGAACCCAGGACTCTAGATTTGACTCTCGAAGAAGAGGGACCGAATAGCTGTGCTGCAGAAGAGGAGGACAACACCAACTGCTTTGGCCCCAGCCCTACCAGCCTGTCTCCTGTTCTGAACCCCTGCAAGCTGAACCTGGCATGTTCTGCAGTCAACAGCCTTCAAGAACCTCAGAGACCTGTCCTGCGTTCATAAAGAACCCCTATCTCCCGTGGACACCAGATTTGTTCAATACCAACCCAAGCCGAAGACTCCAGATCCGGCGGGACCTCTGAGTCCTCACTGTTCTGCACTAGACACCCACGGCCCGAGTCTGAGTGGCCCAACATCCCAGCAAGGTTCTTTAGCAATTCTGACCTGAGATTCAGTGTTGGACGATAACCACCGATC
Source organism: Lissotriton vulgaris (assembly GCF_964263255.1). Classification (NCBI taxonomy): domain Eukaryota; kingdom Metazoa; phylum Chordata; class Amphibia; order Caudata; family Salamandridae; genus Lissotriton; species Lissotriton vulgaris. The sequence continues at coordinate 803,431,233 of NC_141685.1, forward strand.
TTCTCATCAACGCCTTCAGCCTCATTTCAAAGAGTCCTCCCAACTGCGACCGGAACCAGTGAGAAGAACCTAACACGAAAGAACACTCCTGCATCCGCAGCTCTTGTGACCTGAGGTGCCCGACTGATTGGGTCCTGGTGTCCAGCAACTCTTCAACTTCATCCTACATTCATTGGTTCCCTTTGTCCAGTCTCCGGGCTCCAGCCTGCAGTCCTTTTACTCGACCAACATCCTCTACTGAAACGCACTGGGCTCCCGACACCTACTAAGCACCCTGCACCTGGCCGTCCCTGTGGCGATGATGGTGTGGATTTGGTGCTAACCGGGGACCCCCTTTGCCCTGATCCTAATCCTAGGAGCTTGGCTCCTTAGACCGAGTGGCCTGTCCGTGAGCAGACCCCGACCAAGATGCCCCCCTAGCCCTATTAGCTAACATTGGCTCTCTGCACCCGGACACCCTTGTGCCAATGGTGGTGCCCCTTGAGTGTCAACCTGAACCTTGGGAAATGTGGTTCTACCCCCCAAAACTCCAATTCCAAAACCGTTTTACTCACCTGTAACTCAACACTTTTTTCCCAAAGGACTGAATGGTGTTTTTTTCTGAACATCTCTGTGTTGAACTGTCTTGTAGTGCACAACAAGTAATCTATTGCTTGCACAAGAGTTAACCTGCTTACAAATGTCCTGTGTTGTGTAAATTGCATTGGAAAAGTGTTTCATACCCAACTAGATAAGTAATCAAAAAGTAATCTAGAAGTAATCAAAAAGTAACTACATGCATTTGGGAAGTTTACAAATCATTTTCTGAATTGAAAAAGTAATCTGAATGCCCCTAAGAATCCACTATTCACTGTATTGTTAAAGGTAACATTATATGAAGAGTTCAACTTACCTGCTGCTAAGTAAATCTTGGTTCTAAAAATAAAATAACAAAATAATAACTTTTTATACAAACAATTAGAATGGATTCAGTCTTTGAGTGTGTCACATAATTTCTTGCCTGAGAGTGTACAGCGAATGCTAAACACTACCCTCCTGATAAGCCTGACTGCTCAACCCCACTACCACAAAAGAGAGTAGGGTAATATCTACCTTTAACCTCACGTATACGTTTGGGGATCCACTGAACACTGTGCGCACTATATTTTACTTTAGTATAGTATATACAGAGCCAGCTTCCTACAGAGAAACATTAACCCTCTATGCTACTTTATGAGTGGGAAAGGTGTGGCGCAGTGGCCAAAGCGGTTGACTCCGTAGCGTGGAGCTCACGATTCGATCCTCGGCGGCACCTCAGCATCTTGTGACTCTGGGCAACAGCTCACTTAATCAACCCTGACGGCCCCTAGCGCCGTGAGACCCTTAGGGGTGATTAGTTTGCGCTTTACAAATACCAAATTTATGAGTCAAAAATCTGACTAGACAAAACACATCTCTCCACCAACTGCATTAACCACCAAAGTTATCTTTCCATTATCCTTTTTCCCTGAGATTTACTGGGCACACAAAACTGACTGCAACAGGTGCCTTAACCCCAATAATAAATAAATAAAATGCAACTTTTGTAATCAATTAAGCTAGAATAGATTCACTGTCACATTTCTCCTTGTTGACGATTACTTTTTCATAGAATTCTTAAAAAAATCATGTATAAGTTGCCTGTCAGGTTCCTTATCATGACTCCACCCCCAATGACTCCACCCCCTATTTGTTGCCACACTTTGACCTCCAAATTATGGTTTCCCGTAGCAAATGTTTTCCAATTCCAGCACTGCTAGGTGCTCTCATGTTGTTGAGGAAGATGGCGAGGCACTTTGCTAGTTGGGAGGAGGCAAGTAAGATGCCTTGATTCTTGGCAAATGATTTCACTGCCTTTGGCTCATCTTGCAATGGTCCAAGAATTTCACCTCTTGAGGCATAATACGAATGCCCCTGGCCGTCCCCCCTAATCATGACCCCCGTTCAGAAAACCAACAAAATAGAACCAAAGTACTATTCCAATATTCCTAGCTGAAGTATTCAGCATATGTCGAGAAAACCAAAGAGGTGCCCTATTCTGCAGGTAGCCTGTGAGGTATGAAGTGTCAGCCTGATATCCAGACATAATGCAGTTACCTGATGAGTTACAAAGGGGTACAGCCAGGCATGGTACTGGGGCTGAACTAGTCAACAAGGTGTTAGGATGCAGCCAGCAATCTGCTAGTATGTAGGTACACATACCTACCTAGACTTTGTAAAATAACTGTGAGGCTATAACTAGGCCTATTTTGTACACTTCAGATGGCATTTACTAAAAGGGAGTGGGTCTGTGTTGAACAAGCAGACCGTGGCAGGAGAAAGAAGGCGCCATACTGTTGAAGCGCTCCCTGGGATCACAGCTGTATACGGCAGAAGTCAATAACCAGCTGTTATTGACCGTTTTAAATGTTACCAGCTTTTAGTTTCCAGACGCAAAGGGCAGCCATTCTTTGTTCATGACCTTTCTGAAATGCAATCACGAATAAATAACAAATGTAAAAAGTCTCTCCTGGCATTTATCATGTAAGTGGGAGAACCCTTTTTCTCCTCATCCGTGACCAGCAAGCACCATTCCGTATGACCGCGTGGGTGTGACTTGTTAAACCTGAAAGAAAACACTCACGAAGGCCAATCATAGACTCACTGGCCTGATCAGTGCTGGACATAGAAAAAATATTGTCTGGGAACTCCAAAATCACGGAGGACAGTAAATGTGCTTGTGGTGTCATGCTGCAGAACCTTGAGAGGTTGTCTTTAGGAGTAACAGAACCAAAGAACGTCCACCTGCTGCCTTCCAGTACATGTGTATTATTTTTACATACTCTGGCAAGCAAAACAGTAAAGTTGCTCTGACTTACATACCGTTTTTTAAATGATAACGTTTTTTATGGTAGCTTAGGTTTTTACAGCACCTGCGACACTGCGCGTTCATCAAATTTTTTGGCGCATAATTCTGGCAAGACAGCTTAGGTGGTTAATGCACTTATTGGAGGCATTGGTGTGTATTCTTTTATCATAGGATTTAATAATGATATAATATTTCAAACAAGCACTGGTAAAGCCAATAGGTCTCACCCTTGTGATCCGTTGACTTTGCCAAAGGAAAAAAGATACAATGATGTGCACACGAGCACTTACACACCAAGAAGTCATGCGTCCGAGTCATTGAGTAGGGGTGCCTATGCATGATGGCGTAGGTGTGTGCATGAGCGATCATGCCTGCATGTCCCTTCTGAATGATAAGGGGGCCATTTTATATATTTCTCTAATTTACCGACCCAAGATGGCAGATACTACTTGGAGCGGGGAAAAAACTTACTTGCACAAAAGTGCATTTCTTAAAGTTGAGTGGCATGACAAGAAATGGGAGCTGCTGGGCCCTCCACAATACGTAAAAAAGCATTTACAATGCAACGGTCTCGCCTTTGCAAAGGTTTGAGCTATTGGCATTGTAAATGACCACATTTTTATTTATGTGTTGGTTTTGAAAACAGATAAATAAATGGCATTGTTATTTACAATGCCAATAGCTTAATCTTGCAAATGCGAGAATGTATTGTGCACTGAGAGGGACAGTAAGGAGGCATTTGCCCTGAGAGGGGCAGTGAGGAAGTATTGTACGTTGAGAGGGGCAGTGAGGAGGTATGCGCGTTGAGGGTTCAGTGAGGTGGTATTGTGCACTGAGGGGGGCAGTGAGGAGGTATTGTGCATTGAGGGGGCAGTAGGGAGGTATTGTGCACTGAGGGGGGGCAGTGGTGAGGTGTGGTGCCAGCACCTTTAAATCACAAAACTCTAAAGAAAGTTATTATTACTTGTGTTACCCAAAAGGTGCATCGGAGCTTGAACTGCTAACAATAACCAGCACTGGAGAGTGAGTAGTAGAGAGAAGTAGAGCGTGAGCAGTACAGATTAGGGAGTAGTAGAGAGAGTAGGAGAGAGTAGTAAAGATAGAGTAATAAAGAGAGTGTAGTAGTGAGTAGTAGAGAGTAGTAGAGTGTAAGTAATCGAGTAGTAGAGAGAAGTTGAGCATGAGTAGTACATAGGAGAGAGTAGGAGAGAGTAGTAGAGAGTAGTAAAGAGAGAGTAGTAGTGAGTAGAGTGTGAGTAGTAGAGAGTAAGTAGTAGAGTGAGTAGTAGAAAGTAGTGAGTGAGTAGTAGAGAGTAGTAAAGAGTGAGTAGTAAAGAGAGTAGTAGAGAGTGAGAGTAGTACAGAGTAGTACAGAGTAGAGAGTAGTAGAGAGTGAGTAGCCTTCTCTGACCTCACAGTAATGGGCTGCAAGGAGCCACACATGCATGCACCTGGGGAGAAAAGAAGGGGTCCAGTAGAGACAAACGAGTTAAATAAGAGGTGATCACATACGTATACCAACACTGAGAGCACAGAGTTTTGGTGTAGTTGGCACTATAAAAACTCCAATGCCAACAAATTAAGAATGGCTGTCGTGGGTCCTGTTACTGAATAAACTTCTTTGTGGAAACCTACACTTCGTCTGGCTGTTTCCTAAGGAGAACCATACTACATGTACACTCTGAAATTAGACACCTCGAGGTGTTTTATGTGTATGTCAGTTGTTATGTTCTATATCTGGAGGCAATAACAGAGAGAGAAACCAAAATATCTGTCGAATGGCACACCACAAACCACAGAAATGTAGTTTATGTTTTACGCCACGCCTTTTATGACACAGGCCACGCCCATTTTAAAGACCACCCACCCTTCACTTCACACTTAAAGTCCAGCTTTTAACTGGTGACAATGGCTAGGTTCTTGATGTGAAAATAACATTTTACTCAATAATTGCTTTGAAATAGTTAAGGACGTACAGCAAAAAACCCTAAACTAAGACCTTAGAAGGTGGGATCAAGCTCACGTAGATTTCTTCAGCGTATGATAATGATGCTCCCAAAAGTTAAACATGAGGGCACAAAATCGAAAGACACTTCTTCTGCACTTATGGGATATTCACGTGAGTCGAGACTCCAGTGCAGTGGAGTGAACATCAAACATAAAAGAAATCCTGAGAAAAAGACAAAAAAGCACGCTAACTATTGGACCATTCCTAAGTGCTGAAAATGTCATAATTGTGCATCCATAGACAAATTTGGGTGCGGGATTAATGAATTAAATGAAAAGATACGCCATGTTCGTAATGCGTGCGAATTACACAACTTTGTTCAAACGGCTCTGCTTTTACTATTCTGTCTCATGCACACAGCCCTCATAAGCCAGATGTGGACACCGGGGCGCTATATCCAGCTCCTGCAGTCCATACAACATAGCCACACAGCGCTTAGATGGCCATGCGTACTGTTTGGTCCATCCAGACGAGCGCAATGTTGTGACAGTCTGCAGCTCCGTCTGTAATGCATCCCCCCCCTCTTTTTATGTCACCTGCAGTGCTGACATGCGTCCACGTGCACATGCCGCACCCTGGCTAAGAACCGTGACCTGGGGATGGAGGAAAGCCCTGCAACCTGAGTGACATTGTTTTGATGTAAATGTGCTTGAAAGTACTATGTTTCACACTGAGAACTGCCCAGTGGGTTCATGCACACGAAGCGGAGCTTTCAAGCTCCATGCCAGAAAAAGGTAGCTTGACAATGCCTGCTTCTAGGCACTCACATCTGCCTGCGGTGTTTTAGCTGATTGAGTGTTCTAAGGGTAATTTTTAATGAGACTGAAAACCCATTCCCAAAATATAAGGCCAGAGGGGCGCAGAGCAAGAGTGGGGGGAGGGAGAGGAGGAGGGGCAGAAACAGGCCTGTGCCTAAAACATGAGATGGCAAGCCCCCCAAAAATGAACGGAAGTGGGATGACCCCCAGGGCCACAGCAAGACATCAGCCGTTCTTTCATGTACTTGCTTCCCCGAGAAATGGATCCAAGAAGCCGCGAGCGCCCAGAAACTGTTAAATGCTGTTTTGAAGGCTAAATACGAACTTAGTACAGTTTTACCGACACCCCGAGCATGTCCTCTTAAACAAGGCCTGTGTATCGAGCTATGCACGGAATGCCCCTGCGGGTACAGCCTGTCACGTAGGGGTAAACCAGGCTCTACGGAAGACCTATCTGGAAGACACGGCTCAGCTTTTACATTTCTGTCTCATGCACACAGCCCTCATAAGCCAGATGTGGACACCGGAGCGCTATATCAAGCTCCTGCAGTCCATAGAACATAGCCAGACAGCGCCTAGATGGCCATGCGTACTGTTTGGTCCGGCCAGACGAGCGCAATGTAATGACAGAGTCTGCAGCTCCATCTGAAATGCACCCCTGCCCCCCCCCTCTTTTTACGTCACCTGCAGTGCTGACATGCGTCCATGTGCACACGCCGCACCCTGGCTAAGAACCGTGACCTGGGATGGAGGAAAGCCCTGCAACCTGAGTGACATTGGTTTGAGGTAAATGTGCTTGAAAGTACTATGTTTCACACTGAGAACTGCCCAGTGGGTTCATACACACGAAGCAGAGCTTTCAAGTTCCATGCCAGAAAAAGGTAGCTTGACAGTGCCTGCTTCTAGGCACTCACAGCTGCCTGCGGTGTTTTAGCTGATTGAGTGTTCTAAGGGTCGTTTTTAATGAGACTGAAAACCCATTCCCAAAATAAAAAGGCCAGGGGGACGAATAGCAAGTGTCCTGGGGAGTGGGGTGAGGGAGAGGGGGAGGGGCTGAAACAGGCCTGTGCCTAAAACATGAGATGGCAAGCCCCCCAAAATGAACGGAAGTTGGATGACCCCCAAGGCCACAGCAAGACATCAGCCGTTCTTTCATGTACTTGGTTCCCCGAGAAATGGATCCAAGAAGCCGAGAGCACCCAGAAACGGTTAAATGCTGTTTTGGAGGCTAAATACGAACTTAGTACCGTTTTACCGACACCCTGGGCATGTCCTCTTAAACAAGGCCTGTGTATTGAGCTATGCGCGGAATGCCCCTGCGGGTAGAGCCTGTCACGTAGGGGTTAACTAGGCTCTATGGAAGACCTTAAAAAAAGCAGGTGGGGGGGTCAAAGGGGAAAACATTTAACGACCACAGTAGCTCAAACCCCTTAGTCAAATTGAGAAACAAACAAGAGTTACCTGGTCCAATCATTTGCCTACGTGTTGTGTCATGCCCAAAAGACCGCTAAACCAACATGTCATCACAGTGATAATACTGGGTTCGAAAAATTCCCATCAGCCCACCATTATTGGCGGAGTGTCGTCATGTGGGATGCAGACCATAAACCTTGATCTCTCCCAATGCACCTGATGATGATGCGGAGATAGGTTTCGGAAGGTACTATTCTGAACCACAGTATTTCAAAGGTAGGACCGATGGAGTGCAGTGCTTGTGAAAAAGAAAACAAGTGTGAGTAAAATTGGCTCCTGTGACAAAAAATGTGTTTATTAAGTATTGTCCAGGGTCAAGAGTAAAAACAACGCCTTATAGTTTAAGGATTAACTATATCATGGCGTAGTGCATGGAGGTCGACATGTTTCAGCTTGTGAGGACCACTAGTCCAAGCATTCTTCAGGACCAATAGATGTTATGCATCTGCACTATGTGAGAAATTAAAGTAAATTAACATATTGGATTAATCCTACCAGAACTTTGAGCCCAAAATATCCTCTGGTGTTTATCCAACTGATCGTGATTATCCTAAGGAGGAAAGACAACTGAGTGTAAGAGACATATGTGATATAATGGTGATTAGAAACACAACACAACGGAAGTAGACAAGGCGGCAGAAGGCTGTTCTCCGCCTATCAGAAGTTCCAAAAATCTCCTGATTTGAAATTTGCTGAATTACAAAATGTTAGTTTATCAATTTTCTACTCACCCAGCATTCTGTGGGAGAACACCTCACCTCACCCGGCACCCACTCGGGAAGAAGGAGGCCCCGCTCTGTTAGAGATGGAAAAGTATAAAGACCTCAAAAAAATTATATTGAGGTACAGAGTAAACATACTCTACTAATCCATACATGTATACTAACGAATACCAGTTAATTTAAGAGAGACTCAACCCTAATAGAGGACATGGTTATGACCAAGCATGAAGGTGACACTGATTATAAAAATGGCTCTGCAAGTTGAATGGTAACAAGAGGAGGTTCTGGCTATGCCTGGCCAGAACAGTGTCTTGAAAGCATCTCTCTTAGGGTTGAGTCTCTCTTAAATTAACTGGTATTCGTTAGTATACATGTATGGATTAGTAGAGTATGTTTACTCTGTACCTCAATATAATTTTTTTGAGGTCTTTATACTTTTCCATCTCTAACAGAGCGGGGCCTCCTTCTTCCCGAGTGGGTGCCGGGTGAGGTGAGGTGTTCTCCCACAGAATGCTGGGTGAGTAGAAAATTGATAAACTAACATTTTGTAATTCAGCAAATTTCAAATCAGGAGATTTTTGGAACTTCTGATAGGCGGAGAACAGCCTTCTGCCGCCTTGTCTACTTCCGTTGTGTTGTGTTTCTAATCACCATTATATCACATATGTCTCTTACACTCAGTTGTCTTTCCTCCTTAGGATAATCACGATCAGTTGGATAAACACCAGAGGATATTTTGGGCTCAAAGTTCTGGTAGGATTAATCCAATATGTTAATTTACTTTAATTTCTCACATAGTGCAGATGCATAACATCTATTGGTCCTGAAGATTGCTTGGACTAGTGGTCCTCACAAGCTGAAACATGTCGACCTCCATGCACTACGCCATGATATAGTTAATCCTTAAACTATAAGGCGTTGTTTTTACTCTTGACCCTGGACAATACTTAATAAACACATTTTTTGTCACAGGAGCCAATTTTACTCACACTTGTTTTCTTTTTCACGAGCACTGCACTCCATCGGTCCTACCTTTGAAATACTGTGGTTCAGAATAGTACCTTCCGAAACCTATCTCCGCATCATCATCAGGTGCATTGGGAGAGATCAAGGTTTATGGTCTGCATCCCACATGACGACACTCCGCCAATAATGGTGGGCTGATGGGAATTTTTCGAACCCAGTATTATCACTGTGATGACATGTTGGTTTAGCAGTCTTTTGGGCATGACACAACACGTAGGCAAATGATTGGATCAGGTAACTCTTGTTTGTTTCGCTATGGAAGACCTATCTGGAAGAAACGGCTCTGCTTTTACATTTCCGTCTCATGCACACAGCCCTTATAAGCCAGATGTGGACACCGGAGCTCCAGATCCAGCTCCTGCAGTCCATAGAACGTAGCCACACAGCGCCTAGATGGCCATGCGTACTGTTTGGTCTGTCCAGACGAGCGCAATGTTGTGACAGAGTCTGCAGCTCCATCTGTAATTCACCCCCGCCCCCCCTCTTTTTACGTCACCTGCAGTGCTGACATGCGTCCACGTGCACATGCCGCACCCTGGCTAAGAACCGTGACCTGGGATGGAGGAAAGCCCTGTAACCTGAGTGGTATTGTTTTGATGTAAATGTGCTTGAAAGTACTATGTTTCACACTGAGAACTGCCCAGTGGGTTCATGCACACGAAGCGGAGCTTTCAAGTTCCATGCCAGAAAAAGGTAGCTTGACAGTGCCTGTTTCTAGGCACTCAAAGCTGCCTGCGGTGTTTTAGCTGATTGAGTGTTCTAAGGGCCAATTTTAATGAGACTGAAAACCCATTCCCAAAATATAAGGCCAGAGGGGCGCAGAGCAAGAGTGGGGGGAGGGGGAGGGGGAGGGGCGGAAACAGGCCTGTGCCTAAAACATGAGATGGCAAGCCCCCCCAAAATGAACGGAAGTGGGATGACCCCCAGGGCCACAGCAAGACATCAGCCGTTCTTTCATGTACTTGCTTCCCCGAGAAATGGATCCAAGAAGCCGGGAGCACCCAGAAACTGTTAAATGCTGTTAGAGGCTAAATACAAACTTAGTACAGTTTTACTGACACCCCGAGCATGTCCTCTTAAACAAGGCCTGTGTATCACTGAGGCGCCCGGGGGAGCCCCAGAGCGCCCAGGAAGTGCGAGAGGCGGCGAGGGAGGTGGGAGGATGCTGCAAGCCGTCAGGAGGGCAGACGAACACCACCATTTTTCTCCGAGGCAAAGCAAGAATGCCTCAGAGAAACGCAGCGTCATTTTGGGATTCGGGGGCGTGTTTTTCTTTCTATCCTCGTCCCGTTGGCTGGAAGGTAAAATTCCAGCCAATGGGAAGAGGAGAGAAAGAAAACAAGAAAGAAGTGAAAAAACACGCCCCGAATCTGAAAAAGACGGGGCTTGAACGGAGTGATGCCCCTCTCCTCCAATGGCTGGCCTCCGTTTAGGAAACCAGCCATTGTATAAGCACAGTAATGCGTTGTATTAACAACGATACGACCATCTGTGTGCTTTCCCTTTCTCTGGCGCACAACTGGCTGCCAGCGCAGGCACCCCTGCTTAATGTTGCAAGGGTGCCTGCGTTGCAGGGATTATTGTTTTTGTGTAGGAAGGGACACCTTCCTGCTCAAAAACAATCATTGATTGCATTGTCCTCCTTCGATGCATGCTGCAAAATGCATCACGCATAGGAAGACTAAAAATGAGGAGAAATAAAAGTATTTCTCCACGTTGCCCCACTCTTACATCTCCCCTGGGGAGGTGTAGGATTCTGACGCATTCCCAGCTTTACAAAACTTTGTAAATCTAGGAATGTGTCAGGTTCCATGGATGCTGCCTAGGAACACCCACAGCAACATCCATGGAAAGCCCCTTTCACACATAGTAATGCTTGAAAGGGGCCAATTTTTACAAGGCCATGAAAATTCCCGCAGGATGACTTGACCTCGCCTTGTAAATATGGGTCAGCACAATGAGCTACTGGTGCATTAAAAAAGTGATGCACTGGAGGCGCAATTGCCTTGTAAATGATGCCCGTAGTGCCCTGCATTCTATTAACTTTATTCTTTTTCCTGAAAAACATCTTGAATTAACTTTATTTAACATGTAATTCAGTTTTATTTAACAGGAAATATGTGATTTTTTTTAGTACAGTTTGCTGATGTTGCTCCTCAATGAATCCTCTAAAACATAATACATGAGACTTTGGTGTAAGACAGGAATCAGAGATGCTCATCCAGTTGCAAAATTACAAACGGGTTGGGCAGTGTGGCCAGATAATGAACATTGGAACACATACAGCAATCCCGCAAACAATGTAACCGTATAGCCCGCCATAGTGGGCTACACCGGATATTAACACCATCGGTGCGGTGCAGATTTACCCTGTGCGCTGACCATCATAAATTCCCATTGTTCATGACGAGCTGAGCTCGTCATGAGTGTACGAGAGGTGTTATGAGCATCGAAGGGGTTAAAGGCTTGCTCCAGCTGCTTCGGCTCGGGCTTTTAACAAGGGAGCAGGACTTTAATAGCCGGTATGGCCCAGTTACGAAGGGCTATAAGGATATTAGAACATTCTGCTACTAGAGGGCAGAATGTTCTAACAAATCAAACAAAGGCCTCTCGGAGTCCGAGGGGTTTTAAATCCCCTGGGGCTCTGAGAGACTTTTGTGAAAACAACATTGGAATTTTGCTTTGCGGGCCTTTACCGGCCTGTAGAAGCACGAAGCACTCCATTGTCTTCAATGGAGTGCTCCACATTCCAATATTCTAATACAAATTAAAAATGTATTTTTTTTGTTCTTCATAATCAGAAGTGAACTGGAACATTCTGTGTGTATGTTAAAGTAAATGTTTGTCCTTGATTTAAGAAACAGGGCAATTTCCAGAGAAGCCAAGGAACTTAATGGAGACTATTAGAAAAACTAGCAAATCAATAAGGCTTATCGAGCTTGGCTCTCATTACAAGCTTTCAGTGAGACAGATCTGTGAAGCACAGCTCCTGCCTCTAGCTGCACCTTTGTTTTTAAGGAAGAATTAGGGAGATGAGAAAGGGGTGGAAGTGGCCTCAATGCTGGTCTCAGCTCTTAAATGGCTCGGCAGTCCCATGGGACCAGAGCCAAGTCCGAGCTGGATCACTTGACTCAAAAAATTCTATCCATGTGTTCTATGCATAATCTTCTTAGACCTTCTCCAGACTATCTTAGGAAGAAACCCCTTCCATGAGCAGGTATATCAACGACTTTGAGCATTAAGGTTGCTAGATAACTCCTCGCATGCAGAATTTCTTTTATCCAAGTTCTAGCTTTCTTTAGAAAATTGGCACATTTTAGGAGTTTTAGTTTTAAGGGGCATATTTATAAGGGGGTGTCGGGTCTTCCGCCGCAACACCCATTGCTTTTTGATACTGCTCCATATTTACAAGGATGGGGCAGCTCCAAAAACTAAAACCATGTAAAACCTGGTCTTGGGGTGGTGATAGGAGGAGAAATTGTTAATTTCTCCTCATATTTTGCTCTTTCTATGTGTACTGCATTCTGCAGCACAAATAGTACAGCAAATCGCCTTTCAAGATTGTTTATGTGCAGAACGGTGTCACCCCTGCAGCACAGGCACCCTTGAACATGGCGTAAGGGTGCTTGCGCTGGGGCTAGGCAGCTTTTTTAGCGCCAGGGGAAACGCAGGGTTGCACCCTATTTTTGTAAATGCGGCACATCCCTGCATTTAAAAAATGTCGGAGTGCGGCATTACCAATTTTGGAGTAACACCACGCTCCAACATTTTATTGTAAATATCCTGCACCATATTCTTGTAAATGCAGCGCATCCCTGCATTTGAAAAAATATCGGAGTGCGGCATTACCAATTTTGGAGTAACACCACGCTCCAACATTTTATTGTAGATGTCCCCCTAAGTGTCCTTCAGTTGAACCAATTGGACTAGCACACCTGATAGTACTGTTTAGTCTCACCTACTAGACAGACAGGTCATGCCTTGTCTGTTGCAAGACTCATTGTCTGCTTACAGTGGTCTTACAGCTCGCTGATTACTTACCATTGGTTGACTTTATTTCCACTTTCATTTGCTTAATTCCTATTCGTTAGCTTGTGTTGGCTTTACTCCCTCTTCTTGTGTTTGTGTCTACACAGGATCAAGAATGCATTACTTGTGTCCTTCCACTGCCTATTATCAGAAACTACATTTTTCTTTAAGCATTCCATAGGAGTGCATGTGCTTACCAGCTGCCTCCCTCATGCATTTCCCCCCTCCGCAGCAATTATGCTGCGTCTTCTCTTCCCTTGTGCTTCTCATCGCCCCCTCTATGATGTGTTTGCATTTGTATGCTTCTCTCACCTGCCTCACACTGCTTCCCCGCCAGTGTTGTCCTCCCAGCTCAACATCTCCCTCTTATCTGTTTGCTTTTCCTCTACCCGCTGCTCTCTTGTCCATTTGTTATCTGCACTCTACATTTCCACCCACATTGCCATGTTGCTTCCTCCTACCCATGCCCTCTATGTTGGTGCCTCCCATCAGCACCCTCTGGGTTGCTTCTTGTCAAACACACCCAATTTTGTTCTGCCTTGATGTCACTCTCTCCATTTTTTTTTTTTGTAAATATCTTTTTATTGCAGCAAACAGGTGGTATAATCAAAGCATTTGCGTCATTTCCACTGTTGACCATTATATATATAAACCTCCATCCTATGTGCCACACAGCCATTTAGCTCACACCCCGGAGGTCGAGCGGCGCAACAGTGGACAGAGTTCCGTGCTGGAGAATACATCATGGCTCAGCGACAACCAGTCATCCGGGAAATGGCAGTGCTGCTTTTCAGTCCTCTCATTCCCCCCCCCCCGTGCGCAATGTCCAGTAGAATCAGTAGTCCCTCTTCCCCTTTTCTGATCAACAACCCCCCTTCCCACCCATTCCTCCCAACCCCCTCCTACCCCCCTCCCCTCATCTAGAACTAGTCCCTCCACCCCTATCCCTGCCCCCCACCCCCCCCAGACGTGCCAGTGTACCATCAGTGCGAGTCCACATCCATTCCGACCCATCCAGACCCGAGGTAGACCATCAGGAGCAATCAACAGACAACTTGCAGTCATCACATAGGAAGTAGGGGAACAAGGGAGGGAGTCTAGACCACCATCTCTCCAGGCGGGTGGGCTGCCGGAGCAGGGCTATGCGCCGGGGGGTCTTCCTCATCCAGGTCCAAAAGTGTGAGGTCTAAGACCAACCTCTCCCACGCCCTGGCCCTCTCCAGAGCCGCGTCAGTGCCTGCTCTAAGCGCAGACTGCATACGGAGCTCTCCAACCGGGCCCATTTGAGAAGCTCAGCCTTCCATCTCTCCACCGAGGGGCCCCTGTTCGCCTTCCATTGGGACGTTATGGCCCGCTTTGCTAGGAGTAGACCCAGGTCCAGAAACTTGCTAGTAATCTTGTTCTTCGATGTGTGTGGGAACCAGTGTAGGATGCAGTGTGCCATGGTGAATTGCAAGTCCCTCTCCGTAACCTCCCTCAGGCTATCCACTACCTCCCGCCAAAAGGAACCCAACTCTGGGCAGGACCAGAACTTGTGCTGGAAGTCAGCCAAGTCCGCCGGGCATCGCGGGCAGGCCGCCGGGTGGGCTGGGAAATATTTATATAATTTGTCAGGAGTCAGGTAGGCCCTGTGCAGGACATAAAAGTGCACCAGCTGGAACCTAGCGTTGCGAGTCCCATTTCGGGCCCGCTCCACTATGCCAGACCACGACTCCTCAGGGATCTCCGTCGCCAGGTCAGCCTCCCATTTCGCCTTCAGGGTCAGCAGTGGGGCGACAGTCTCCGAGATCATGCGCCTGTATAGGCACGTGACTGCCTTGACCGTCCCCGCCATCATTACCACGTACTGGCAGCCCAGCGACAGTGGCGGCTCCGTCATGCCCGTCTTCCAGTGCTTGCGGATCGCCGTCGTTAGCGCCGCATGAAGGAGGAAGTGTCCCCCCCCCCCCCGCCAGCTCAAAGCGGTCTCTAAGGAGGTCAAAAGGCAGCAGCACCCCGTTCTCATAGAGGTCCCCCATGGACGTTAGTCCCTGCAGCTCCAAGCTTCCTAGACCGTGCCATGAGCCCCCATGCGGTAGTGCCCCGCACAGCTTGAGCGGGATCTCAGGCGCATAGGGACCGCAATACGGCCCCTCCGGCGATATCTGTTCCAGCATTTCCGGGCCATCGCAAATTCCTGAGTGAGGTGGAAATCTCCCACCGGGAGCCCCAGAACAATCCGGGATAACACCTGAACCGGGCCTGCCAGCTCCCCCGATCCGTCCTCCCCTCTCCTGGATCTCGCGACCCATTGCGTCAGCCATTGCAGCTGTGCCGCCAGGTTGTATAGTTCGTAGTCCGGCACCGCAAGTCCTCCTTCCGCTCTAGGGCGGAGAAGTGTATTGAGTGCCACCCTGCGTCTGCCCGCCCCCCACAGAAAGCCGATTACCATCGACCTCAGTCGCCGGAAGTAGCTCGCCGGGATCCAGATCGGGAGGGTCCTGAAGAAATAAAGCAGCCGCGGCAGGGTCACCATATTGAGAAGCGCCACTCTCCCCATTAGTGACAATGGGAGCGTGCTCCAAAAGTCGAAGTTCGCTTTAGTGTGCCTAATTGCCGACCCAATATTTCCCTCAAGGATATCCGTCTTATCATGGAAGATCGAGGTCCCTAGGTAGCGCAGACTCCTCTCCTCCCACGTCACCCCCTCCGTGGACTGTGGGCAAAGTCCCCGCGGGCGAACCGGGAACAGGTAGGACTTCGTCCAGTTCACTCGGAGGCCTGACACTCTGCTCAATGATTGTAGGAGGGACTTGGCCCCGCGCAGAGAGTCAGTTGAGTCCGCCAAGAACATCAGTAGGTCATCAGCATATAATGCGATGTGGTGCACCTGTCCATAGACATCCAGCCCCTGGTACGCCCGACCCAGCCGGGCTCGCGCCGCGAGGGGTTCGACGGCTATGGCGAATAATAGGGGGGAAAGAGGACACCCCTGGCGGGTGCCCCTACCCACAGAAAGCCGATTACCATCGACCTCAGTCGCCGGAAGTAGCTCGCCGGGATCCAGATCGGGAGGGTCCTGAAGAAATAAAGCAGCCGCGGCAGGGTCACCATCTTGAGAAGCGCCACTCTCCCCATTAGTGACAATGGGAGCGTGCTCCAAAAGTCGAAGTTCGCTTTAGTGTGCCTAATTGCCGACCCAATATTTCCCTCAAGGATATCCGTCCTATCATGGAAGATCGAGGTCCCTAGGTAGCGCAGACTCCTCTCCTCCCACGTCACCCCCTCCGTGGACTGTGGGCAAAGTCCCCGCGGGCGAACCGGGAACAGGTAGGACTTCGTCCAGTTCACTCGGAGGCCTGACACTCTGCTCAATGATTGTAGGAGGGACTTGGCCCCGCGCAGAGAGTCAGTTGAGTCCGCCAAGAACATCAGCAGGTCATCAGCATATAATGTGATGTGGTGCACCTGTCCATAGACATCCAGCCCCTGGTACGCCCGACCCAGCCGGGCTCGCGCCGCGAGGGGTTTGACGGCTATGGCGAATAATAGGGGGGAAAGAGGACACCCCTGGCGGGTGCCCCTACCCACCGCACACATCTCAGAGATAACTCTCCCAGTTCTGACCCTCGCCGTCGCGTTCTGGTAGAGCAGTGCCGTCCAATCCACGAAGCCCTCGCCCAGGCCCAGCGTGTGCATGACATGGAAGAGATTAGGCCATTCCAGGCTGTCAAAGGCCTTCTCCATGTCGACTGCAAACACCACCGCCTCAGCGCCGTCATAGGTGTCAGCCTCCAATACATGCAGGAGTCGTCGTACGTTAAGCGCCGTGTTGCGGGCCGGGATGAAGCCGGACTGGTCCGCGTGGATCAACATGGGCATATGGGGGAGCAAACGCGTCGCCAAGATTTTACTCAAAATCTTATAGTCCAGATTGAGCATGGACAGTGGGCGATACGCCACCCTGTCCCACGGCTGTTTGCCCGGTTTTAATAGGGGGACGATAAGCGCTTCACCAGTGGTCACCGGCAGGCTGCCCAGTCGCTTCGCCTCATTGTAGAGCCACGTCAACCGGGGCGCAAGCAGGTCGACGTAAGTGAGATAAAATTCCGTCTGGAGCCCGTCGGAGCCCGGCGTCTTGTTCCTCGCCATACCCTTGATGGCGACTCTCACCTCCTTCTCCTCAATTTTTCTCCCGAGCAGCTTCGCGTCTTCCTCCCCCAGCTCCGGCAAATCTAGCCCCTCCATGAAGCTCTGGAATTCGTCCACCGATGGCTGGACCCTGCTGCGGTAAAGCTCCGTGTAGTAATCATAGAATTACTCATTAATCCCCTGTTGGTCAAATCGCGCCACTCCCGAGTGATCTCTGAGCTCAAGGATGACCGAGCTCCGGCGAGCCGGATTGGCCAGCCAGGCCAAGAGAGCTCCCGACTTATCGCGTTCCGAGTGCGCGCGTGTGAGTTAGGCCTTGTAGTCGAAGCACCTGAGGCGCTCCACTGTCGCTGCCACCACTTCCCGCGCCCCAAGTCGAGCCTCATGTGTGTCTAGCCGCTCAGGCCTCGCCCTCTCCAGCCCCCGCAGCTTCTCATCCCCCCTTGTGATTTCCTCTAGCGAGGTCCTCCTAACCCCCGACGCCATCGCAATGCATTGTCCCCGCACCACTGGTTTGAAGGCGTCCCATTCAATTGCGGCTGAACCCGCGGTGCCCGCATTGATCTGAAAGTACGCCTCGATGTTCGAGGCTATTGTGGTGCGGAAGAGCTGGTCGTCTAGCGCCTCTGGGCGCAACTTCCAGGCAGGGATTCGCGGGCGGCACTGCGACCAGCGCAGCTGCACAAGTAGCGGGTTATGATCGGAGATAGTGCGCGTGAGATACTCACTGTGGCATACCACTGCATGCACGTCCTGGGAGCACAGGAAGGCATCAATACGAACGTGTAACTCATGGAGAGCGGAGAAAAACGAATAGTCCCTGTCCGATGGATGGTTAGCCCTCCATGAGTCGACCAGATCCCATTGGCGTTGCCAGGCAGAACGCGCAAGTGCCAGTTTGCCAGCTGGTGCATTAGGTAGGGGGGGTGCGATCTGTCCAGGGCAGTGTCAGTCACGCTATTAAAGTCCCCGCCAAGGAGCAGGGGCTCCACCAAAAACGGGGCCAGCTTGTTGGACAGCAAGGAGAGAAACGCAGGCTGGTCTACGTTTGGGGCGTACAGACAACCCAATGTAAGGTCCCTCCCATCCCGTTTGCCCCGCACCATGACATACCTCCCCTCTGGGTCAATCAATTGCTGTGTGCACTGGAAAGGAACACCCGCCCATATCCAAATGGCCACCCCCCTAGCATATGTGGAGTAGCCAGTGTGGTAGACCTGCCCCCTCCATCTCCGTTGTAGCGCCTTCCCCTCTTTAGCTAGTAGGTGTGTTTCCTGGAGGAAGGCGAAGTGAATGCCCCGTCTGACTAAATAGGAGTGGATCTTGTGGCGTCTATGCATTGTGTGCATCCCTCTTACGTTCCACGTGAGACATTTGTAGCCTAAGTCGGGTCCCATTGTAGAGCCCATCGCGCTTCATCCACACTCTCAGCGACCTCCCTGGCACGCCCGGGTCCCCCCCCCACCAAACCCCCCCCAAACCTGATCAATTAAACTTCCCCAACTCCCACACCCCAGGACAGACAACCAACGTGGAAACCCCATCCAAACTCAAGTAGTGAAAGTGTATCGCAATAGACTAGGGCTAGGGTGGCCAGGACGCCGACCCAAACAGGCCCGAAGCCCCCCGCCCCCGCCCCACCGCCCCCAGAACATTCAGGAGAAGCCCCTCGGCTCTTCCCCCCCCCACAGCTTAGTGAAAAGTCCCAGGAGGCATCCACACCTCTCCGCACAGCGTCCGAAGGCAGCCTCAACCCGCAACCCAGTACACTACAAATGTGTCCAGTATCCTGCTGTCCACTTCAGCCAAGGATTCCGTCTGCTGTTTGGGGAGTCACCACCGGCGGGTCAGTCTCTGAAAGATCGTGCCCACTACTGGAGCCAGGGCTGGGAGCACTGACCTTTGACTGCTCCGATGCGCTACTGGAAGGGCTGGCGTCTCCCTGGCTGATGGCCACCACTGCCCTCACCGCCTTAGCTCTTTCCTGCTGCCATCCCGACGGGGAACCAGACCTCCGCGTCGGCGTCGTCTCAGTAGAGCGCCTCCCAGGCGAGGTCTCCGGAGGGGCTTCTGCGCCTGACTCCCCCCTGGCATTTAACCAGCTTCAAGCCTCCTGCGGTGTGAGGAAAAAGTGGGAGCGACCTCCAGCGATGACCCTCAGCCGAGCCAGGAACAACATAGCATAGGGCAGCTGCAGCGACCTCAGTTTCCGCTTGACCGCCAGGAAAGAGGCCCTTTGTTTTTGTACGTCTCTGGTGAAGTCCGGGAAAACCATAACCTTGCTATTATCAATTCTCAGGTCCGGCAGGTCCCTGGCCCTCCGGAGGATGTGGTCTCTATCTCAGAAGTACAGGAGGCACATCACTATCGGCCGCGGCGGTCCTCCCGGCTTGGGAGGGCAAACAACGGGGAAAGTCCTTCTGGAGCCACCTCAGCACGCAGCCATCCCTCCAGGTAGGAGACTGCATCCTGGCCCTCCACTTTCTCTGGGACCCCCACGAGGCGGAGGTTGTTACGTCTGGAGCGCCCTTCACTGTCCTCGGCCCTGAGCTCCAGCACCCGGACCTTCTGCACCACCTCCACCAATGATGCTCTCAGGGTAGCCACATCCCCAGGCAATTCCTTCAGGGTCACCTCCGAGGTCGCCACCCGCTCCTTCAGCTTTCTGTGGTCGTCCTTCAACAAGGTCAGGTCCGATGGTGTCTATTCGCTTTTCAAGAGCTTCCTGTGACGCTACTATCGCCTGCATGATGTCTCCCAAGGATGGATCTCGTGGGTGGGTCGAGCTTCCTGCTCTAGGCGCCGGTGTATCTTCCTCCCCGAGATGGCCCGGGTCATCCAACTTCAGTGCGTCAAAGCCCTTCTTTCTGCCTCCTCGCACCATTCTGCCGGGTGGCAAGACGTGCGTGTCTCTGCGGTGGCCACCAGTGGATCAAGGTGCTCCTGAGCTCCTCTCCGGTCCCACCTCAGTCGCTCGGCACTTCCGCGCCCCCGGGCCCTTGTCAGGCGGGGATCCAGACCATCGGCCAACTCAGGGAGCAGGCCCCACTCCATCAGGGCGGCGGGGCACCAGGGCCCCCGCTCCAGTCGCCTGGGGAGACCTCCCCCGCCGGGGTGTCACAGACTGGTTTCGCGTCTCCGAGTGCCAGGCCTTGGGTAGCTTCTGGTGCACAGTGCCCCTGGCCAGGTAGCAGTCTCCCCACCTCTGGCAGCCCGAGCGTCTCTACGTTGGCCACCAGTGAGTCAAGGCACACTTGGACTCCTCTCCGGTTCCGCCTCAGTCGCTTGGTCGCTCGGCCCTTCTGTGCCTCCGGGTCCTTGTCAGGCGGGGCCCCAGTCCATTGACCAACTCAGGGAGCAGGGGTCCCTGCTCCAGTCGCCTGATGAGTTCTCTCCCTCCGGGGTGACACAGAATATTTTCTGGTGCGCGAGCGCCCCTGGCCAGGGAGCAGCCCCTCTCCGCTTTCAGCCCGGGTGTCTCTCTGAGGCGGATGACAGGCCCCTCTGCTTCTGCGCGCCCCACCGTTGAAGCCCGCTCACCGCTAGCCCGCCGTCAATGCAGGCACCCCGCTTCCCATGGCGTGGGGGGGGGCACCAGGGTTATCCTCGCAGCGGTAGGGATAGATCGCCACACCACGAGGCCTCAGGGTCTCCTCCGCCGGCAGTTAGGGCAGCCTCCGTCCCGCGGGCGGCGCCATCTTGGGGTCAGGCAGTCTGTCCGCCCCTCGCCCTCCGGTCTCACCCGTGCCGTGATGTCAGGCGGTGTCTACCACCTCCTTCAGTCCCGAGGGACCTCCGCTGCCGTGTGGGCTATGCTCACAGCTTCTCCGGGCTCCCCTCCGCTTTCAGCTCGTCAGCGCCAGGCGTATTAGGCAGGGACAGCGGCCGCCATATTGGGCGCCCGTTACTTCGGTCGCCTCGCCACCCGAACAAAGTTCTCCGCAGGCAGTTGCCGGGACTCCCAGGTCTCCAGGGTCACTCCTTGTGCTCCCGAGCCCCTCCCACTCGTGTTTAGTGGTTCGGGGTTCGAGCCGGGGTACAGGATATGCTGTGGTGCGAGGTGGGCGCGGAGGAGCTCCGGAGTCCCGCTTCCACCTACATTGGCGCCTAAGCCACGCCCCCGTGCCAAATGGCATGTCACTCTCTCCATCTGTGTTGCTTCCTCTATCCATATTCCTTCCTTGAACCGCAGTAATTTTTTTGTCTTTTAGTTTACGGATCTAACACAGATTGGTAAACACAAAAAAGCACTTGCGTCATTTTGAAGGTGCATGCATGCTTTTTGTATGCTCCAACAAAATGATATAGATGTTTGTTCTATTTTTTAGCCATGCTGCATAGCATTGGGAATGCTGAGCAGCATGACCAAACCATTGTCAAAGCCAATAGGTTCCAAAGGTGAGACCTACTGATTTTGCAATGCATGTTTAATTAGGCTTGGGTTCCAATGGAGATAGACTAATTATCACTTAGACCACCAAATGCCCTGGCCTGCCTTTTTTGCAGCTTTTTTTCCACCTGAAGAAGTGTGCATGAATGTACCACCTGCTTGAGGCAAGGAGCCATGAGAGACGCTGAGTACAGCAGCTTTAATCCACTCAGTCCCGCATGACTGGGAAAGGGACTCCTGCCAAAATCATCATGAGCCTGTGCAAATGACTTCTATTTTTAGCAGAGGAGCCGCTATTGTTTATGAGACAAGGTTTAATATGGTTTAATATGGTTGGAACTGATTTCGAGCCTAGACAGAGAGGGAGACACAGCCCCAGGGTCTGCTGCAGGCCTGGCTAGTGATTGTTTGGCTGTGAGCATTGGTGGAGCCAAGCGTTGTTGGGTTTTAAGACCAGCATCTCTTCGAGTAAGCAGCGATTCGTCTTGCTTTTTTGTTTAAGCAGATATTGACAAACACTATCTTTGACACATTCTGATCCAGATTGATCCTGTTAGGTTGCTACCAGTTGTTTGCCCCTATGAAGACCCCAGATGATTGCTCTTGAATGGGTCAAAACATTGACACTTAATGGGTCTACCCATATCTTTGATTGAAGGACTTTCAAACTAAAATACTCATATCTTTGGGTTTGCTATTGATTTATTTGTGTATTCTATGGGTAATGGCCCAATGTGTGTTAGACCTGGCATCTTTGGCATGGTTTCCCATGTCTTTTTGGCCTCTACCTCCTGTATTTTTGATGCTGTGCTGGATTTTGTTTTTGCTTGTTTAGATGCTTTGGACACTCTGCCACTGCTGATCATTGTCAGAGTGTAAGTGCTCCCTGTGTTACTTGTTATTATGATTGGATATACATGATTGACATATTTGTATCACTAATAAGTCTCTAGTAAAGTGCACTTGATGTGCCAGGGCTGGTGATGACGAATGCTACTAGTGGGCCTGCAGCACTGATTGTGCCACCCACAGGAGTAGCCCCAAAATGGTGACTCAGGCCTTCCACTGCAGTGCCTGTGTGCAGTCTGTGAACTGCCATGTCCTCCTGGTCAGTGTCCCCACTGACCAGGCCCAACCCATCCCTTTTTGTGCACATTGGTTACCCCTATCGAAGGCCCAAGGTACCCCCTTGGGCAGGGTGCAGTGTATGTGAAAGGTAGAGCATGTACTTGTGCAGGTGACATGCTCTGATAGTGAATTACAGCCATTTTCGTTTTTCACTGCTGCAAGGCTATCTTGCTCCATAGGCTATCATGTGGGACGCTGGCTACAGTGGCTACTAGCATATCTTCCCATAGGAACAAGATAGGACATAAAAGTCTAGTATCCCTGAACTCAGAATTTAATAACACACCTTTTGAGAAAGGTTGTTGTTAAATCCTGTGTTTGAGAAAAGATGTTTTAGAAAGTTGCTGTTCTCTGGTCTGTCCTTTCTGTTCGTGTATTGACTGTCTGGTTTGAGAGTGACAGGGGCTGGGTTTCCCCAGGAGGCTGGCTGAGTTAGCCCTAGGCTGAATGACTGCATTGCAACTTGAGTGGTGGGAGGAGATAGCACCTGGGCCTGAATAGGGCTGTGCCTGCCTTCCACAATGCTGGCTCCACCTCCTGTTGGGCGGCTGACGACCCTGCCCCTCACTTTGAAAGGAAAGGAGAAGCCAGGAAAACAAAGTGCTCAAGGAACACCCAGAACTGGTTCAGACCAGGCTCAGAGCCCTCCTGCACAAAGGGAACAAAGACTTTTAGGGATATAAGTGCAGGACCCCTGACTACAGAAAATTAGATCATCCTGGAATCAAGAAGGAACCTCTGCCAAGGAGAAAGCTGAAACTGAAGAAGGAAGATTGTCCAGCTGTTGATATGCTGGATTGCCCTGCTGTTGCCTTGCTGCCAAGGAGAGGGGAAGGAC
Source organism: Lissotriton vulgaris (assembly GCF_964263255.1). Lineage (NCBI taxonomy): Eukaryota > Metazoa > Chordata > Amphibia > Caudata > Salamandridae > Lissotriton > Lissotriton vulgaris. The sequence continues at coordinate 803,454,602 of NC_141685.1, forward strand.
TTTGCTTTGTGCTGTGTTCCCTTGCTTGAAGGAATCTCCAAGGGCCTGAGAAGATCTGGCTCCCTGTTTTGAAGTCCCAGGAACAAAAGGACTTTACTCCAAGCTTCCCCTGAGCTCTACTGAGAGAGTTCTGTCCTTCCTGGAGTGCGTGGCCCATGTGTGGTGCCTCTGGAAGTTGTACCTGCGTTGGGAAGCTGGACACCAAGCTTTAAAGACTTTGCTACAGAAAAGTTATTGCATCGCTCGACAGTGCGAGGAAATTCCCGCCCCTACGCAGGTCGAGATCGTCGCAGCGCCTTTTGCTGCTGCCCAAGACGTTGCACCCTTCCTTGCGGGAAGATCGCCATCGCTGCGAGTATTGTCGCAGAGCCTATCATCGCTGGGTGCGATCGCCGCACCGCTTGCTTGCGGACCGCATCACGTCGCTGCGAACATCATCGCAGAGCATTCGCATCGAGGAGCTGCGAGAGAGAGATCACTGCTGGATCTTGCAACGCTGCCCCGGAGATCGTCGCAGCCCCTATGAGATCGTCGCATTGTGCCTTTGCTAGAACAAACCTCCTACGGAACCTACCCACCGGAATCCATGCAAGTGGCCTTCCTCCCCATAAAGACCGGATTCGTCGCAACACGCCCGCTGCTGCAGCGGGGTTGTCGCATCGCCTCTCCAAGGTCTCAGGAGCAACGCATCGCTTGTTTTCTACCGCATCAGCTTCTGCTTTTGGAACTTTGTCGCATCTAAAGGTACTGTTGGCTAAACATGACGCAACTGTGAACTTTTCACGCAACTGTGGATTATTTTTATCGCAACCTTAAGAACTCTTTGGCAACCATATTCTTGAACTGTGTATGTTGGATTTTTGTTGTTTTGGTCTTGTGTAGTTTAGATTAAATACCTTTATTTTTCTAAACTGTTGTGGAGTCAGTTTGTGGTGTTTTCACTGTGTTACTGTGAGTGTTGGTACAAATACTTTACACATTGCCTTCTGATTAGCCTTGACTGCTCGTGCCAAGCTACCTAGAGGGTGAGCAGGGGTTATCTCAGAGGGCTTCCTCCTTACCCTGACTAGAAGCAAGGGTCCCTATTTGGACAGTGGTACCTACCTCTGCCAACTAGAGACCCCCAGTTCAAACAATGTGCATATTGTAAATACTTACTATTTGCTCTTCTTCTTTTGTATAGCATGGCTCACTGTATTGCATTTGCACTGTGCCATCACTTGGAGCACCTACGGTTGACTACATTATGATGATCAGCTTTCTGTATCTGTTGTTTGAAATACAATTATCTTCATTTATGTGGATAATTTGCCTTTCTTCCACTTGTTCTCATATTATAAGATTGACTCATTAACAGATAACATTTCTCTAAATAATTCCCGACAGAACACTTTTTCTATTTGCACTGGCTAACTTAAGGCATGTTAGTGGAGGTGATTCAGTTATGCGAGACCTCCTTTCTAATCCCTACTTGGCCAAATTGTGTGATCTTAAGCAAAACACCTTGGGCCTGATTTATGAAGGCCTTGCACCACCGGTGCGTCACTTTTTCCCATTTTTAAAAGTGACGCACCGGTGCGTCACTGCCTTCATAAATAAGGCCCCTTAGCTTCCTGTGCTCAGTTTCCTTATCCGTTAAAAATGGAAATGCTCAGAAAAGTGCTGAGCACTCACTTGGCCCCCAATTTCAACTGGACAGGTAGGGCAGTGTTTGTGTGGTATCTACTACACCCGGTAAATACCAAAACCCTTGAGTGAGGTATTTACACAGAGCCGTAACTACCTTCAATTCACTTCAAGATGAGGAATAACACGCAGAATTTCCATTTCAGAAGAAGCACAAGATGGACTGGTGGAGGCTAATCTTCAATCGCTCGCAGAACAGGTGCAGAAGTGACATTAGCAGTGCAAGGCTTCCTTACACATGGAATAGGTGCAACATGGATAGCAGCAGTGCAAGTCTACAGCAAACACTTTAGCAGCAGAGCAAACATCCCAAACACATATACTAATTTACTTGCTTGAATAATTTATATAACGCTTAGGCCTTAGTGCTTTAAAGGCATTCATGAAATAGTGCATATTACTTTATGTAATTTGACAAAGTAAATAAAAAGTAATACAAAGAGAATAAAACAAGATTATAAACTCAAAAGAAATAACCACGGTAAAAGATGAAAATATTTCATACGCATTTGACCATAGCCAGTTAATATATGTATCATGTTTAAAATCTGAAAGCTAACGGGTAATATCTAATGTCATCTACAACCTGAAATTGAGGAAGCAGTGGAAAGGACAGAAACTGCTACAAGAACATACAGCACATGCAGTAGTAATGCAAGCTTCTCTAACAAGCAGAGAAACACACCTCAGATTGAAATTTGTATTTATTAAGTTGTTTGTGGTTAATAAAATCCATTACCACACTCATTGGATGTACCATGAAAACAAGAAAAAAATATAAAAATTCTCCTTTCACCCCTTAATTTTTCATTTAGGTTTGTGATCGACTAGATAGGGTTAATTGTTAATTCCTCAAAGACGTAAAATTAACAAAGTAGGATTAGTATAAAAGCGTTTTTGTTTAGAAAAAAAACTAAAATAAGTTAAATGCTAACCATGTTGATAAAAGAAAAATAAACTGCTGTATTGTTAGAGTCATATCCAGTCCTTACGTTTGATCTAAAAAGATGTTCCCCCTTTTGCCACAACATGCCTTTTTCTACAAGATTTTTAGCGATCGTAGCATATTACATAAACATACTTTCAAATCATAATCAGCTGAGAACAGAGTGAGAGAGCGCAAACTGAACAAAATGTATGAGTACACCAAAGTTACAAGTAGTACGCCCAAATCATAAGAGAAATGCTATGAGAGCTGAAAATATATTCAACTATACTTCGAAATGTGTAGTTAATCTAGAGATTTCATATAGAAGTGGAACTAATGCCGAAATGTGTGAAAATGTATAACCTTATTAGACGTGATTAATCATGATCCATGTTATGTAGCTGCTAATAGAAGAATGTCATGCTGCAAGGCATAGAAGGGAACGGGCCTTATGGCTAGGCCAGAAGGGTTTAGAAACGTATACACCTTTGCATTGACATGGATTGCACTAATGTTACAATGATTGTTTATTCGCTAGATTTATATTCCATAGATGTGTTTTCTTATTATTTAACAATAAGATGCTAACATGCTATTTTAGTTTGACCTTTGCGAGAATTGTTGTAGGCCTGAAGTGATGAAAGGGTTTCTGGTTTGCACGTACTGGTACAGGCCGAGTTGTGTCAGGAAATAAGTTGCAAACTTCTGTTAGAAGTCTATGGGAATGGGGATTCAGCTACGGATGTCTGTCTACATATGTGAGGGGGATCCAATTAATAATTGGATGAATAGAGTTCTGTTCAAGAGACTGGTGCAGACATGGAGGAGGGTTCAGGAATGTTTTAGGGGGTATCGGCGGGCCGGAGAAGAGTCTGAGAAGCAAGGTCAACGCTAACGCACGAGGCCCAGAGGAAGATCATCATGGAAAAAGCCAGAATCGACACCACGTGAGGGGCGTCTCACGAGGGGCGTCTCAAACGTTATTGTGTTTTGTATTAGGGTCAGCACCCCGGGGTGGAGTTAGAGCAGTTGCCTGAGGACCCTTCAGAGAGCGGATGGGTAGGCAGAGAGGGGTCATGACTGGAGATCATAGGTTTTCACTTAGAGACTAAGAGTGGGTGATCTTCCTAGGAAGTCATTCACAGCTGACACCTTTTGATAGGTTGGGACTCTGTTAAGTAGGGATACCATCTAGAGCAGGGTAGGGACAGCCTAACCTGAAACCTTCCCTCCTCTTGTAAATGACGGAGAGATCACAATATGTGTCTATGCTTGCAGCCCTTTTGATTTTAGAATTAGTTCTAGTCGTGTTCTTTGCTCGCCTGAGGGCTTTTAGAGAGCACATGTATGTAGTGGTGCCTGTATATCTTTTGAATCTCATTTTGAGATGCCTGTACTTGCAGTTAACTTTGACTCTGTAATAAATCTTTAAAAGCTAGAAGTAGTTTGTGGTTTTTCTGAGTTGAGTCCATCATTAGCAAGGTTAACCTGGTATTGGATGCACTTTCTTTCCTCAACGACAGGCAATAAAGGTTCAGTCGACCAGAACGGGGTTTAGATCTAGAGTGATAAGATCGAGATCTAAAATCTCGCCCTTCCAGTTGGTAGCTATAGAGGATGGTTGCCTTCTTGAGGAAGGTGATCTAGGCCAGGTTAGATTACCCCAAGGCCCCTAGAGATCGATGACCGGAAGAACCGCCCGCCGAAGAAGGTCCGGATGACGTGAGACAGAAAAGCAGCAGTATCGGTCGAGAGTGAGTATAAAGGGTCATGCGTGCTAGATTGCGGTGTTTTTGTGTTGTATGAGTTGAATGCCTGTAGAGTGACTGCGGAACAGGTTGTGAGCGCGCACAACCGATGCAAATCTTAAGTTCAAGGAGAGCTTAAGTGGTTCGGGTGTATCGGACATCCAGAGTAATTGTCAACCAGTGTGAAGGGGGTCATGAGGTACCATTGATCGCCCGCAGGACCGAGATAGAGGGAACGTAAGAGTGAGTGCGTGAGTAACGGACGCTGGTCGGAAGTTACTGTGTGTAAGCAACCTATCAGAAAGACGGAAGACATTTCGTCAGTTGTGGTGACAATTACAGATAGACTGTGGACGTACAGTCAAGAGAAGTGACGGCTTGGTCGGAAGTAGTCATTTTTCGGTGTATGAATGGGACGCATGTGTGACCGGGAGACGAGCTGAGAAAGGAGGGGTGCTGCTGCGAAGCAGAGACGAGTGATGTCAGAAAGTGCCGCGCTGGGATTGGCCGGCCGGAACAAGACCGCGCTGTGATAGGCCAGCTAGCAAAGCCGCGCTAGGATTGGTGGATTGTCATCAGGAAGTAAACAGAATAGCGAGGCTGGAAATTGTACGTTTAATCATGAAATGTTTTAAATGGTTAAGAGCAGCGTTTAAAAGAGAGAGGCGGAGATCTTATGATGGGGAAGAAGCCCCGCCGGAGGGTACGCCGGCTTATTATATGGCGACAAATGTTGGGTTACACACTATATTGTGGATTTCAGAGTGGAGTAAGATTACAGAAGGAAATGAGGAACTGACGTTTCCAAAGTACGGGACGTTCAGATTAGAGGTGCTACACCGATTAAAAGCAGTCATGACCTCAATGAGACCTATGCCTAGACCGACCCAGTTTGAAGCTCTCAATGCATGGATTAGGGCAGCGCACGAGAGGAACCTGAATAGACGACAAGAAAGGGTGAAGCGATCGGTAAGAGCAGTGCAGGATGCCAAATGGGATGCGGATGCTAAAAGATGGAGAGTGCATAACCTTGAAGTAAACAAACTGTACCCAGTATTAGAGGTGGCAGGAAACAAGAGCCCATTCGAAGAAGATGATGAGAGCGAGACAGAAGATAGCCTGATAAATAGGTTACTAATAGATAGGCCACCCCCGTACAATAAAGAGACAGGGAATGTCGAGCCATGCAGAGAAGGGGGGCCTGGTATAGGGGAGTATGGACCGCTTCCCACGACAGATTGGGACCCCACGGCAAGTAAAGAGTTGTCTCAACCTAGTCCGGTGCAGAAGGTAGTCGGAAGGTTTGTGGTACAAAGGGTGCCAGAAACGGAGTGTGCCACTTCCTACGCACTGCCAGATGCCCTGCAAGTACCTGTTACTATAGGTCCTATAGTATTGATTTATGACCCAGAGAGAGCAAGAGGGGAGGAACAGGTACGAATGGACAGGGAGAGAGCAGAGATGGCAAGGAGGAACGATACAATCAATTCCCCTAGTCAGTTGCCAAGCCCAAAGGAGTGGAGCACCCCAGTACATACAGCAGTAGATACAACAGGGGATCCGGGGGGCCCTAGATGTAAATGTAAATGTAAATGTAAATGTAAGGTGTTTTGTAGCGCGCTCAATTACTACCGGAGTATCCTGGCGCGAATGACCGCTGGGGAACCCGTCCTGGCTTTCCCTGTGAGATGGTCCCATGCTGGGTATCTCCAAGGTGAAGCCAGGCATCCCCGGCGTCTGTGGGGGGCCGTTGTAGCGATGAGGCAAGCTTAATGCCCAGAGTTACCGAGTGTGATCACTGCCCAAAGTGGGCACCGAGGCGAGAATTATCAGTCCGCTGACCCTGGTCCTCGACCCTGCCGCGTCGGGAATCGAACCCTGGTCCCGGGCCGTTCTCAGCCTCCGGGTCTGCCGCCTCTAACCAGTGAGCCACACCTCGCTACAGGATGGCCGATGGATCTGAGGGGATCAGGACGGAAATCCTTCCAGGAGCTAAGCGAGTACATGAAGAAATGGGATGAGGCAGTAGAGGCTCACAAGAGCATCATAGCAGCGGAAGCTGGAAGGGAAAGCCAGGATAGCAGGACCCGGACTCACTGTGGGGCTGACGAAAGCAGTCCGGAGTGGGACGGGAAGGATCAGGACGGTAGCGGAGACACTCGTCCTACCAGGAGTGGAGGTAGACCAGACCTGGAAAACAGGAGCCCTGAGTGTGGGGGGGTGTCTCGCCCAATTCACAGAGAAGGGGATAGGAGAACGCAAGAGTACAGAAACAGTTTTAAGTGCACCCACTATGCGTCTGGCAATAGTGGACAGAACGAGAGTTGCGAAAGGTCTCGCCATAACCCCTGTGATTATGGACAGGAACGCAGTTCTGGGGAGATGGGGAGCCAAGAGGGAACTTACCGAATCCTGAGTGACACTAGACAACGAGAGGATAGCGACAGGATGGAGAACAGCAGGGAATCCTACCAGGGAGCGAGGGAGGACAGAGAGAGTGGACAAAATGAGATTGGGGGAAACAGGCCCGTGTTTCATCACCTTTCAAGACAGGATGGCCGAGCATGGGACCTAGAGAGATGGGAACAAGGGAGAACTCTCCTTAACTCCCCTGAGCCCAAGCGTAGGACTTGGAGTTGGGACGGTAGAGAGACCAGTGAACCCCCTAAGAAAGACATACTGAGAGCCGAGATAAAAGCCAAGAGACTTGATGTCGCCAGCCTAAAGTCAGATCTGGATGACATGGTGGATGGTACCTTGCCTCTAGAGAGAATGGAGATGTACGAGCAGGATGAAATACTGTTCATGGCAAAGGACATCACTCGAAAGGCGAGAGCAGCACATGAGAAATTAGTTGAACTAGCAGGCAAATATATGGTAGACCTGTCAAGGACCAAAGCATTGCAGGGTAACCATAGGCTACATTATTCAGACCAGGACTTAGATGAGAGAAGAACAATAGGATTGAAAACACACATAAGGGAACTGATAACTGGAATAAGGACGTGGAGGGCGCTGGATAAATGGGAAGAAAGATGGTCCAAGAAAGGGACCGTTAGGAGAAGCATGCTTGGGATGACACCAGAGGGAGGACTGCAGAAAATAGAAGCATACCCTTTGCGTGAGGTTGCAAACGGGAACTATGTACACGTGCCATGGAGTAGGGGGGACTTAGCGGCCTTTACCAACTCCTTCCCTAAATTGAGGGAGAATCCAGTTGAATGGTACAAACAGGTGGAGAGGTTCGTAAAAATCTCCAAAGTACTATGGATAGATCTGAACACACTGTTTGACATTGTGGTACCAGGAGACTTGTGGACAGCATGTAAGGTTAGTGCTGAGTGGCCCACAGCAGAACCAGAGAGAGATGCACGGACCAATGGACCGTCCGAGACAGTAATGGTAAAATACGAGAGAGTGATGACTTGGCTGAAAGAAAAAGTGCCAATGCAGGACTAGATTGGGTCAAAATAGATCGAACTAGGCAGGAACCCAAAGAGACAGTTCATGAATATTATGAGAGACTGCTGAAGGCGTTTAAACAATATAGCGGGTTGGACGTAATGGACCCGAAAGACATAGGGCAGTTTGTGTCTAAGTTTGTCTTGGGTTTGAAGCCGGATATTAGTTTAATGATTCAGCAACACTTGATTTGTTGGCAAAATAAACCTTTGGATGAAATTCTGAGATATGCTAGGTACTGCTGTGATGAGATAGACTCAAAGGCAAAGAAGCTAAAAGAAAAACTGATGGTGGTGCAGATGCAGTCAGCTGGTAAGGGTGGACAACAGCAACAGCAACAGGGAACAGGGACTGGGGGTAAGAAACAGTATAGTCAGAACAAGGGCAATGAGGAGAACTCCACCTTAAGACCTAGGGTAGACATTGCGGCATTGAAAAAGACGACCCGGTGCCACCAGTGTAACGAGGTGGGGCATTGGAAACGCGAGTGTCCCTATAACGTTGAAATTGGAGAACAAGAAGTAGAGGAGGAAGAGGTTCAAAGCACTCCAGGAAGAGGGGTAACGCCGTACCAAGGAAAGGTGGTCAAAGGGGGGACCCCAGCTCCGCGAGCCCAGTTCCCACAACCTCCCAGAATAGGGACAACGGGAAAGACCTATAGACAGATGCCTCTTTTCGTAGGAGGAGAGGAGTGCTATTACGTTGATCCCTTAACGGGACAGAGAGTAGAGAGAGAAGACTGTACCCTCGGGGCAGCCTTAGATGTGGACCAAAGGGGACCCTACGTTGAGGCCGAAGTGGCAGGGTGCCCCACGACATTCTTAGTAGACACAGGAGCCACCCGATCCACGATAAGATCAGCCGCAGTTCCAGGCCTGCCTATGTCTGGAGAGACAATCCAAGTGGTGGGGGTCGCGAACAGGAGAATAACAAGCCCATTGACAGAACCAGTACAGGTGAAAATAGGGAAATACAGCGATGAGCATCAGTTTGTGGTTTGCGATTCTAGTCCTGTATGTTTATTGGGAAGAGACCTTTTGTGTAAATTAAATTGTACAATATACTGCACCCCGCAGGGAGTGGAGGTATTAACTAATGATGATGACGCTGACTTCAAAGTCGCAAACTCGAGAATATGTGTGGAGCTGTATCCCACTTTGACAGTGGACGAGCTCCCATGGGATTTAAGGGAGACCGTGGCACCAGAAGTGTGGAACTTCACTGGGGAAGAGATTGGACTGGTTAAAGGAGTGGACCCAGTGAAAATCATAGTGAAACCGCATGCTGAGTTTCCAAGAACACCCCAATATAAATTGACTCCGGAAACGATTGCAGGTATAAAGCCCGTGATCGAGTCCATGATTAAGCAGGGAATACTGAAAGAAATCGTGGGTAGTCCATGTAACTCCCCGATTATGGGTTTGCAGAAACCAAATGGGAAATTCAGAATCGTGCAGGACCTTCGAAAAATTAATAACATAGTCGTCTCATGTTGTCCAGTGGTGCCGAATCCATCAGTGATATTGTTTCAGATACCGTTCCAAGCTGAATGGTTCACGGTGATAGACCTGTGCCAGGCTTTCTTTTCGATCCCATTGGACGAGGATAGCCATTTCCTTTTCGCTTTTAAGCTGGAAGGTCGCGTACTAACATGGTGTCGTATCCCCCAGGGGTATACAGAGAGCCCATCGATCTTTAACCAGCTGTTGAAGAAAAATCTTGAAAGTCTAGTGCTGCCCCAGAAGTCAGTTCTGGTCCAGTACATAGACGACCTTCTGGTGGCGTCAGAAACTGAAGAGGCTTGCAGGGAGGACTCCATTGCTTTGCTAAATCACTTAGCTGCAAATGGGCACAAGGTGTCCCCGGGAAAATTGCAGTACTGCCTGACAGAAGTGCAGTACTTGGGGCACAGAATAGAGAAGGGGAAACGGAAGGTGTCCCCAGACAGAATAGAGGCAATCATGAAGATGAATGCGCCCAAAACACAGAGAGAGGTCAGGATGTTCCTAGGGATGGTGGGGTATTGCCGACAGTGGATAGCGAACTTCTCACTGAAAGCAAAACCCTTGCAAAAACTGACGCACAAGGAGGTGAGTGATCCGGTACCATGGGACAAGGACTGTTTGATGGCGTTCCTGCAGCTGAGAGAGGACTTGTGTCGTGCTCCTGCTCTGGGAATGCCAGATTACGATAAAACATTCTTGCTTTATTGTTGTGAAAGAGAGGGTTGTGCTTTGTCTGTCTTGGTCCAAATCCATGGGAATGCCCGTAGACCAGTTGCCTACTTCTCGGCTACCTTAGACCCAGTAGCCGCAGCGTTGCCCGGATGTCTCAAATCCGTTGCTGCAACAGGTGTCAGTATCGAACGTTGCGAAAACATCGTTATGGGGCACCAGTTAGAGGTGTATGTGCCGCATTCTGTTGAACTGTTAATGACCAGGACCAAAACACAGCATCTGACCAATAGCAGGCTCATGCGCTATGAGCAAGTCATTCTTGCTGCAGAGAACGTGACCCTCAAGAGATGCTCTGTTTTGAACCCTGCTACCTTGATGCCACTCCCAGGTGACATTGATGATGATGTATGTACAGACCATGATTGCCTTGATGTGACTGAACTATGCACCAAACCGAGACCCGACATCGTGGATGAGCCACTGACTGACCCCGATGAAGTTTTCTTTGTCGATGGCTCATGCGTAAGAGACGAAGTTGGGCAGTTGAGAGCAGCTTATGCTGTTTGTACAATTACTGGAGTTGTGGAAGCCGGATGCCTGGAAGGAGTACACTCCGCTCAGGTAGCTGAAATTATTGCATTGACGCGTGCCTGCCTGGCAAGCAACCAAATTTGAGTCACCATATACACCGACAGCCAATATGGTTACGGGGTAGTTCATGATTACGGGCAATTATGGTCTCGAAGAGGTTATATGACCTCTTCAGGTTCACCCATTCGTAATGGAGAGTTCGTACGTTTGCTGTTAGAAGCTTTGCAATGTCCAGCAGGTATTGCAGTTGTAAAATGTACCGCCCACACTAGGAATATGGACTTCGTGTCACAAGGCAATAGATATGCCGACGAAGTCGCGAGATATTGTGCAGAACAAGGGTACTCTTTCACGGAGGTGGAAGTGGGCGGAATAAATGTAAGAACTGAATTAGCCATGATATTGGAAACTGTAGACACTTGGGACGAGTTAAAATGTATGCAAGAAAATGCACCCGATTTTGAAAAGCAAACCTGGGAAACTGCAGGATGTGTGATAGGTGAGGCGCATTTCTGGGTTTCAGCAGATGGAAGAGCAGTGTTGCCCAATGAGATGGTGAGCCCAATGGCCAGACAGATACACGGTCCAGTACATCTAGGGAGAGATGCTATGCTGAGAGTATTCAGACAAACCTGGTACAACCCTAAGTTCAGAGTAGCAGCAGAAGCAGTGTGCCAGCGTTGTGTGACCTGTCAGCAGTTGAACATAGGAAAAAGAACACCAGTTGCATTGAGTCACATAGGGAGGTCTGGAGGTCCGTTCAATAGGATGCAAATCGACTTTATTGAAATGCCAAGGTGCAACCGCCTTCGTTATGTCCTGGTGGTTGTTTGCATATTTTCCAGATGGGTCGAGGCATACCCTACACGCAGGTGTGACACCCTCACAGTAGCCAAGTTATTGCTTAGGGAACTCATTCCGCATTTCGGGGCACCGGCCTCTTTGGAATCAGATAGGGGAACACATTTCAACAGCGAGCTTGTGAAGATGATTTGTGCGGCCCTGAACATAGATCAGAAATTGCATTGTAGTTATCGACCAGAAGCATCAGGAATTGTGGAGCAGATAAACAGCACCATCAAATCTCGAATTGCCAAAATGTGTTCATCAACGTCCCTGAGTTGGCCTGATGCTCTGCCATTGGTCCTTATGAGTATCCGTAGTACCCCAGACAGAAGAACGGGACTATCACCGCACGAGGTGTTAATGGGGAGGGCAATGAGATTGCCATCAGTACCAACTGCTGCACTGTTAAACATCACAGATGATATGATCCTGGACTATTGTAAGGGGCTGTCTGACGCCATTCATTCTGTGTCCCTTCAGGTGCAGGCTGCCGAGGTTCCATCGTGCCAGGACCTGTGCCATGACCTGTGCCCTGGAGATTGGGTGCTTGTGAAAAAGCACGTAAGAAGAAGCTGCCTAGATGTTTGTTGGCGTGGGCCCTACCAGATCATCCTGATCACGAACACTGCTGTGAAGGTGGGAGGCCTGCCCAACTGGATCCACGCGTCTCATACGCGGAGGGTTCCAGCACCTCTGGAAGAAACAGCTCCTCTCTCGGATGGAAGTCCAGCTGCGGACCGAGAAGCCATAGAGGGGGCCAGCCAAGCTGTAGAGGTGCAAGAAGAAGCTGGAAACGTGTCTGACCAAGCTGAGGACGGTCAGTACAACAGCGAAACGGACGACGCTACAGAAGGAGAAAGCAGCTGGGAGTACGAATCAGACACCGACCAGGCTGAAAGAGAGCGCGAGCAAACCAGAAGGACAAGGAGCAGAAGGGTAAGGCGTGGAGAAGCCAGTTGGCCACATAGAAGGAGTTCTAGCCTGAGGTCGACTCCAGAGAGAACCCTTGCTCCAATATCTGAAGACTCAGACCCGGAAGAAGGTGCTCAGGGCTCTGAAGCACCAGATCTAAGAAGGTCAAGGAGAGTACGTGTGCCTAACAGAAGATACGCCACTCCTGAGTGGTCATATCTGGTGACAAATGTCTTGGGAACGAGTGACAGGGAGGATATGAGCGGTGCTGGTGACCAGCTCTGAACCCATCCTCACAGTGGAAGTACAGCTGTTAGTGCCCGGAGTCGAAGCAGAAGGGTCACTAACGTTCACACTCCCCAACCCTCCCCGACTAAGCAAGTTAAAGCACATGTTTTTCACCGAATTGCAATTCCCCGACTTTGGAACAAAGATAACAAGCCATGAAGAGCACATTCTTCGTCTGGAAATATTGAACTATGCTATCCAAGCCGCAGGCCCAAGCCTCATTGTAGATGCTTAAAGACTTTGTAAATAAGCAAGAAAAAAAAGATTACCTAGCGCCTAGGAAGCAGAGAATCTTAGGGACCTTCCTATAAGTTGACGGAGAAGGGCTAGGGTTGTCTGTGTTAAAGCTTTAAAAAAGACTTTACAAAAGGAGATTGCCATCTTCCAATTGTGTGGTTCTAAAGACTGAAGGATCAAAAGAGACTGTAAAGGAACAAAGAAGAAAATAATTTTGAGTTGAAATAAAAGGAAAGAACCATATTGTCTGAAGAAATGGAGGCCGGTAGCCCGAATCGTAGAGCCAAATGTATAATAGGCACACTAATAGTAGGAGTGATAATTCTAATAGCTTTAGTAGTTACTGTATCATATGTAATGGGACATGAGAGTGAGGCAGGGGTAACAGATGAGAAGTCTGTAGTGACACCAAAACCCACTGTTGCTGGTAAGAAAGGGGAAAACATGCAGGAGAAAGCGTTATTAGCAGCAGAAGCCCGTAGGTTACACATGGATGAGTCCCAAGGCGACTATAGGTCAAATGCTTATGCCAAACTTTTGTATGAATACGTGGATGCCATGGAGGTCAAGGATTGCTACGTCTGCATGCAACTGCCGGCGTCTGTAGATGAAGGCATTAGATATCATCACCTCCCGTTGACATATGGCATTACATGTAGCTTATTGCTTAGCATATTTTACGGAAGAGATAGTTTTGAGTATTATTTCTCTAACTATGATTCCGTGTTACCATAAGTCCCAAATTACGAGCAAATGAACAAGTGGGACTACTGGAAGAGTGAAGACAGATTGGCCAAGTTCTTCATTCCTTGGGATACCTTAGATACTTCACATGCCCGCAGAAATAACCTGACATGCAAGGTGTCAGAAGTCGAAAAGAAGTTTATAGGGCAGGTGGATGATCGATATAGAAGACAAAAGATTCTGAAAAAATCAGGACAATGGCAAACAGATTGGACCGAGGAAGAGAAGGCACACAAGAGAAAGGGTAGTAGTGGTCCAATAGCTTTGGATAAAACGCAGAGAGGGAAGTTATGTCTTCACAGAAGCAAAACGTACTACGAAAATGTATTCGTAGGGGAAGTCAGTTGTGAACATGCTTTCAGATTAGAATATTACACAAAGGATTTCTTGAAAGGAATGCAAGTGATTCCAAATGTATATTTTGTGTGTGGAAGAAATGCTTACGTGAGACTACCTGACAATTGGTATGGATCATGTTACTTGGCGATTGTCTTTCCCAAAATATACCATGCTCAAGACTTAGAGATCATCGAGGGCAAGGCCTCGACAAGAGGGAGAAGAGACCTAGGAGATGCAGAAATAGTTGGAGATGTATTTGGAGCTGCATTTCCTCTCTTAGGACTGATCCTCAATGATGTCAAAATTAGGCGACTGGCAACAGTCGTAGACAGGTTGTCTGCCAGCACTGCTAGATCCTTAATGCTGGTGGAAGGAGAGATGCAATCGATAAGGGCCATGGTGCTTCAGAACCGTCTTGCATTAGACGTTCTGCTAGCCAAAGAAGGCGGAGTCTGTAAGGCTTTGAAGGTCCAGGAATGTTGCACTTACATTCCAGACAATTCAAAACCTCTTGAGAAAGTTATTATGAATATAACTAATATTCACAAAGAGATCGAAGACCTAACTAAAGTAAATGTTTGGGAAAAAGTAGGTCATGGAATGGGCGAAGTTGGAGGTTGGTTCGCCAACCTAGGGAAGAGTTTTGTATGGTATGTACTGAAATCTATCATCATAATAGTGATCTGTGTGATCATGTTGTGGGGATTGGTGAGGTTGTATCAATGGTATAGATCAAATAGATTGGAGAGATCCCGGAGAGAGCAGTTACAGAGATTGGCTGCAATGCAAGACAATCAGTACCGGAGTCTGAGGGCTCTAGAAACGCAGAAACGAGGGGCATTAGCAATTAGTTCAGTTTAAATGTTGGTGATGACCCCTAGAGGTCATCAAAGGGGGGAACTGAGAGAGCGCAAACTGAACAAAATGTATGAGTACACCAAAGTTACAAGTAGTACGCCCAAATCATAAGAGAAATGCTATGAGTGCTGAAAATATATTCAACTATACTTCGAAATGTGTAGTTAATCTAGAGATTTCATATAGAAGTGGAACTAATGCCGAAATGTGTGAAAATGTATAACCTTATTAGACGTGATTAATCATGATCCATGTTATGTAGCTGCTAATAGAAGAATGTCATGCTGCAAGGCATAGAAGGGAACGGGCCTTATGGCTAGGCCAGAAGGGTTTAGAAACGTATACACCTTTGCATTGACATGGATTGCACTAATGTTACAATGATTGTTTATTCGCTAGATTTATATTCCATAGATGTGTTTTCTTATTATTTAACAATAAGATGCTAACATGCTATTTTAGTTTGACCTTTGCGAGAATTGTTGTAGGCCTGAAGTGATGAAAGGGTTTCTGGTTTGCACGTACTGGTACAGGCCGAGTTGTGTCAGGAAATAAGTTGCAAACTTCTGTTAGAAGTCTATGGGAATGGGGATTCAGCTACGGATGTCTGTCTGCATATGTGAGGGGGATCCAATTAATAATTGGATGAATAGAGTTCTGTTCAAGAGACTGGTGCAGACATGGAGGAGGGTTCAGGAATGTTTTAGGGGGTATCGGCGGGCCGGAGAAGAGTCTGAGAAGCAAGGTCAACGCTAACGCACGAGGCCCAGAGGAAGATCATCATGGAAAAAGCCAGAATCGACACCACGTGAGGGGCGTCTCACGAGGGGCGTCTCAAACGTTATTGTGTTTTGTATTAGGGTCAGCACCCCGGGGTGGAGTTAGAGCTGTTGCCTGAGGACCCTTCAGAGAGCGGATGGGTAGGCAGAGAGGGGTCATGACTGGAGATCATAGGTTTTCACTTAGAGACTAAGAGTGGGTGATCTTCCTAGGAAGTCATTCACAGCTGACACCTTTTGATAGGTTGGGACTCTGTTAAGTAGGGATACCATCTATAGCAGGGTAGGGACAGCCTAACCTGAAACCTTCCCTCCTCTTGTAAATGACGGAGAGATCACAATATGTGTCTATGCTTGCAGCCCTTTTGATTTTAGAATTAGTTCTAGTCGTGTTCTTTGCTCGCCTGAGGGCTTTTAGAGAGCACATGTATGTAGTGGTGCCTGTATATCTTTTGAATCTCATTTTGAGATGCCTGTACTTGCAGTTAACTTTGACTCTGTAATAAATCTTTAAAAGCTAGAAGTAGTTTGTGGTTTTTCTGAGTCGAGTCCATCATTAGCAAGGTTAACCTGGTATTGGATGCACTTTCTTTCCTCAACGACAGGCAATAAAGGTTCAGTCGACCAGAACGGGGTTTAGATCTAGAGTGATAAGATCGAGATCTAAAATCTCGCCCTTCCAAGAGCTTTACTTGTAGCTCTATGTAACTGCTGTAGCTCGACATAATCAATCATACAAGGCAATGCTAAATTCATAATGGGAGGTTCAGCGGCCGAGAAAATCAAATCACAACTGCTGCTTTCTTTGGTCACTTTGTTTTTCTTCCAAGCAGTCCTGCGCGTGCAATCTTCTGTTAGCTTTTTCTAGTTGTCGCTTGATAAATCTAGAGTAACGCAATACAGGGCAATTCGCTGCCTTACATTACTCCACCCCAGGGAGGCGTCCATTGGGTGGAGCGCAAAAGAGGAAAATCCCTCAGAGGAAGGAATGTGGCCCTTCCTGCGAAAAAAACAACCCTGCCCTCAACGCAGGCACCCTTCTACCATGGCACAAGGGTTAGTGCTAGGCAGCAAAAAGAGCTGCAGCTGTAGGAAAGGACCGGATTGCTCCGTATTATGTTAAATATGGCACATGCCTGCCCTTACACGCAGTGCAGCAAGGTGGCTTTCTGCACTTCGCTGCATGAATAATAAATCTGCCCCTAAATCCGAGTACTTGACAAGTATGGAAATTAGTTGAATGCCACTGCCCAGGATGCAGGCTGCACTGAAGCCTTGGTCTTAAAAAAAACTCAAGGTATCAGAATCATTTTTCGGGGATCTATTAAACATGGGCATGCATAAATAAAGTGTGGCAGGGACTCAGTCCTACATCCACATCCTCTACAGCATTTACAACACTAAAAGCTTTTGTGAATCCCAACCTGCTCCTATAGTTGATCAAGGAAATACTTGTAACCTGATTTGCTTGCTTATGGTTTTAGATTATCTTTCATAAAAGTTCTGAGCTGTAGGTGAAATACATGATGGCGGTAAGAGGTCAACTCTTCTTAGATTCAATAGCTCCTCTATAGTTTTGTAAGTGACATCGCAGTATTATCCTCTTTTGCCACTTTCTTTAAAGAGCTTTGATTTCGATGTTTATTCCATTCCTTATTCACCCCCAGTCGATTTAAAGTTTGAACGAGGTTTGTCATATGTACTTTTAAATTATCATAGAGCTCTTTCTATTTTCTATATTCACTGAAAAAAACATGGGTTACAGACACTTTATAGTTAGGAATTAGCAATTAAAAAAACCTTTGAAAATCACTGAAAAAAGCATAGGTTTCAGGGGTGTCATAGTTAGCTGGACTTTTCAGTCATACAAAACCATTGAAATTCCTCCGTTATAGTTAGTTCTACTAACTATAACTCGTGCGCCCGCAAACCACTGCTGATGATGTCACATATTACATCATTCATGACATAGTCAGTGACATCACTGATGACATCACTGATGACATCATTCATGTGACAATCTGATACACCTTATCACACAGTAGTATAACCTTTAATCACTCAATACAAAATACACCTCAAGACTCTGCACCCCGTCAACCTGGACTCATTTGGAGTGCAGAAGACTTCGCGAAAACCCTCAACCTGCAGTGGCAAATACTTCTGGGACAACGTCATCGCCACAACATCGGGACATACGCCCACAATTTGGTCAACTGAAGATGCACTGTATTAAGTGCAACAAATTACTCTGTTATGGAGAGCAGTCCGTAGATCTAATCTGCAGAGCAGAGGAAAATCATCGCTGCTAGACTTTTTTTTCCTGAAGTTGACTGTTTTGTTCCTCCTGTTCAATTTTTTTCTTTTGAAAAAAACCCAAAAAAATAACAAAATTGTTCAAAAAGTCAAAATAAATAATATAAAACATAAAAACAAAATAAAATATTTTCAGAACTAACTTCTCTGGTTAAAAAAAGAGCTATATTTGTATGATAATGTGTGAAAGTTTAGTTGAATGTATGCGTAGTGCATAATTGACTGAAAAAATGCATTATTAGTGTATAGTAATAATAATAATAATAATAATAAAGCTTCTATAGCGCCAGGTAACGCCTTCCCGGCGTGTCCCCGCGCTGTGGAGATATAGAGATCCGCCAGTGAATGTATAAGTGCAGAACTATAAGGAAGTGCTGCAGAGGACACTGTAAACTCTTTAGCTGCAGTGTGCTGTGGTACTTCCGAAGCACTGGGATGCAACATATGTACATAAATATGTTGCAAGTTGTTAGATTTGAGGGTCTCTAGTTGGCACATGTAGGTACTTGTGACTAATATAAACCCTTGCCTCTAGTCAGGATAAGGGGATTACACTCCTAAAATAACCCCTGCTCACCCCCTTGGTAGCTTGGCACAAGCAGACAGGCTTATCTCAGAGCCAGTGTGTAAAGCATTTGTGACCATACAGTAACCCAGTGACAACCCTACAGATGGACACGACACAAGGTTTGGTATCAAAATAAGTATACTTTATAAAGATTTACCATAAGACCATAAACGCCAAAAATACAAAATACTGTTACTTTAAGATGGCAGTTTTAGCTTAGTTCAGTTCAGTTCTTAAGATGCGACACTTTGCGTCAATGTACCTTACGATGTGTTGCGCTTCCACGACAAGCCATGTCGCAGCGTTGCGGCAAAGTTCAAGTGCAAAGAAACAAAGACGTGAAGATCTTCCAGATGCGGCACGCTTCTCCGGGGATGTGAGAAGTTCTCGATTTGATGCGTGGGCTGCAGCGGCGACACCCTTGTTCAGAAGTGCGATGGCAACAGCTCCAACTGCGACACTCTTCTCCCACGATGTGTGAAGCTTCCGCGCAATGCGACAACCACAGCGGCAACATCCTTGTTCAGAAATGCGACGGCAGCAGCTCCGATGGCATCGCGCTTCTCGGGGATTTGAGTCGCTTTCTTTAATGCGGTGCAATGCAACAGTTCCAGCGGTGACACCCTTGTTCAGAAGTGCGACGGCAGGCCCAGCGACAGCGACACGCTTCTACATTGTTGTGAGACTCTTCTCTCGATGCAGTGTAGTGCGACAACTCCAGCGGTGACACCCTTGTTCAGAAGTGTGATGGCAGGCAGCAGCGACAACGACACGCTTCCTCTTCAGTGCGGCACGCTTCTCTCGATGCGGTGCAGTGCGACAACTCCAGTGGCGACACCCTTGTTCAGAAATGCGACGGTCTCGTTGCGTCGCGCTCCCAGCTCATACGGCACGCAGTTCCTCAGAAGGCCCAAAACAGCAGCAGGCACTTCCACAAGAACTCTGGGGAGCTGGAAGATGAAGCCTGTTTTCCATGAGACTTCAGCAGGAGGCAAGCTCTTTTCCAAGCCCTTGGAGATCCTTCACAAGTTGAAAGCAAAGTACACAACATTCCTTTCTCCTTCCTTTGGCAGCAAGGCAACCACTGCAGGCCAATCCCCCAAGCAGCGCTTCAGCTTAGAAATAGTCTCTCCTCAGTTTCTTCAGGATCCTCTCCTCAGTAAAGGTTTCTTCTTGTAGTCCAAAGTGATCTAATTTCATGGGATCAGGGTCCCAATATTTATACCCCAAAATCCTTTGTTCTCTGAGGGGAGGGGGCCTTTGCACTGTCCAAACCAGTTCTGAAGCACTCTGTTTACCAGACTTCTCCTTTCCTTTCACAGTGCAGGGCAGAAACATCAAACGCCCCACAGTAGGTGGAGCAAGCACTCTGGAAGGCAAGCACAGTCCTGGAGCACTTTGTTTACAGGACTCCTTCTCTTCTTTCAGTGTGCAGGGCAGAGACATCAGCCGCTCCCCAGGAGGTGGAGCCAGCATTGTGGAAGGCAGGCACAGCCCTATTCAAGGTTCAGGTGCAACTCCTCCCTCCCATCTAGATGCAGATCTCTCTATTCACCACTGGGCTGACTCATTCTGTCTCTTGGAATCCCCCAGCCCTGTCACTCACAAAACCAGACGAAGGAAAACACAACCTAGGAGAGGCAGGCTTGAAAGTTAGGCAAGCAAATACCTACTTTCTAAAAGTGGTATTTGCAAACACAGAATGTTAAAACTAACTTCACTAAAAGATGCATTTTATCATTCTGAGTTCAGACATACTAAACTTGAATTACTACCATGTTCTCTGAGTCAGTTAGGATTATAAAATGTAATAATTCTAACAGCCCATTCTGGCCTATGGAGAACAGGTAGCCTTGCAATAGTGAAAAATGAAAATGGCTGTAATTCACTATTAGGACATGCCATACACATCAGGGCTTGTCCTACCTTATACTTACATTGCACTCTGCCCTTGGGGCTACCATAGGGGTGACTGATATGAAGAAAAGGGAAGGTTTAGGGATTGGCAAGTGGGTGCACTTGCCCAGTCAGTGTGACAGTACCAGCCTACACACAGGCTCTGCAATGGCAGACCTTAGACACATTTTACAAGGCTGCTTCAGTTGGTGGTACAATCAGTGCTATAGGACCACCAGCAGCATTTGGATTTACACGCCCTGGGCACACTCAGTGCACTAGACTAGGGTCTGACAAGTAAACCAAATAGCCAAACAGGGAAACACTGATTAATACATCAATTTACAATAGGGAGCACTTGCACTGTGGCACCGAATAGCAGTGGCACAGTGCCTAAAGCATCTAACACCATCAAAAATACATGAGGCAACAGCAAAAATGGAAGGGAGACCCACCCCAATGGTGCCAGGTCTAACACAAGTCTATGCTTCCCTCTGCACTGTTTCTTAAACTGCAGCCATGCGGTGACACAGGCACCCTTGCACCATGGTGCAAGTGTATCTGTGTCATGCGGAGTTTGTTTTTGTGCAGGAAGACACACCTTCCTGCACAAAAACTATCAGTGAAGGCATTTTTCTCCTTCAATGTATGCTGTGCAATGAAGCAGATATTGAAAGAGAAAAAATGAGGAGAAATGAAAACAATTCTCTTGTTGTGCCTTGCTACACCAATTGGGGGATGGTGCAGCATTCACACACATATCCAGATATATGATTTCTGATAAATCTGGAGATGTGTTTTCTTCTATGAGTGTTCTGTGCAAACACCCACAGCAACACCTAAAGAACGCCCCTTCAAAGCAAAGTCATGTGTATGATGGGGTAGTATTTACATGGAAAAGAAAAGCTACACAGAGTGCCTTTTCCTCTCCTTGTAAATATGAAAGAGTGTCTTGTGCCATCACTATGTTACAAAAAGTGACATATTGTTGGCACAGGATGCTTCTAAATTTTCCCCATAAGTGCTTAGGTATTGGCAGGCTGTTACAATAAAAACATATTGCTACTTCATTGATTGAACAATTGCATGAGGGTGACAGGAGGTAAACACAGAGTTATCTCTCCAAAGATGCTCAAAGAAAAATGATTGAAATGATTGCAGTCCTTTAATAGGTACAATGGGAAATTTTATAAACCAATCAAATCTTTTTTTTCAGGTCACAGTCACATGGGATCCAATGACAGAGTGATTCCAAAACTACATAGGTTTAACTGGGTATTTTGAAGACTGTAATAATACTTTGTAGCTTCTTGCAGGTCTGCATGCATAGTATATAAAGAAATTAACTTGTACTAGGCTTAGTGGCTAGGCCAATCGTTAACTATATGACTAATAAGTAGAGTAATTTCAGTACTGCAAAGAGAGAACAAGATACATGTATAAGTACTTAGGTTTTGGCAAAGTGATAGGACATGTTTATAGAGTGGTGAAGGGAAGGGATGGGGCCTCATGTGACATGTGCAAACACACTTTGTGACGTGTTTTAAGTTGAGGAATTTAGTCTCTTTTAATCCTGAAAGTCCCTGGACCTACTACCCCACCATGTCTCACTAATGAACACCATACAGCTGTGTTGCAGACAGGTGGTCCGTAGCCATGTCCCATTTTACACCTCTCTGCAATGCAACTCCCTGGCACTTTCTGCACATATCTGGTGGGATAGTTGGTCCCAAGGGACAGTCAGAATTCAAGAAACTTTTCCGTTAACTTAAAACTCCCACAGAGCATCTTTCCATACTTATCTACTTCGTCCACCCCCCTTTCTTCACCAGTGTGCAAACACTACCCATTGTGCATTTTGATACTTAGTTAATCTTACCTTCGCAGTAATAGATATACAAAACACTAAAAAAAAACAGTTTTTTTATAATTTAAATTTCTGAAAATTTCATATTTTAGAATTAGGATCTGTGAAAGAGAAGAAAAAATATAGTTATAATATATAATATTATATTTTTTACAACACAACATAATTTTAACATTTTATAAATTATTTTCTTTGCCTTTTTTGCTGTTCTCAGAATATATTAAATTTCACTACAAACAGTGATTTCAATCTTACTTATCACATAACAGCATACAAAAAAATCAATCAATAAGTTTGTTTAAAAAACAAAAAGTACGTCTAACATATTTTTAGTTTACTGAACTATTTCTGAACATTCCATAAAAACTAAGTATGGGTGCAAAATCCGCTCTGCTCACGAAATTTGTGAATTTTCGGCAATTTTGCGATCCGCGAATGTCGCGAAATTGCCGAAAAATTTGCGTATTCGCGAGCGGGTGGATTTTTTTTTTGGCTCAAAGGAGGCACAGTTAAGGCATGCGCTCGAATTGAAGCTAACTTTGTAACCATTTTATAATGGCGCTGGCAAGCTGCCAGAGTGCTTGCTGGCGCTATTCTAAAATGGTTACAAAGTTAGCTTCAACTCCTGCACCTGCCTTAACTCTGTAAGTGCTTCCTGTGGGCCAAAAATTAAACCTCAACAGGAAGCACTTACAGATATAAATAAAGCAGGTGCCCGAGTTGAAGCTAAAATTCAGCAACGTTTTAATCAGCCCAAAACATTAGTGAGCACAGTCGAGGCAGGGCAAGAGTGCTTTAACCCCATATCTGCAGTCGAAAATTATCTGTAATACCCGAGGGAGATCTTTGCATCCCTGAGTTTCTTGAGCGCAATCCCCGTTCCTGTGACCAGGAGGCTGATTTTTCCTCACCTGCTGCCTTTCTCACTCTCTGACCCTTGATACACGAGGCACGTTGACACGCATAGAAGCCCTGTACCACACACTAGCGGTATCAAACGTCTTCCCGCCCTTTCCCAACTATGATGGACAGCACACGCAAGGGACCTCGGTGCCTTTTGGCGGGGTGGCAAAGTTACAGGCACACATGGTCAGTGGAGACAAATCTTCTGGCCCTTTACGCAGCTGCAGTGTAGAAAAAGCACTATCATTTACCCAACGAGGATTAGCCAGTAAAAGTACTCCAGTTGAGTAGAGGTATTGCACAAAACGGTGGCATCTTCGTGGATAACTATGCAGGGCAGGATTCATTCTGGCACGAGGCTCCTGTCACAAAAATTAAACCTCAACAGGAAGCACTTAAAGATATAAATAAAGCAGGTGCCCGAGTTGAAGCTCAAATTCAGTAACATTTTAATCAGCCCAAAAGCATTAGTGAGCACGGTTGAGGCTGGGCAAGTGTGCTTTAACCCCATATCCTGCCATCGAAAATTAGCTGTAATACCCGAGGGAGGTCTTTGCATCCCTGAGTTTCTCAAGCGCAATCCCATTGAGGTTCCTGTGACCAGGAGGCTGCTTTCTCCTCACCTGCTGCCCTGCTCGCTCTCTGACCCTTTATACACAAGAGGCATGTGAACACACATAGAAGCTCTGCCCGTTTGGCCCCGCACCACACATTAGCGGTATCAAACGTCTTCCCGCCCTTTCTGATGTACAGCTCACTCAAAGGACCTCGGCGCCTTTTGGCGCAGTGGCAAAGTTACAGGCACACATGGTCATTGGAGACAAATCTTCTGGCCCTTTACGCAGCTGCAGTGTAGGAAAAGCACTGTACATTTACCCAACGAGGTAGCACTTACTGATTAGCCAGTAAAAGTACTCCAGTTGAGTAGAGGTATTGCACAAAACAGGGGCATCTTCATGGATAACTATGCAGGGCAGGATTCATTCTGGCACGAGGCTCCTGTCACAAAAATTAAACCTCAACAGGAAGCACTTACAGATATAAATAAAACAGGTGCCCAAGTTGAAGCTCAAATTCAGTAACGTTTTAATCAGCCCAAAACATTAGTGAGCACGGTCGAGCCTGGGCAAGTGTGCTTTAACCCCATATCTGCCGTCAAAAATTAGCTTTAATACCCGAGGGAGGTCTTTGCATCCCTGAGTTTCTCGAGCGCAATCCCCGTTCCTGTGACCAGGAGGCTGCTTTCTCCTTACCTGCTGCCCTGCTCGCTCTCTGACCCACTATACACAAGAGGCATGTGAACACGCATAGAAGCCCCGCACCACACACTAGCGGTATCAAACGTCTTCCCGCCCTTTCCCAACTATGATGGACAGCTCACTCAAGGGACCTCGGCGCCTCTTGGCGTGGTGGCAAAGTTACAGGCACACATGGTCAGTGGAGACAAATCTTCTGGCCCTACGCAGCTGAGGTGTAGGAAAAGCACTATCATTTACCCAACGAGGTAGCACTTACTGGATTAGCCAGTAGAAAGTACTCCAGTTGAGTAGATGGAAATCGCCAAAAAGTCAGTGAATTCGCAGATTTTCCTGTGAAATCGCAGACTTTTTGCGATTTTGCGTGATTTCGCGGACGCAGATCTGCAAAATTCACCCATACTTAATAAAAACACCAACCTCAATTACAAACCATATAATACAAATCACACATATATAAAATGCTTTCTTCTAAGACAATTTTCTTACTAGAATATGAAAGAACTCAAATAATATGATGAATAATTATTTTTAATTTTCATACCCTGTAAATAATGTTCTTTAAAAATATATCCTGACAGAATGTGCAAGAAAAAGTCCTTAATTCAAATATATACTTTTCCTCTAGGCCAAATAGTATTCTTGTAATCCTTTATATTGAAATTGTCCAATAGTAATCGCATTACAACATATTAATAAATTCCTCAGAGGCCGAATTATGAGTCATATTAGCAAGGGGGATATCGCAGATTTAGCGGGACTTTTTCCCGCTAAAGCAGCGATATTTTTATTGCCCTATTAGCAAGCTGTTACTGTCAGCAGTTAGCGACAGCTTATAGGCGATATCTACAGGTTTGGGGCCTGCTTTGCATGTCAGCGATATTTATCCCTAATGACATGCATACCTAACCTGTTAGCGACTGAAAGCAGTCGCTAACACAGCTATCGCCTATTAGCAAGGCAGGCGAAGCGATAAAAAAATTCACGCTAAGCTCGAATGTCACCAGAACTTAATGCCTGCTCAGACCATGACTTAACCTGTTTAACCAATGGGAGGTGGATATTCAGGTTAAGTCCCCATTAGCGATAATGCCTGAATATCGCGGGATTTCCAGCGATATTCACGCATTGAGCTGCTATCGCCGGATATTTTATCCCTTTAGAGATAAACGTTGATATTAGCACGTTATCTCTGCAAAAATATCCGGCGATAGGCGGCGATAAAAAAAAAATGCACTTAGTGCATTTTAAGGATAATGCCCCTATGTTCCTAAAGCTGCAGCTTTAAAAATATTAGGTAGGAATTTGGTAATTCGTGAGGCAAACATTGTTTAAAAATCAATTGAGCATCATTACAATATGTCAATCCTTTATAGCATTTTAAATAGGCAGTGTAGAGTCCAGATGTTGTGGAAGGACCATCATGGAAAATTATTGCTACTGCTACAAAAGTTCTTCCTGATATTGATAGATGACTAGCTACGAAATGTTTTATTAAAGTTTCCAATTTTCTTCCATCAGCTGTACAACGTTGTATCATTAAAATGATATATTGTCCATATCTTTGTATAAATAATGTTGATAACATTTCAGATTTGCATTGGCTACACTCCATGTTTTGATTTGCTCCTTTAACTAGTTTGTTGAAAGACACTGATTTACAGTCTGGTAATGTCAAACATATAAATCTTTCAGTGTCTATGTTAGTGCTAGATGTAAACATACCATTTTCACATTGATGTTCCCATTTATAATGAAGGCCAAAAAGATTTTCAATTTCTATTCCTTCATTTTCCAATGCTGCATGCATATACATTAGAGGTTCCTGAGCATCTTTTTGGATATTCTGCGTAAACTGTGTAGAACCAGAACATGTATCCAAAAGATTACGAATATCAGAAACGCTTTGCATTTTACTTTTATCAGTTCTCAATTTTTCATAAATACAATGCAACAAGGAATAACATTTTATTTCCCGATTCTCCATAATGTGCTGTTGCCAACTTTTGAGAAAAAAAACAACATTGACCACTACATTAGCATAACAGTTGATACCTGAACTATTTTCAAACTGATAACCAACAATCTCTTCAACAGTCCTTTTTCTTTTTGCTTGCAAACACAACATTATCTTGATTTTATTTTTTTCCTTTTCTATAACTTTACTACAGATATTCTCATATCTTCTTTTCGACCTACCACACGCTTTTCAAATACAGGATATTGATCTAAAATGGGAGCATACACTCTTCTTAACCTATTATACTCTTTTACACAGTTTGCATCTGTAGTAATCTTTGTCTCATCAAAATCAATCAAAAACAAACCAGATAAAGTTCTGACTCGGGACAAAGCAACATATGCCATACCCTTTTGAAACACGGTACTTCCAATGTTCACCAAAGCACTGTCTACACTTAAACCTTGAGATTTATGAAAAGTCACTGCATATGCCAGAGAAAGTGGAAACTGTTTTCTACTGACATATAAATCTTTAACAAGGAAAAAACAAACTGAACAATGACCAATTTGTTTTACTTCTTCAATCTGATCAAATTATTTTCTTTTTTAAATTCAATTCCATCTCTATTTTGATAATTAACAAAATCCACAACTTTATTCATTGCTCCATTAACTAAACCTTTTTCTACATCCAAATTACGCCTTAAAATTACCCAACAGTTTATACATGATTATAGATTCTTTTCTAAACCAGCAGTTTTTTATATCGATTTTTCTAAAGAATCCAATTTTGTTTTCAATTTTTCTGTCAAAATAATAGTGATTCCTTCATGCTCTATTTTATCAATAACTTTCATTTTTATTATTTCTTAATTTTCTAGCTTCAAAAGTTGTTAATTGAATATAGAACACTCACGCAGTGTTGGCATTAAGCAGATTATAGATTTATTTTCTGCAATTTTCATATATATTTTCTCAGGAACTATATTTTCATTTGGAAACAAATTGGAAAGTAATTGACTTTGCAGAGCTTGTTTGCCATTTTCTGTCTGTACTCCAATTCTTATATCTTGAAGAAAAGTTCCATAATCAGCATCATTTGCCTTTAGCATATTTGTAATGAATTCTTTGTATTCAAAATATGACCAAATATTAACGTTTCCAATACTACCCAAAGACTTTCTGGTGTCTTCATGCACAAGTGTTTTAAATACTGGTTGTCCTTTTACGCAGTCGTGGCTGGTGACATTTGAAAGTGGCGGGGCGTAAAAGTTGTGGACGGCGCACTGTTGCGAGCAAGCGCAGCCAGCAAGCATGAACGCATCAAGGGTGCACCTCGCATTTCTACACATGACCCTTCAATTTTCATTAAACTGTATCTGTCATGGCCTGATAAAAACATACTGTTAAAACAACTACCAAAATTCCATTGTCGGCTCTCTGTTCCCAGTGCACAAGGCGATGCTTCACAATGAAAACATTAAACAACCATTAGGCATCCCATTTCCAAGAATGTTCACTTAGGGCGCAAAAGGACATGACAGAAATCCAGATGTGAAGGCAAGTCACGAAAAGGAATTTTGTTTCTTTTTGTGACCCGAAAATGTAAAGAATGCAAAACACAATCTGTATTACGGTAGAGGTTGGATTACACAATTAGACTATCTCAGGGCTTAAAGTATGTAGCAGATTTTTAGCAAAGGGAGATAAAACCGAAGATAAAAGAAGTGAAACACGTTGAGAGTCATTTCACTCAGGAATACACAAACTGATAGAAACTGCTCAGAGCACATTCAACTGCCCTCTTACCAGTTTTGCAAACATCAAGCCAGTGCGAAAATATTGTTTGGGTATTGAAAATAATAAAACAAAGTCAATAAACTTAACTTACTTTACCTTCCGCTTCCCGCCTTCAAGTTAGCTCCGACTCCAGACGTCCTGTTGTTGAATTTGTCGTCACACAGGAAGCCAGGCAGCCTCCCTCCCCTCCACCACAGCTCAGCGCTGTGATTGGTTCAGCCGGCTGCCCCAACACCACGTCATTTCTCTGTAAGCTGCAGCATACAGAGAACAGGGAGAGTGGGAGGGGTTACTCGAGGGCAGGGGGGAGCGGCTTGCCCGCTGTTATTAATACAGTTAATACTGTCTGTTTGGACAGCCTCTCAGGCTGCCCAAACAGACAGTATTAACAACAGTGGGGAAAGCCACTCCCCCCTGCCCTCGAGTAACCCCTCCCACTCTCTCAAGCAGGAACATCTGCTTTCTCGCAGTGCGAGAAGGCAGAAACAAATGGTAGTTCTCTACTATTTGTTTCTGCCTTCTCGCACGGCGAGAAAGCAGTGGGGCGGTGCCCAATCGCCCCCATGGAGGATCCGCCACTGCTTTTACGGGAGTAAGTCACAGTAGATCTCCAAAAACTATGACAGGTTTTCCTCCAAATAAGACATCATACACTATTTTAAGAATTTGCTGCATTCTTAAATGCACAAAAGCAAGCGTTAAGTTTGAGACCATGCTTACCTCATCAATAATCAGAAGTTTTATTTTCCTTAGCACTCTTGAAACTTCATAACAAGCTTCTCCAGATAACCTGTGATATTCATATTTGTTTTCATGCTCCACAGGTAGCATAAGTAAACAATGCAATGTAATTCCTTTAATGTTGTGTGCTGGCAACCCAGTTGGAGCAGTTACAACACAAGACAAATGTGAGTCAGTAGTTTTCTGTAGATAACTGGTTTTCTGTAGTATTCCGTTTAAAAGTGTAGTTTTGCAGCACTTCATAGAGACATATGTTCTCAAGTTGATGACTTCTATTTGGATAATATGTGTCCAACATGTTTGTTTTCACAATATCTGCACTTTCCGGATCTTTTTCTGCTAAATATTCGATTTCTTGAACAGATGTAAGTACTCGATTTCATGTTGCAGCAAGACCTAGACTCACCCAAATGATTCTTCTAGATTTTGAGTATAAACTTGCAGAGAATAACCGATCTGAGCATTCATACGCTCCAATTTCTCGATGGGACAACATTTACAAACTGAAACTATATAATTTCTTATTAAGACTCTTCTTGTGAGAAATTTCTTTCCACATTTCTTTCAATTCCGTCTTTTCTGATTTTGTAATGTAGGATGTTACATACCTAGCAACAGCAATGGAATTATCCGCAACGTACTGAATATCCATATTAGCATTCCACATTGAGAGAATAACCGGATTATAATCATTTATATATTTTGATTCTTCACTTCTTCTCAAATTGTACGTATTTTTTAGAGACTTTCTAGTGATGGTATGTCTCATAGCTGACATAAAACTGTTTACTCTTCCTTTGGATATTATAGGACGTGGAAATCCAAAACAACATTTGGTATTTATTTAAAGAGTTTTATATAGCGCTGGCTAGACCCGGAGGTATCAGAGCGCTTTACATGAGGTTCAACAAAATTGCAAGATTACATCAGTTTCAATTTACAACAGCTGCTAGAAAAACAATTACAAGAGCATAGAGAACGAGATAAGTGGAGTGTAGAGGAGAGGGGGGTAAGGGTAGAAGGGTGGGAGGGAGATAGAGCAGAAAGATGAAGGAATGTCTGCCCAAACTCCGGCTGGGTAGGTGACGGTCGAGGGGGAAGTCCCAAAACCCATCTCCTCTATAGCTATAGGGTAGCTCCACTGGGCTTTGGCCAAATAGCTAGGACTCAAGGGAAACATTAAAAGAACATGGAGGGCAAAATAATGGAGCGTAGAGGGGAGGGTGAGAAAAGGGAGGATAGGGGAAAAGACAACAAGGAGAGACAAAAAGAAGTCTGTCTAGGTAGGTGATGACCAAGGAGGGAGTCCAAGGCCATCTCCCTTATAGCTAAAGCAGGTAGCTCCATTGGGCATCAGACAAAATAGTTCAGTCTCAAAACATTGAGAGAGGAGAGACATAAATAGGGGGAGGATGCGGGAAGAGATGACAGGAGAGATGAAAGGAAGTCTGGCTAAAGACCGACTCAGTAGGTGACGTCCAAGGAGGGAATCCTCGACCTTTCTCTCCTATAGCTAAACCAGGTAGCTCCATCGGGCATCAGGCAAAATAGCTAGATCTCAAAAGACAAGGGAAAATTCACGGGTAAGCAGGATGAGGACTAGTGCCAGGACAAGGTGAGGGCAGAGGTCAGTAGCAGGCATGTGGAGAAGAGTAGAGAGGGGAGGAAAGAATGAATTGCAGATACACTCATAAGGGTTGGCGCAATCCTGGACAGGAAGAGTAAGTCAACGTTCAGCAGGGGGGGAAGAAATCATCATTTTCGGCCATGATGGGGTCAGGCATCCTTGGACCCTATCATGACCTTAGACTTGTACTTTTTTCAACAGTATTTTCCACATTGATGACTTTGGAATCATAAGACTTATTGTCTTAAGTTATTTTCTTCTGTTCTTTTTGGTATAGCCCATGTGGCATATTCTTCAATAAAAGACAAAACAGTATCATCGGAATCAGTTCCATATTTGGGGGCATCCTTGATCCATATCAGCATATGTATATGAGGAGCACCTTTAGCTTGATACTCCTTTCTCCAAAAGAAATCCACAACTACTCCAAGAGGAGGATTCTTTTTATTGCAGATAAAAGACATCATAGCTTCTAATCTATGATTGAAATATCTGCATACATTAACAGGATCCAAAGACCACAATTCTCTAGGTGTCTTGTATTCAATATTTTATATATTCGAATTTGCCTCTCGAAGAAATTCAAGTAAATCATCCCAAGTGTATTCAGCACAGCTTACGGTAAGGAACCACATAGGAATTCCTAAGTTCCTTAGCATACATTTAAGTTCTCCATGCATACGGCACCAATACTCATTAGTATCACGCTGACATGCCATCAAATTAATCTGCTGAGATTCTAAATGATCATCTCTCTGATATACTTTATCCATAAATTCCTTTGCCGAATCATTTTGAAGATGTACTCCTGTTTTCAAAATGTGGTTGACTGCATATGAAAGTCACTCTCAAACAAAAGATGAAATATATATGGGATACATTGTCGAAATCTTGGATCTTCTGCATACAATCTTTTGTCCGATATTCTGATGCAGGAATCTGCACTGATCGTATACCTTTTCCTGTTGGAAACAATTGTGGAAAACAACGAGCTTCCAAACTTTTTCCCATACACTCATGGGACTTCCCTTTGCTTTTTTCATTTGAAGTCTTTCAATAGTATTCCCCATCACTTCTTTCGAATGAAGTGGATGTACACTGTAATGTTCATAGATTTTATTTTACTTTTGGACATGTCCACTTCTTTCAATTTGACCAGTTGACGTTTCATTATCATCTCCTAAAAGTAATTCTTCTTCTCCCACATACACATTTTTATAGTACTCATTGTTCTTTATCAGATACAATGTTGCCTTTTGCACTTTCCTTACATCCACTAATTCTTGCCAGATTGTCTTACTCTTAGTAGGAACACCATTAACTAGAATAACTGATGGTTCACTTTCTACATTCTCTACACCAATAGTTTCAATATTTTTCTTTAAATCTAGAGGTGAATATACAACACTTCCTTTTATTCCTCTTTGTTAATCTGTAGGAGGCAATTTATCTGTTTTAGGCTCCATACGAACAATAGCCTGAAATGGGTGCTCACATTGAATCAGAATAGACTCATACGTATTTAAATCTATCAGTTCTGGAGGAATAGTTACCAGCTCTAGATTATTATGGACAGCTCTAGTGGGCATTTTATTCTCGTCTAATTTGTTATAATATATTTACAAATATGATGATCAGAACCCGAATCAAAACAATTCTCTACCAACAAATACGTTGCAAATTCCTTTCACTTATCATTATTTTCTCTTTCACTTTTTAAATATAGATCAACAGTCCTAGTCTGATTTTTATAGTGAGTTCGCCGACAACAAATACAAGAATAATTTGGCCTTTCACCTGAAATCACCTTAAACTTTATAATTTGTTCTTCAAATGTTTTGGTAGTAGTATGTTGCACATTCTCTTCAACATTTTCTTCTATTAATGTGTCAGTTTCTGCACTCTCTTGTTCAGGATCAAAGTAATAAAACTAAATTTCAACACAAACTTTCTTCACATCTGATAATGACTCACGCAATAGAGCACTGTTCAAATTATTTAATTTTAGTGCTAGACTTTTTGCATAATACAATTTTCTGACTAACGTCCGCATTTGAGAATGATGTACTGGTAACATCCTGAAATGTTGAAAAACACTTTGACATACTGTTCTAGAAAGACAAGCCAGAGAATGACCTTGCAAACCAGTATTTTTTCTCACTCTGCAAGGGTCTAGTCCTTGCAACATCTTAATCTTTTGTTTAACACTTTTTTTACTGTATTGTCATAAGAAATTGCATAAAATATCAATAGATTCTTGTCGTAGACTACAAATACTACTGCAATCCCAAGTGCATACTGGGGCTTTAGGACATCTTACTAGAACTTCATCAGCTAACACTTCTTCTGCATTTCTGGGAACCATCTTCTCTTTCTCAATTGGAAAACCTTTTCTAACCTCATAAGCTCGGCCACTGGTCTCAACTGCATGCAATAAATTATTGGTCTGAAAATAACTCTCTTCATTAAAGAAAGGCTCTGAACTTGAACTGTGTTTCCATTCTCCCAAAAAAATGACACAAATTAATTCTGTTAATTACTCTTTTCCTCTTACTTTTGGCCTTCATAAAATGGATTTGTTTATCTAGTGATCGAATTCTGTTTACAACTAAAATAAATAATTTTGTTTTAATACAAAAGAGTTTTGAACAATGGATTCAATATGCTTCTTTTTTTTTATAAAATAGTGCTCTTTTTATATTTTTCACATCTTTAAGCAAGGTAAAAACAACTCTATTATGAAAAAAAAAATTCTGATTTCTTTATACTGATTTTGCCTTCTTTTACCATTCATTGTGTCTTTTGAATGTCATTTTCCATTTACTCCTTTCTTTTTACTCATGTTCTTTTTTTCTGGTCGAAGCGTTGTTTGTTCTTTGAACAATCTGCACACTATTTCTAGGCTTTGAAAGTTTTTTTAATGAATTCTTTTGTCGTCTTACCGGAAGACGTTTCCTTTTTACCCACATGATGTTGGTCATCCAATACTTGTTCTGCAATTTTCTTCAAATAATTGACCTTTTACTGTCGTTTTCTCTTTCTTGATTTTTCAGGCATGATAACTTGATTTTAATGATGATAAACAATATCTGTAAAAAATAATTATGAATAAATTAATTTTAATACATTTATAAATGATACCTTTCTATTACTATACAAACACATTGCATGTTTTAAGGCCTAGCTCACTCTATGAGTAGTTAGGTAGCAAAACAATCATTAGAGTACTACAAGGAGAGTGCCTGGGGGAATTTATAAGTGGTTCAGTTTTGGTGCAGTGAATGGATTAGTACATAGTGCTGAATGGGTCACTACAACAGTGCAAGGACAGTTACAGGATGTTTGCTGGAGTGTGTGGATACTGCCTGGGGAAATGAAGATATGTACGATAATTGTGTAGGTGATTAAAGGACTGCATGCATATTTGATAAAGATTTGTAGCAGTCCATGTGCTAAAGCCTAGATTACTGCATGAGTACTTGCATACTGATTAAATGATTAGAGTACTGGTAATAGAATGCCTGGGTAAATTTTTAAGGTGGTACAAAAGAGGGTGGTGATGGACGGAGCATCTGAACCAACCAAACACTCACACCCAGTCAACAGATCTGGGGCCTTATTTATGAAGGTCTTGCGCCACTTTTACGTGACTTTTAAAATGGGAAAAAGACACGCACCGTCGGCGCAAGTCCTTCATAAATAAGGCCCCTGGGTTTAATCCATCACTGTTCTTTAGCCTACTCTTCCACCCCAGTTCAGACATGGCCATATGCAAATCAGTCTGGCCCTGTGCCTCATGGGAACAGTCCAGCCTGAACTGCCAAGCCATGCCTTCCCTGGACCGGAAACAAGCTTCTGAGGACTGGTTTCTGGCATTTCAGCCGTCTTCAGCCAGGCTTGCTTGAATCCAGTGGCAAAGTGAGCAAGGGACTCACGTCTGAGCATACCCTGCCGACTTATGGCGAACAAAGCGGTACAAAAGGGGGTGGTGATGGACGGAGCATCTGAACCAATCAAACACTCACACCCAGTCAACAGATCTGGGTTTAATCCATCACCGTTCTTTAGCCCACTCTGCCACCCCAGTGGGTGAATTTTTAAGCGGTTGGGTTTTGGAAGCGTGAATGCATTTGTACATGGTGCTGAATCGGTCAATACTGGATTGCAAGGGTAGTGACAGGGTGTTTCATGGAATGTAAGGAGAATGACTGGGGAATTAAAGGCCTCAAACACAAGTGCATCGATGGTTAGAGGACTACATGCAAGTGGATAGGAGTTTGGAGCAGTCTATGTGGTAAGGCTCTAAGTCACGGAATGAGTATTTGGGTACTAACTGAATGATTAGAGTACTGCAAAGAGAAAGACTGGGTGAATTTATTAATGGTTGAGTTTTGGCACAGTGAATGGATTAGTACATGGTTCTGAATGGGTTACTAGAGGAGTGCAAGGGGAGTAACAGGATGTATGCAGGAGTGTATGGATACTGACTGGGTAATTGAAGGTGTGAAAGACAAGTGTGTAGGTGTTAAGAGGACTGCATGCATAGTGGATGGGCGTTTGTAGCACTGCATGTTGTAAGGCATGAGTCTCTCACAACGGGTGCCGAAATGCAGACAGACTCACAGTGTGATTCTAGACAACAAACACTATTCCTTGGACTTTAGCAAAACAGACTCGCTAGTCTGGAAGGGGTAAGGTGACTACACACATTCTACATATTTCAGTTCTACACTATGGTGGGTAAGCCTGACTCATTCTGTGAATGCATAAGCAATGACTGACTTCTAATTCTACCAAAACTTGAGAACAGGATAGGTTTTTAAGCAGTTATGTGTCTGCAAAGACATGATGAAGTGACCAAATGCTTCTCTTACAATGGTTGCCCAAATGCACAGAGACTCACAGTGTGATTCTAGACAAGCAACATTATTCCTTGGACTTTACCAACACACATTCACTAGTCTGGAAGCAGTAAGGTGATTGCACACATTCTACATATTTCAGTACTGCACTCTAGTGTGAAAGCCTGACTGATTTTGCGAATGCATGAGCAATGACTGGCTTCTAATTCTACCAAAACTTGAGAACAGGATAGGTTTTTAGGCAGTTGTGTGTCTGCAAAAACATGAATTAAGCAAATGCTTTTCTCACAATGGTTGCCCAAATGTACACAGACTCACAGTGTGATTCTAGACAAGCAACACTATTCCTTGGACTTTACCAAAACACATTCACTAATCTTGAAGTGGTAATGTGACTGCACACATTCTACATATTTCAGAACTACACTCTAGTGTGAAAGCCTGACTCATTTTGCGAATGCATAAGAAATCACTGACTTCTAATACTTTTAAAACTTAACAATATGACAGGTTATAAAGCAGTTATCTGTCTGCAAATACATGAAGTAACCAAGACATGAAGTAACCAAATGCTTCTCTCACAATAGTTGCCCAAATGCACACAGACTCACAGTGTGATTCTAGACAAGCAACACTATTCCTTGGACTTTACCAAAACACATTCACTAGTCTAGAAGGGGTAAGTGACGGAACACATTCTACATATTTCAGAACTACACTCTAGTGTAAACACTTGACTCATTTTGCGAATGCATAAGCAATGGCTGGCTTCTAATACTTTTAAATCTTGACAACATGACAGATATGAAGCAGTTATCTGTCTGCAAAGACATAAAGTAACCAAATGCTTCTCTCACAATGGTTGCCCAAATGCACAGACTCACAGTGTGATTCTAGACAAGCAACACTATTCCTTGGACTTTACCAAAACACATTCACTAGTCTGGAAGGGGTAAGTGACTGAACACATTCTACATATTTCAGAAATACACTCTTGTGTGAAAGCCTGACTCATTTTGCGAATGCATAAGCAATAACTGGCTTCTAACAATACTAAAACTTGACAACAAGACAGGTTTTAAAGCATTTATCTGTCTGCAAAGACATGAAGTAACCAAATGCTTCTCTCACAATGGTTGACCAAATGCACACAGACTCACAGTGTGATTCTAGACAAGCAACATTATTCCTTGGACTTTACCAAAACACATTCAGTAGTCTGGAAGGGGTAAGGTGACTGCACACATTCTACATATTTCAGAACAACACACTAGTGTGAAAGCCTGATTTATTTTGCGAATGCATAAGCAATGACTAGCTTCTAATACTACTAAAACTTGACAACATGACATGTTTTAAAGCAGTTATCTGTCTGGAAAGACATGAAGTACATACAGTGTGATTCTAGACAAGCAACCCTGGGGCATATTATCAAGGGGGTTTATCTCCGCTTTTTTGGCTTTAAAAGCCAAGAAAGCGGAGATAAAAGTATCTCCCTATTACCTAGCTGTCGCTAACACCAGTTAGCGACAGCTAGTAGGAGATAACGACCATCTTGGGCCCCACTTTGCATGTCAGTGATATTTATCACTAATGACATGCAAAGTGGGCGTGCCAAGATGTTAGCGACTGAAAACAGTTGCTAACATCGCTATCTCCTATTACCAACTTTTGGAGATATTCGCGCTAATATCTCCAAAAGCTAACACCTGCCCTGAGCAGTTATTAGCCATGTTATCCAATGGGAGGTGGATAACATGGCTAAGAGCATTAGCTCGGTAATGCATGACTATCGCTGACTTTTCAGCGATATTCTTGCTTTGCAGTGATTTTTATCGCATTTGCCTTAAACCTATGTAATACCAAGGTTTATTTGCAGTAAAAATCGCCGCAGCCCAGCGGTAAATTTTTGTCTCTAACCAAGCAATAGCGATAATTATCGCTATTGCTTGGTAATATGCCCCCCTATTCCTTGGAATTTACCAGAACACATTCAGTAGTCTGGAAGGGGTAAGGTAACAGCACACATTCTACATATTTCAGAACTACACTCTAATGTGAAAGCCTGACTCATTTTGCGAATGCATAAGCAACAACTGGAGTAGTTGGAAACATAGACACAGAATTAAGAGTCTAAGTGTAATAGGTCCCTATCTCAGATATTGTTGCTTTTTACTTGTAGAGTATGAGAGTTAGTATGTTTGTGAAGAGTGAATGGTGAGAAAGGAGAATGACAGTATAAGTCTGTTTTCAATTGAGTTCTTTGTGGGGGGTTTTGAAACAACAATCTAAGTAATTGTGTTAAAAGAAATCTTTGATGTTTTTGTTTTTCTTTCTTACATTATTGTTAGGAAAATTATTTCAAATTGCTTTTATACGAAAAAACAAAAGAAAAACTAGATACACAGAAGAAAACAAAGACAAAAATGCACTTTGAAAAATAAAATAGAATCCAAAAGAAATTCACTTGCTCATGAATTTTTGTATTTGTGTTGTATATTTTTAAACTTTCTGTAGAGCATTTGACAAACTAGATAGGTCTGACAAGAGGTCCGCATATTTTGTGTTAAGGTGTGACAGATACAGCAGCTAGGCAAGCATGCCCATGTGTAATGTGGCCATATGCCTATGTGCATTCACATTCACCAAGGTGATGTTTGAGGTACTTGTTTTGTGTAAGTTGACAGGTGTGCCCTTTGTGTAGATAAAGGTGTCCCTTCATGTAAGCTGGTCTGCAATTCAATTTTGATAGCAGTCATTGTTGGCATTGTGTCATCCAGAACGTGAGATGCTGAGCCCATCTCTTGATGTATTGCATTGACATGTGTCCACTTTCATCTAAACTAGGAGGAGGCCAAATCTGCTTCATCACTTGACATGGCTGAAGGGATTTCTTTCCTCAAACCTACGGACTTCGGACCAGCGACCAAGGAGGGAGCTGAGGGCGGTTGTTGCTGCCTGTGTTGCCCGTCTGTTGCCTGCTCCCGCCGCTGCTCCTCGCCGGACCCGCTTCGCGGGTCCCGCTTCGCGGCCAGGAGTGACAGAGAGGCACTCAGGTGTGGTGCTGCTTTCCTGACCGGCAGGGCTGCGAGCCAGAAGCGGGGGACTCCAAGTTCCAGGAGCCCCCGCGCGCCCGTGGTCACCTGGGCTGCTCTCCCTGCCGGCTCCGCCCCCCACCAGGACACTCAAAGAGGCGGCTAACCTTGCACTCGGCGGATTTCTTTCCTCAAACCTACGGACTTCGGACCAGCGACCAAGGAGGGAGCTGAGGGCGGTTGTTGCTGCCTGTGTTGCCCGTCTGTTGCCTGCTCCCGCCGCTGCTCCTCGCCGGACCCGCTTCGCGGGTCCCGCTTCGCGGCCAGGAGTGACAGAGAGGCACTCAGGTGTGGTGCTGCTTTCCTGACCGGCAGGGCTGCGAGCCAGAAGCGGGGGACTCCAAGTTCCAGGAGCCCCCGCGCGCCCGTGGTCACCTGGGCTGCTCTCCCTGCCGGCTCCGCCCCCCACCAGGACACTCAAAGAGGCGGCTAACCTTGCACTCGGCGGATTTCTTTCCTCAAACCTACGGACTTCGGACCAGCGACCAAGGAGGGAGCTGAGGGCGGTTGTTGCTGCCTGTGTTGCCCGTCTGTTGCCTGCTCCCGCCGCTGCTCCTCGCCGGACCCGCTTCGCGGGTCCCGCTTCGCGGCCAGGAGTGACAGAGAGGCACTCAGGTGTGGTGCTGCTTTCCTGACCGGCAGGGCTGCGAGCCAGAAGCGGGGGACTCCAAGTTCCAGGAGCCCCCGCGCGCCCGTGGTCACCTGGGCTGCTCTCCCTGCCGGCTCCGCCCCCCACCAGGACACTCAAAGAGGCGGCTAACCTTGCACTCGGCGGATTTCTTTCCTCAAACCTACGGACTTCGGACCAGCGACCAAGGAGGGAGCTGAGGGCGGTTGTTGCTGCCTGTGTTGCCCGTCTGTTGCCTGCTCCCGCCGCTGCTCCTCGCCGGACCCGCTTCGCGGGTCCCGCTTCGCGGCCAGGAGTGACAGAGAGGCACTCAGGTGTGGTGCTGCTTTCCTGACCGGCAGGGCTGCGAGCCAGAAGCGGGGGACTCCAAGTTCCAGGAGCCCCCGCGCGCCCGTGGTCACCTGGGCTGCTCTCCCTGCCGGCTCCGCCCCCCACCAGGACACTCAAAGAGGCGGCTAACCTTGCACTCGGCGGATTTCTTTCCTCAAACCTACGGACTTCGGACCAGCGACCAAGGAGGGAGCTGAGGGCGGTTGTTGCTGCCTGTGTTGCCCGTCTGTTGCCTGCTCCCGCCGCTGCTCCTCGCCGGACCCGCTTCGCGGGTCCCGCTTCGCGGCCAGGAGTGACAGAGAGGCACTCAGGTGTGGTGCTGCTTTCCTGACCGGCAGGGCTGCGAGCCAGAAGCGGGGGACTCCAAGTTCCAGGAGCCCCCGCGCGCCCGTGGTCACCTGGGCTGCTCTCCCTGCCGGCTCCGCCCCCCACCAGGACACTCAAAGAGGCGGCTAACCTTGCACTCGGCGGATTTCTTTCCTCAAACCTACGGACTTCGGACCAGCGACCAAGGAGGGAGCTGAGGGCGGTTGTTGCTGCCTGTGTTGCCCGTCTGTTGCCTGCTCCCGCCGCTGCTCCTCGCCGGACCCGCTTCGCGGGTCCCGCTTCGCGGCCAGGAGTGACAGAGAGGCACTCAGGTGTGGTGCTGCTTTCCTGACCGGCAGGGCTGCGAGCCAGAAGCGGGGGACTCCAAGTTCCAGGAGCCCCCGCGCGCCCGTGGTCACCTGGGCTGCTCTCCCTGCCGGCTCCGCCCCCCACCAGGACACTCAAAGAGGCGGCTAACCTTGCACTCGGCGGATTTCTTTCCTCAAACCTACGGACTTCGGACCAGCGACCAAGGAGGGAGCTGAGGGCGGTTGTTGCTGCCTGTGTTGCCCGTCTGTTGCCTGCTCCCGCCGCTGCTCCTCGCCGGACCCGCTTCGCGGGTCCCGCTTCGCGGCCAGGAGTGACAGAGAGGCACTCAGGTGTGGTGCTGCTTTCCTGACCGGCAGGGCTGCGAGCCAGAAGCGGGGGACTCCAAGTTCCAGGAGCCCCCGCGCGCCCGTGGTCACCTGGGCTGCTCTCCCTGCCGGCTCCGCCCCCCACCAGGACACTCAAAGAGGCGGCTAACCTTGCACTCGGCGGATTTCTTTCCTCAAACCTACGGACTTCGGACCAGCGACCAAGGAGGGAGCTGAGGGCGGTTGTTGCTGCCTGTGTTGCCCGTCTGTTGCCTGCTCCCGCCGCTGCTCCTCGCCGGACCCGCTTCGCGGGTCCCGCTTCGCGGCCAGGAGTGACAGAGAGGCACTCAGGTGTGGTGCTGCTTTCCTGACCGGCAGGGCTGCGAGCCAGAAGCGGGGGACTCCAAGTTCCAGGAGCCCCCGCGCGCCCGTGGTCACCTGGGCTGCTCTCCCTGCCGGCTCCGCCCCTAGAGTCAAACCAGCCATCCATAATAGAGTAGTGTCATCCCCGCTGCGCGGGAGCGCGCGGGAGGGCGCCGGGAGAAGCCCGGGACAAGGGCGGGACCGTTTGAGGCCGTTCGAGGTCTGAGAGGACTGGACTGGGCCAGCCCTCTAAGCCCCCATAAACGGTCTCTTCCCTTCAATCACAAGGAACTATGTCATCTCGTGAGTATAAGGAAAGGGCGGCCAAATCCAAATTAAAAAACGGAACCCTAGATGACTTCATCACTAAAACACACTCTGCAATAGACAATGAGATCGCCAAAATGCAGCGTCGAGTTTCATCCGAACTGGACGCTGCAAGGAGGCTGTCCCAGGAGATAGCTGCGGCAAAAAAATCCTCCCTAGGTGCTTTTGCCTTTGCCAAAACCCCTGACCGTTCTATTGCCCAACCTTTAAAATTAATTGAAACAACTGTAGACATCCATCATCAAACGGTGCCCATTACACACACCTCAAAAGAAACTTTACAATCACCCTCAGTATTATCCGATGACCCTTTACAAACCTCTAAATTTGGGGTAAAGGAGGAGACAAATGAGTGTAACAGAGATGTACCAGTATTGGGCTTAAAATCAATTTCTGTAAACCAGGTTGTGGGAGTTCCTGAAAATAAACAGCAGGGGACATACACCAAAAGGAAACGCGCTAATCAAACATCATACGCTAGGAAGAAAGTAAAGGTTGCAAAGTCACAACTATCCACCAAGTTGCCATCCCCGTCTCCAGCAATTAATACTCAACCTGCTGACCTCACAGTAGAGGCAGTTGTGGATCCGCTAGAGATAATCCAAGACAGGGATAGATTGACAATAGTGAAGGAGAATAATGAAGTACCACTATGTGTTATAAATGGGGGAGATGTTGAATTTCTGACCGTAGTATGGGAAACTCTTAAAAAGCTTTTAAACCCCTTCGAGGACAGACTATTGCAGATAGGATCCCAACTTACTAATATTGATAAAAAGTTTTCACATTCAGGGAAACACCCCGGTAAGGAAGACAAAAATTTATTGGTTGGTGTTGAGAAACTTATAAAAAGTTTACTGAATCCCTTGATGGAGAAAACTCAAATAATAAATTCAAAATTAGACCATTTGGAGTTTTTAACATCGAAGAACACCACTTTACTGGAAAGTCTGGTAGGAAGTAAAAAACAATCTCCCACTACTGTTGGTAAGACTAGCGATAACACCAGTTCAGGGAAAAAGGGCTTTAAGCCTAATTTGATACCGCAACCCCTATCTAGCGGTACCACTTCCAGCATTACCCCCTCCTTAGCACCAACACCATTAATAAAAATCAAACAGGTGAACACAGCGGGCCAAAAGCCAAATAATCCTCTGATGGTAACTACACCAGTCAGTACATCTGCACCGGCCCAAACTAATACGGAAGTGAAAGAAACACCGTCAAGTAAACCTCAGGCACCCAGTAAAACCCCATTACAGGGTAGGGAGATCTACATAAATATACCCCCAGAGTCCGCGCCTTACATGGCCATCCTGACAGGTGTTCAACCCATCCGAGAGAATAAATATGAGAAAAATGAGGACCTCTTAAATAAAACAAAATTTTGGCTAAATACAAATAGGCCATTGACCGAGGACACTGTCACAAAGATCCTCAGTGTTCGTAGGGTTCCCTGGGTTGGACCAAGCAAAAAAGACCTGGAGGGTGATTGCATTCTGATAAACTTTAGAGATAGTTGGGTTAAGGATATCATCTGTAGTAAGGCCAGGTTTGGGAGGATGGGGGATATCCAGTGTATTGGTCTCGAATACTTTTATCCCAAACTCTGTCAGTCTAACCCTGAGCAAAACTCTTTTCATCAAGGACAGCGTACAAAGGGTGGATACCAAACGGGTTGGACACGCAATTTAAATATGAATCAAGACCCGTTCCACCATTATACTCCTTGGCAAGAGACAGTTCCCTTTATGGGGCCGCCAATCATGGGTGATTTTACACAAGTTCCTTACAATCCACGACGATCTAGGTTTAGGGGCCCAGAATACCCTGGCTGGTTTTCAAATATTAACAATTATAACAATAACATCCCATTGAGGAATCGCTTTGACCCTTTTACGAACTTGGATGAGGTCGATTGACCACCACTTAGGATTAAAAGGACAATATCTACAATACCAGGTGGGGGAACGAAAGAA
Organism: Lissotriton vulgaris; assembly: GCF_964263255.1. Taxonomy (NCBI): domain Eukaryota; kingdom Metazoa; phylum Chordata; class Amphibia; order Caudata; family Salamandridae; genus Lissotriton; species Lissotriton vulgaris. The sequence continues at coordinate 803,497,658 of NC_141685.1, forward strand.
GATCATGGTATATGCACTAATGATGTTGAGCCTGTGAAAGTAACATGTGAGGGTAATAACATGAGCGCTGGATACCTACAGACGGGCTCCGCTGCTATGCCATTGGTCACCTCAGATAATGGCCACGAACAGAATATGTCACCACTGCTCAACCCTAATACCACTGTCGTAACAGATGCTTTGGGAAATAGTCACGGACTACAAGGGTCCTCATCATTATCGTCATCAGCACTAATATCTCTATTATCCTGGAATATTTCTGGAATAGTGAACAAATTAGATGATGAGATATGGTTAGATTTTGTGGAAACCCATGGAATCTTGTGTCTTCAAGAGACTTGGTCTAGGTCTACCTGCAATATAGAGGGCTTTCAATCATTTGCTGTCTCGGCTGTCCCATCTATATCGGGGAGGGCAAAAGGTGGTATATTGACAGCATTGTCAACAACACTACAGAACCTTCGCACCACGACACTGGTAGAGACTAATTGGTACCAAGTATTGTTATTGGAACACCTATTCCCTGAAGCAGTGTTACTCATTAATTGGTACTACAATATCTTCAATGTATATGACACTTCGGTAATTGAAGACTTGGAGTATGCACTAGGTAAAAACCGCTGTAGGCACCCTTCCGCGCCGATTATATGGGTTGGAGATTTCAATTGTACACTCTGCAGTCATGGGGGTTCAAATGTATGCGGTTTGGAGGATTTGAATGCCCAGCCCCTAAACCACTTTAGGCACACCCCGCAGGGGGATGCCTTGAATAATATCATCGTAACTAATGATTTATGTGTGGTAGACCCCTGGTCCCCCCCAGATACCCCGCATATACCAAGTTTCCAGGGCTTGAGGGGAGAAATGAGTACAATTGATTTTGTTCTGGTATCAAGTACCTTTCTTAAGTATGTGGAAAAGCTGGAGGTGGTGGCAAACCCCACTAGTGACCACAACCCTTTATTATTATCTATATGGGTTCCTATGCAAGAGCCACCAAGGAAAAGGGAACAACCCATTGAGTACAACAAAAATAAGGGTGTAACCCTGAAATGGGGGAAGATAAATGTACACAAGCTGGAAGAGGATATTGTTGTAAACTGTAAAAATGATTTAGAATTGTGTTTAGCAGGTTCCGATTCACAAAATGTTATTGAAAGCTTTGAGAAGTTGTGCTCCTATATAGGTCAGTGCTTAAAAAAGCCTACACGAAAGGGAAGCCAAAAGGCCTTTAGATGGTTTGATTCTGTATGTTCTGCCACACACCGATCACTGAAATTAGCATTGTGTGAAAAGCCTAGAAATAAAGAGCTTGTCAGGACCAGTAGGAAGGCGTATAGAGACGCCATTACAAAAAGAAAAGAGGATTTGAAAACCAGGGCTTGGGATGACCTCGAAAAGGCAGCAGAATTGAAAGATAATAGGCTATTTTGGGAGGTAATTAATCGTCCCCTTTTTAAGAGCAATAATAATGAAGCTATAGCCATCCAGGTTACCGCTGAACAATGGGTCCAACATTTTAGTAAGATTTTTAATCCTAATTCGTATTCAATAATGTTAGACAATGAGGGGACAGGGGATGTGGTGTCTTCATCTCCCTCGGCCCTGACTCTCAGCTCTTCATTCACTTTGACTGAGATTGAGGAGGCCCTAGGGAAAGGAGCACCATTAAAAGCTCCAGGCCCAGATGCTGTCCCTCTGGATCTTTTTAAATCCAAGGTTAGTTTGTGGGCACCTATTCTATTGAATGTTTTTAAAGCTGTAGTGGTTGGCCGTATCCCTGGCACATGGAAAGAGGCAACGGTAGTGCCAATTTTTAAGAAAGGCAACAGATCCGATCCTTGTTGTTACCGCCCAATTTCTTTAATAGACGCCGCATGTAAAATCCTAGGTAGAGTAATCTTGGCGAGATTGGAAAGTTGGGCAGATTCTGTTGGATTGATAGTTGACTCTCAATATGGATTCAGACACGGAAAGGGGACAAATGAGCAGTGCCTTAATTTGGCACTAATCATGGGAAAGTACGTGAAGGCCAAAAAATCTTCTATTCATCTGGCCTTCATGGACTTGACAAGCGCTTTCGATACTGTATGCAGGAACAAGTTGTGGAGGATGATGATTGACATGGGCTTTGAAGAACCTCTAGTGTCCTTGCTTCGCAGGTTACATGAAGCAACCAACGTGTCCATCAGGTTTGGCACTGGGGGGGAAATAACGGAACCAATTCCTTCTACTGAAGGAGTGCGTCAAGGATGCATCTTGGCGCCTTTCCTCTTCTTAGTCTATACAAACGGACTTGAACAGTACCTACTAAATCAGGGCTGCGATTTCCCAAAAATTAACGGTAAAAGCGTCCCTATGCTTTCATATGCGGACGATACTGTCCTAATGACATTAACAGGAAACAGCATGCAAGTGTGTTTAGACGCATTTAATAAATTCATGCTTGATCTAGATCTAAAGGTAAACTTTGGAAAATCCTTTATAATGTCCTGTGGCCCCAAGGGGTCGTCTGTTAGGAAGTTCGTGGTAAACAACCGCACAATTGGGAAAGTGGATAATTTCAACTATCTTGGTAATCTGTTTGATAGTAAACTAAGATGGTCACCGGTAATAAAGGTTCGAGCCCAGAGTATGACAAGGGCGATAGAGGGCATTTTCCGCTTCTGTAGCAAACTGGGGCAGAAACACATAACGCATCTTAGAACTCTCTACACCTCAAAATGCCTATCTGTAGCTACCTACGGGGCAGGGGTGTGGGGGACTGAAATGCCTGCCGCAATACAGGTGGTGGAAAACAACTTTATAAAAAGAGTCCTGTCAGTCCCAAAAAGTACCTCAAACATTTTCTGTCATAATGAACTTGGTATGGTTAGTGTCTCTGATACAATCTGCTTGTCACCTTTACTGTTATGGGGCAAAATCTGGCAGTCAGAAGACCTGCAATTAACCAAAGAAATTGTTACTGATTGCATGGCTTTAGATAACTCAAAGCAGATACCCTGGTTGTCCTATGTTTGTAACATGTTGAACAAAATCGATCTTGGTTCCTATTTTTATAGTCCCGGGAAAATCGAGGGAAATTACAAAATGGACATAAAGGCAAAGTATTTGATGTCTGTGAACCAGCTTCGTAGGGACAACATAATTGATAATGATACTATCCGCATCTGTAAACCCCAACCCCAGTATTATTTAATATTTACCCATAATGCGCAATGGCGATTCCTTTTAACAAGGTTTAGACTGGAGACCCTACACTATCAATTTGCCTTTCCTAAACAAGGGGGTTGGGGTGAGAGACTGCCCCCTTGTCCCTGTAATAATAGGGACAGACAAGGTACCTTACATTTGGTTCTTTTTTGTTCATTGTATAAAGAGCCAAGACTCCGGTTTATTAAACCAATTCTGAAGGGCAGGCAACCTTGCACCTATAGGGAAGGCTATGAATTTTTGTTATCATTAACTTCTGTGGAAATCTGTTGTGCAATGTTAAACTTCATCAGAATCTCACTAAAGATTAGGAAGATCTATGGGTAGCACAATCTGTATTGAAATTTTACAAAATTTGAGAATGTAGATGTTCCTTTTATTACTATTGTCATTTTTTAGGTCTTTTTCCAAATTCTTGTATAAGTTTTTGTTTTAATTTAGCTTTTAAAGGAAAGATGAATTACATGTATGTTAGTTCAATACTTTTATGATTCATTTTATGTTTCGAATAAAGTTTTTGAATACGAATACGGCTGAAGGACTTGGAGGATGTAGCGATCAACTGGAAATTACGGATGGATAGAGCCACCCTAAATACCCTTTCTGATATGTTGGAGCCCCAACTGCAGCCTCCCCGGACATATCCAACAGCTTTCCCCCCAACTTATAAGGTGATGGCAGCCCTGCATTTTTTTGCCACTGGATCAATCCAGCAGACAGTAGCCAGCGCTGGAGGGATGTCACAACCGATGTTCAGCATGGCGCTGCGTATTGTTCTGTCCACCATGATGATATACAAGGACAGATATATCCATTTCCCCAGGGGTGCTGAATTGCCAGCTGTGAAGGGAGACTTCTATCCCCTTAGGCACATTGCCCAAGTTGTTGGTGCCATAGATTGCACCCATGTTGGTCTTGTGCCACTACAGGCAAGTGAGCACATTTACAGGAATCATTACCACTCAATAAATGTACAAGTGGTGTGCCTGGCAGATATGATCATCTCCCACTTGTGTGCCAGATTTCTAGGTTCAGCCCATGACTCCTACATCCTGCGTATCAGCATTGTACCCCAGCTGATGGCTAATCTGCTTCCCGTACGTACATGGATTGTGGGTGAGTATATCTGGTTGTATGGCATGCTGGGTGTGTGACCTGCTGCCCTCTGCCTCAGCAACATTGGGATGTCTATTTGTGTTTGCCATGCCTAGGTGACTCCTCATATCCCAACCATCCCTGGTTGCTGAGCCCGCTGCGGAATCCCAGGACCCCGGCTGAAGTCTGTTACAAAGATGCTCATGGGTGGACACGTCTTGTGGTGAGGCGTACTTTTGGTCTGCTCAAGTCACGTTTTTGCTGTCTGGACAAGACCTGATGTTCACTGGCATACTCGCCCAGGAAGGTGTGTCAGATTATCAGCCATTCGCAAGGATATTCCCCTGCTACTGGATGATGATGAGGACCCAAGGCCCCCGCCTGCAAACCAACCCGTTTCCAGTGATGAGGGCAATGGAGAGGAAGAAGGTGTGGACCAACGTCAACAGCTTATCACCCGCTACTTCACTTGAAGGGTGGGTGACAATGTACAATATACCCATTGTCTGATGATATTGCTGCGTTCGTGAAGGGGTATGTGAGAATTGTAACAGCAGCCAGTTGTAGACTCAAAAGTGTTTGGCAATCTTTCCTGGCCAGGTCATTTGTGGACATTTACAGGACGTGTATGTTGACACTTGTTGCCCATTGTGACGATTGCATGTTGGCTTATCTTGATGGTGGGTGTTGTGAGTTGTATGTGATGCCACACCCAGACCAGTGAATGTTTTTCTGTTGTGTTTCCCTAGGTGCCTTTAACCTCTCCTCACTTGTATACACTCCAGTCTCCTAGTACATTGTAATCATGGTGAAGATCGTACATCCTGAAATACACAGGGAGTTGACACAACAACATGTATCTGTAAGGCGTGTTTATTTACAATGGGGATATGTGATGGGGATATCTACAATAAGGTGATTGGTTAGGCAGTGAGTTGACTGTCATGGTATATGAGGTAATCAGGTAGTCACCACATGGATGTGGCGACCAAGTACAATTGACAGATGCCATTCACAAGGCAGTGTGGGGATGGACAGTCCAAAGAGTCAATGCAGTGGTGAAGAGGGTTGCCATCATGGCTGGCTCTGTTACTGGTGTGTGGCAGGTGCTGTGCCTCCAGATACTCCCAGGGTCTTCTTAGAATGCCCCCTTCATCGCTTGGGAGGGGGTCCGTGCTGCAGTGCCAGTGGGGTCTGAGGACTCACCCCTCTCTGTGGGCGCAGGAGAAGATGGTGAACTGCCATCCTGCGGTTCACCAGAGGGAGGTGGAGGTGCTGTATGTGGCACAGACCTGTCCCTCAGTACCACTTGCTGGCCCAAGAGGTCCACGATTTGGCCCATGCGGCTGTCGATGGACCTCATCAGCAGGATGAGCTCACTTAACAGTTTGTCCGACTGGCCCGTTTGTCCCTGGGCCTGTTCATAAGTGCCTAGGATTCTGGTGATGTGGTCCAGGGATTGGGTCCCAGGCTCCTGGTGTCTGTGAGTGACCCTGACCCTCCCACCTACCCTGCTGCCACGGACCATTTTGCCTCACCACTGTGTGCACCCGCATCCTCACCCTGCCATCCTCAGTTGGTGGTATGGGGTTTTCATTCTCTGGGACAGGGAGGGTGTTGCAGGCAGCACTGGTGGTGGTGGTGGTGGAGGCAGTAGAAGCAGCGGCCATAACAGAAGGGCTCTGCAATGCAGTTGTTATTGCAGCAGATGTGGTGGGGGGACAATGGGGTCCTGGGACCTGTTGCTCCCTGGCATACCAGATGGGCCGGCTTCAAGCTCATCGTTCATAGGATCCTGGGGGTCAACATCCAAGAGTCCATGTACCAGGGGGGAGACTGGCTCTGCAGGTTGCGTGCGTTGTCCTCTGCAGTGAGTTCTTGGTCACCTGTGGATCAGATAGGAAATGGTCATTGTAGTGCACACCACAAGCTCTGTGTAGCTCTGTATCATTCACTGTTTGTATACTACACAATGGACTGATCATCACATTGTTTTGTATGTGCAATACTCTGCCCCCTGACATGATGCAGTGGTACATGCATTACTTGCCCATGGTGTGAGGTGTCAATGCATTCTATGTGACTCATGCATGATTTATGATTAGGCCTGGGCGAAGCACTACGCTACGCTCGCGGAGTTTGTGAAGTTTGCGCAACTTCGCACTACGTGAGCTGCACGTAGCACAGTGCGAACACGCGTAGTGCAGCGTAGCGTAGTGCAGCGCTCATTTTTTGCTTGTTCGCGGTCCTGAATGTCATGTTCGCGACCGCGAGCAAGCAAAATTACATCCCGGCGAGATTGTCAACGCGGGGAGGTAAGGTTTCTCATTGTGAGTGGTTGCGCATGCTCGCGACCGCTCTCAATGAGAAACTACCAGTTCGCGTTGAGAAAGCTGCAGCTCGAGTAATAATCTACTCGAGCAGCAGAAAACTACAGCTCGCACTGTGCAAGATGCCGTTTTCAATGATTGCACAGTGCCGGATGCTTGTCCGCACTGTGCAATCATTGAAAACACATCTTGCACAGTGCGAACATGCTACTACGCAGCTCGCGTAGTGCTACGTGAAGTTCGTGTAGTGCGAAGTGAACTTCGCGTAGCTTCGCGTAGCGCTACTTCGCGAACTACGCCCACCCTTATTTATGATTACAGGGACCAGTTGCCATCTAGGGACTGGCACAACATGTTTTTCATTGAGGACTCTTTGCTGATTTGTCTCACCTGGCAGACATTTACATCTGACCAGGGACAGGCCATTTTCATCTTCTGCATACCTTTGTCATGTCATGTGCATATCTTGATTTGTACCACCACACATGCTTTCTTATATTTTAAATGGTCCTTGTTGCTCTGGCCCCATGGCAATTCACATGTCAATAGGTGATGTGCATGTTTGTGCCCAGACTTTATTCTACATCTGCATTGGTGTGTGACACTTAGCTGTGACTATTTCCTTTGCTTAGCTGTGTGCACACTGTGCGTGGCAATGGTCTCGGTGTGCATAGTTGTGCAGTGAGAGGGATAGTGTTGTTATATGGCACAATTTCATTTGTAACAAATGTGTGGGTGCACATACTGGCTACTTACCTGTTACATGCTTACATTTGGCTTTGTAATGTGATACATCTGTGTGTGAGTGGTGGAGGCTTACATCCTGCTCAGTGGTGTCATAAGACAGAATAATGAGTCTACCTACCTGTTGGTTTGTTTGTGGTGGGCTATTATATGCCACATGCATGTCGGTGGTATAGAGAGCTCTATCCTGCTGGGCTGCGGGACAAGGGTACATGGTGTGAGTGGTAGTACAGGCCTCCCACCCAGGCTACCTACCTGTTAGGTGAGGGTGATCCATGCAATGGCAGCATGCTGCTTCAGGGTGGGGGGAGTGCTCCATCCTGCTGTAATGTGGGCCAGGGGGCATGGTGGGAATGGTAGTAAAGGCCTCCCAACCACAAACAGCCCTCCCAGGGGAGATGGCAACCTAGCTGTTGGGTGAGGGCGATCTATTCAATGGATGCATGCTGCTTCAGGGTGGGGTGGGGCGAGTGCTCCATCCTGCTGTGCTAAGGGCATGGTGGAAGTGGAAGTATAGGCCTCCCACCCACAAACAGCCCTCCCAGGGGAGATGGCTACCTACCTGTTAGGTGAGGGTGATCCATGCAATGGCTGCATTCTGCTTCGGTGTGGGGGTTGTGCTAGTTCCTGCTCAGATGTGGGCCAGGGGGCATGGTGGGAGAGGTAGTATAGGCCTCCCACCCACAAACACCCACCCAGGGAAGATGGCTACCTACCTGTTAGTTTGTTCGGTGTACTGCAATGGCTTCCACCTGCTTCTGGGTGGGGTGGACGTTATGCTCTTTCCTGCTCAGGTGTGGGTAGGGAGCATGGTGGGAGTGGTAGTACAGGCCTCCCACCCACAAACACGCTCCCAGGGAAGATGGCTACCTACCTGGTAGTTTGTTTGGTGTACTGCAATGGCTTCCAACTGCTTCTGGATGGGGTGGGTGGAGTGCTCCATCCTGCTGTGCAGTGGACCAGGGGCATGGTGATAGTAGGGGTGCAGGCCTCCCACTCCCCAGCAGCCCTTCCAGGGAAGATGGCTACCTACCTGTGAGTTTGAAGTGGGTAATGTAGTGGCTGACACATGCTTCAGGGTGGGGTGGAGGAGGGCTCTATCTTGCTGATGCTGTGACACAAGGGTGCCTGGTGGGAGTTGTAGTGCTGGCTGCCTGTACACATGCCCCCATGGTGATGTTGGTGGCTACGTTTGGGGTGAATGGGAGTGGGTGAGTGAATGTTGGATCTGAGAGACATGTTTTAGGGGGTGTGTGGTGCAGATGAATAGGATTTGTCCTAGGTGGTGTATATTTGTAGTTGTGCAAGACAGTACATATCAGTGTGGTGGTAGTCATTTGTTTGTACTTACCAGCCTCCGCTCCCCTGCTACTCCTGTGAGACTCTCTGGATGCAGTATGGCAAGCACCTTCTCCTCCCATGGTGTGAATGGTTTTGATGGAATTAGAGGGCCACCACCAGTCCTGTCAGCCAGCTTATGGTTCTTGCTACTCCTCTCTTTGACAACCCTCTTCAGATCATGCCACCGCTTCAAGATCTCCTTTGTGGATCGCGGGGTGGTCCCTACTGCATTGACCATTTGGACTATCTTGGCCCACATTTGTCCCCTTGTGGCTAATGGTGTCTGTTGGACCAGGCTACCAAACAGTTGTGGTTCCACTCTGACTTTCTCATTTACCATGACTGTCAACACACTCTCAGTGAATTTGGGCATTTTATGTGTTGACATGGTGTGATGGTGTGCAAAGTGTTTGTGGGTGCAGGGGTGTGAGTGGTGGGTACAGTAGTCATGTGTTTTGGTGTTTGATGTGCAGGGGGTTTGGTGGTGCAGGTGTGGAAGTGGTAGTGGTGCTGTGTGTGGTGTGAGAAGTGCTGGCGTGTTGCTTTGCCAATCCTTTGTAGTGAGGGTTGGTGGCCTTCAGTCTTGGAAAGTTGCAAAGGATTGTGGCCAGGGAAGGGGCTGGTTTTATACTCATCTATGTGAGTGTGTCCAAATGGGGTATTGCTGTCAGGTTTGTTGTGTGTTTTATCCTGGGAATTGTATTTTTCTGTTTGCCATGTGTTAGTGTCATTGCGATGTGTTTTGTGTATTTGGGGGGTATGGCTAGTTTGCTGTGTGCACTGTTTGGACTAGTTGTGATTTTTTTGCTTCGTACGCCATATTTTTCACGGATCGTCCGCAGCGGGTCCTATGCAGCAGCTCTTCTGCCGGCTCGCCCATTCATTCCAGTGTGCGACAGTGGCGGTCGGAAACAGCGGAACGTCCCGCTGCACCATTGGGATATCCTAATTTCCCGTACGGTGACTCCAGTATGCTTGCGGCGGGTTGGTTTTTTTCTGCACCATATCCGACCACCACGGAGGGTTTTTGGACATCACCCCCCGCTATGGGCAGTTTTTCTTGGCCCCATTCCGCCGCGATCGGGGTTTTTGGGGGGATGATCCTAATTTGACCACCAGTATTTCCACGGTACCGGCCGGCGGTTGTTTTCCGCTTCATGGCAGTCGGGGTGTTTTTTTGACCGCCATCCTAATTGGCCTCTAAGTGACTAAATGCACCCTTTTGCTGTGAGTGTAAGTCCCAGTTCACTTAACATGCTGGCTTTTTTAATGTTCTGTGCATGCTTGTTTTGGTTTGGATCATTGTCAGCTGCCCCGCTCAAACCCATACACTAACTTGTTCCCCCTTGCACCCATGACCAAGGAGAAACTAGCACATAGGGATGAAGCATAATAACATACATAATAGATCTGTAGAATTGTGTCTGGCACTGTTAGTTCTTGAACGATGGCTTGAAACAAAAGTGAGTATAAAGAGAATCCCTGGAGAAAGCAATTCACTCACTCATACTAATAGTAATCACTGGTCATAAACTAATTTATACCGTTCACAGACTTTTTTTTATTAAAAAAACACACATAAATAGATAAAACAGAATGCATTACATAATACATTTTGTTGTTCATAAAAAGGATAACATTTCATACAGTAAATAAAAAACAAAGTTGCAAAATAATTCATCAATGTATACAGATAAAACAGCACAAAGAATAACACATTTTAAGGTGTCAACAGATCCTAACCACGTTTGTCACCACTTAATCTAAGGAAAATAATACAACTCCTATGAATCAAAAGCACAACCCCAAAGAATCAAGAACAACAATTTCTGATACTAATTGCGAGATTCAAAAAGCCCTTATAATGTTTTTGGGACAGATCTCTTTTCACAATTAACCTTATACCAGAGATTTACTGGGCTTGAATTCTAAAAACAAAAGAAAGCGTCGACGCGTTTCGGTGTCACTGCCTTTGGATACCGGCACACCTTCCTGAGGACAATTTCGAAGTCCCTTGGGGTTACAATCATTTATCCTTCCTGTATGTAAGAAAAGGATTGGTTCAATACATTTTAAGGACGTTTCTAATTAGAAGAGAAAATGTTACCTATTCCTATAGTGTGTTATTCATACAATCATGGTACTATATCTCTTATTTAAGATGCAGGGTATATACATTTTCACATTACATTCCGTTTATTTTTAATCTTTAAGTTACCTAAATTCCCAAAGGCTAATCACATGTACTGATACATCGTTCATCTCTTCCACCCTCCGTTATAACCTAGTTGATGACCAGTTCGATATAGATCCACTACACTCATGCATTCCATTCACTCACATTGTTACTGACCTTAAAGTTAAAAAAGGTCTATTTCTTTTTAAATCAGAAAGGCACCAAATCCACGTTGGACTGTGTCCTAGATCAATGTCTTTGGAATATGCGTGGTCTGGAAAGATACAATATTTTTTGTTTAAAAGATTATAAGATGTAAGACATGTATTAGCCTACTAATCAGAGCTCTCTATAGATATAAGTAGCTCAGAGTATATAGAATTGTCTAGTATATTACCGTAAAGGGAGAATCCCTTGCCTTTACTTCTGTTCAGGTTTATATGATCGCCCTGATCGTATGGTAAAACACCCTCTGGATACCGGAGTTTCACCTTGTGTACGGAGGCCCCTGTACAGGTTGATATCAATAATTTTATTGAAATTTGGGTTGAGGATTTTATATATCCCTTAGTTTAAGCTTGGCTAATAGCTGTATACGTACCTGTAGATATAGGGGATAGCCTCTTCCCCGTGGTATTCTTTTCCTTTTTAAATTTCTCAAACACCTTTGGATAGCGGTGAGTGGCTTTATAGGAGAGATGCCTGATCTATATGGAAAGGTAAATTACAGGTTGTTGTACTTATTCTGGATGTTACTCTCAGAGAGTAAATTTTTTTTTTTAAAAAGGCGTAGTATAATGCTTAGCACTAATCATCCTAACATGTTAATAAGTGAATATTACTGGTCTGCAATTATCTGGTTGGCGTCGTGCCTGACCGGACTAAAGCATTCTATCTTAATCAGGGTAGAAAAACGGGTGTCTACTATAGTTGTAATATGACTCGATCTGGCGTGAAGGTACGGTGGTCCCCATTATATTATTCTTCACCTCTCCTAGAAACAAAAGTACCATGCTACATGTGTGCTATAGAAATGTTTGTGGCTACATTTCACCTAGCATAGTCCCAGAACCTTCAGCTTTGCCTTTTTGCGCAATGCACCAACTGTGCCACACTTTTAAAATTCAAATATAGGTTAAATTCAGCATCAGCACTAACTCTTTTTGGACTTCTTGTATGTAACTACTTTTGTCATAAAGGTCTAATTCCCAAAATTACTTCTAACTCTCAGATTAAGCTTTGACTGCTTGAATTAGCTACTACTGGAATTCCAGCGTACAAAGGAGTACTTAGGGCCTATGTACAGTTTGGTGGATAGGATACTGCATTACAAGTGTGGCGAATATACACCAAATTACAAGTGCCTTCCACCCTTTAGACAGGATGTTTGTGACTGAGAATCCCACCTGCCAAACTCTATTTAAGGCAATTTGTTATCCAATCAGAGTGCAATATTAATTGAGGCCCTAGGATACAACTGGTAAAGGATCATACCAACCACAAATGACAAAGTAACTATTGACTGCCCTAGGACCCCCCAAAAAGGCCTTCAACATACTAATCTGTCAACACCAATCATGTCCTAACAACTGTCTATTACTGCAGCAGTGAGACACATACAGTTTTGCCCATGTGCCTCCATCCTGAACTGAGCATCCCCAATGCAAGCCCAGTCCGAGTCTGTGACTCGCAATCAGCTCCATCAGTGCACCACAGCAGTAACCTGCTGCACCCTCTGCAATTCTGGCACTTGCAAAAAATCTTACCAGTGCATCCTCACAGTTCTTCTCACTTCTCTTCTCCAGAAAGTGACACACTACTTTTAGACTCGCTCACCTCCTTTAGCACACCTGTTGTACAAGCTGCTTTCCATTGCCCATGAACCATAATTTCCCTTCTCATTTCTCCTCACTTCTGCCACTAACCCTATTAACTACCTCCAAATCCAATTCTTGCCTTCTCATATCTATTTTAAACAATGTTCAAAGTGCATTAAAAAAAGTATGGGAACTGTGATCCTAAATGTGCAATGGGGCGGTGCCAGTGAATGTGGGGGTGGGGTCAGAGGCGTGGCTAAAAGACTATTTTGTTGGTCATTTATGTTTTTCGTAACTGCATACAAAATAACACACACACCTTAAGTGAAAATAAAAGTTAGAATCATAATGAGAAAAGCACTATTTTATGCAAGGAAAGCTCCTTTGGTTAATGTGATCACCGCAGCTGTCTCTGTGAGCACACTAAATCACAGAATAAAACCAAGGTTGGAGCCGTGGGAAATAGTGAATAGGGTGCATGTTTAGTGATATGAGATCCCAGTGTGTGGCAAAAAGCTCTGTGAATATGTAAGCCATTATTTTAAATTCGAATTATACCCAATATGAAAAGCTGGCACTAAAAGCATAAAAAGATTGAGGTTTAAAATAAAAACGTGCTTGCTATAGATTTTAATGATGCACAACCAGACTTACTAGTGCAAACCTGTTTATGTCTTCATTAAAACATGTTTCAATTCAAACATGTCTTCGTTAATATCAGACACTCCGGAACTCAGCATGTAGCAAAAAGAATAAATATTGGCAGCAAGCTTCAAGTGACTTAATCAATTAACGCCAATACCGGCTTCCTTTCCTGTCTTCCTCTCCCTTGGCTCCACAGCACAGAAGGCCCTCTCCTGTTCCTTTTCAGCTATGGCATCATAAATGTTCCAAGATGGTTGCGTTGTAACCAAAAGCAAGGAAACTGCTTTTGTTAAATTGAAAAAAGTACAGCAATATTGTTCTCCAAAGCTCCCACTCACTTCGAACTGTGAATGTAGCTCTCTCTTTCATTCTCTTGTTCTCCTTTTCTGCTTTTTTCTTTTATGCCGCAGTCGCTCACCTTTTCTCCCCATCTTTTGTGCCTGCTGTTCGCCTTGATCCCATTTTTCTCTCTTTACCTCCCTATTCTTTTTTCACTTCAATGCTTAGCTTTTCTCTCATAGTTTCTTCTTTCGTTTTATGGGAATTCAAAAGAGAGAGCTTACTGTGGAATTAACCGCATCAGTGAATTTCCGGCACTAATAACCAGGCCTGGAGTTTGGGGTATGGTCCGGGATGCCCACCACCCCTTCCACCACCAATCCCAATGGTAGGAGACAGACACAGTTAGAACTTTTGGAAGGCAGGGGGTCCTCGTGACCCCCCCGGCCGTATTTATTAAAATATGAAACAAAATGTAAAACTTTAAATTAAAACTTTTCATTTATCATGTACAAAATTCAACTTTCATTACACTTGATGAAGACAGGTATCCAGTCTAACCTTAACAAATCTCTAATACAAAGATGTTCCTAACCGAGTCTAACATCATGACATAATGCATTGCATGCGAATTTTGTACATCCTATCGTTAGGGGCCAACGGCAAGGTCTTAACCGGTGTCAGATCCCTATCACCAAATTTCCGCCCTCTCGTGAGAGTGGCGCATGCGCAGAGGACTTTACCCTCGTAGCCAACTGTAACTTCCCTTGTCATGGGGGCCCCCTTTCACTCGGCGCCATCTTAAGGTCGTCCGAGTTCCCGTGCCGGGTATCCGTAAGAAGGACAGTGTGGACTCCCCCCCTTCCCCCGCACTCTCTTCCGCCGAAGCGGATATCCGGCCCCTGGGAAATTCGTGGGAGGGGCATATAGCCGTCTCCCCCTGGGAGGAGCCTATGGCCGTCTCCCCCTTGTCGATCCCATCCGTAATGGGTGCTACCCCCCATGGGAGGGACCAATGGCCACCTCCCCCCGGGCGCTCCCATCCATAATGGGTGGCGCCCCCACTAGGGACCTTGAAATCACTGCTCACCGATCATGACCTTACAGCCTGACCGAAGACTAAATAAATACGACAGTTAGTTACCTACTTGTGGGAAAAAACCTATGCCTAATCTTATATTACAGCTAGATATATCCCTCACTGCTACTCCCGCCCTTGTCGAGCGGACGTCCCAAGATAGTATCCCACATACTATAAACATTGCTACAAAGGAGAAAAGGTCCTATAACAGAGAAACGATTTTATTGCATACAGTTCATTACACTTCTACAAAGGAAAAAAGGCCTATAGACAAGTATTCAGTTGCATACACACTCTTGGAATCCATCTATGATGGGAGAAAAGGCCTAAACAAGACGTTTAGGCATCACAATCAATTGCGAATCAGAACTTTGTTAATTCCCAAACTGCTGCAACAGGGGCTGGTGGGTGGGTCAAAAACTGCAGCTTGTTCCCTTGAGGGCTCAGGAGCGACGAGTGGTGCAGCCTTCAGAGCGCAGGAACAAGAGGACGCCTGCCTGATTCCCGCGCCTCTTATCTTGCGGCAGGAAGGCGGGGCAGCATCCCCATCCAAGTGCACGGACTTCCGGGCGGGTGTTAGGACAACCCTCTTAGGTGGTGGGGCGTGCTCCACCCATGCCACTTTGGGCATACCGTCCGGGGACACGCCCCCCGCCTGCAAAGGTTTCCCGGGCAATCGGGGCACCCAGTCATACGTTCGGGGTGACCGAGAGGTCTACCCTTTCCATTTCCATGCTAAAACTTTTGCCATGCTGGGAGGTTTTGTTTGCTCCACACACCTCTCTCTACATGCATTCTGAGGCTTGCTGAGCTATGCTGGCAGTGATAACCTGGAAGTGTGCATATTCCTGGATTCAAGTCAGAGTTGCCACTCAGGGGCAGATTGACTAAGCGCGTGCATTGTCCTTGCGTCACGAAGCAATACAATACAAGGCCTTAACTGGGATTTACTAAGCCGCGCAAAGCCATCTTGCATGGCTCTGCATATATTACTAAATCCAAAGTAATGTAAGGCAGCACAGTTTGCTGCCTTGTGTTACCTTACAGTAGGAAGGTGTTCCATGGCTGAAGTGTGGGCATTCCCATGCATCCACCCATGGTTTTTGACACAAATCTCAGATTTACAAACCTGGGATTGCGCCAAAGTGGCATGCCTCACCGACCTTGGCTTAACAAAGAGAAATATCTTTATATTCCTTGTTACTTCCTCTTTGTATGCATGCGGAGTTCAGCAACACATAATACAAAGAAGAGATTGTCTTTTAGGATTGTTTTTGTGCAGGAAGGTGCCAATGGTGCAAGGGTCCTGGATTGGTGCTACGCAGTCATACGTGTGGTAGGACTAGGATTTCCGGTAGATCCGGACGCCAGTGATAGATTTACTAGGTTCCAGGCGGCGAGTCGTCCTTGTGAAATTAAAACGGGACGTGAAAATATTGCCACACTGAGTGTCCATGTGGCATGTTGTTTCTCTACACAAAATTGTATCTGGGCAAATTGCAGGAACACTGACTGCGGGTAAAACCGTGAGTTTAAGAAAGGAGAGTATCAAAATTTGGTCTTCTTTTGTTTGGTCCTAACGGTGTGGGCACACCTTAGCGTGTGTGGACCCCCGGAGGACGGCTTATTTGATTATTAAATTGGTCCTGATGAAAGCTGAGCTAAAATAGCAAATGCAGCAGAAACATGTTGACCATCCACATTGAGTTACTAGGGTTCTAATTTATTCCACTAAGTGACCTCACTATTTATTGTGAACAATTGGCCCTATGTACATATATATATCTGTGTAGGGCGAAACGTTATCTTGGCGTGGTGTGCGAAGAAATAAAAACTCACCTGCACTCTGGGTCTTCCTGTGTCCTTGTTGGGGTTAGCTGAATACTGATAGCTGGCGCAGCGAAGCGGCACTCTTGGCGATATATATATATATATATATATATATATATGTACATAGGGCCAATTGTTAATCCAGTCATTAATTTGCGCGCACGCCAGTATCGCGCTGCAAGAGGCCCCTGCATCGTTAAGAGGCTCCTGGCTGCTGGTGTCCGCCTTGGTGGAATATGTGGTACACCCAAGTTTTTGGGATTCCAGGAGTCCATCACAAGGAAACGGCATGAAAAGACGGTAGTGTTGGTGTATTGCACTTCACGCCGGGAATCGGATCACTGATCCTGCCCCTGCCGCATGGGATTGTCGAAACTGCGTGGTTGATGCAGTTAAGGGGAGCGGAGGTGGTTCCTGCAAAGACTGTTTCAGAGGTGGTTAAGCTCCGTGAACATTGAACATCGTTGATGCGGTGCCAGACCAGCGCACTGCATCCTGGGAATGGTAGTCCTGACGCACTGGGCGTCCTACCACGTTGTGTCCTGCAGCCAATAACATCCTGCGCTGTGGGGGGGTGGAGTGCTTCTTCACCTGGCAGTTCTGGACCGGACACTTTCATCCAGACGCTGCCTGAACCACGTCGCGCTGAAGAAGGCTCGAACGGAGCCGAAATGAATTCGCATGGACTTGGTTCTCCCATGAACTGAAATAAAAAGGAAATACCCCCTCCTTACTCCCCTGTGTGGCCTCACCTTCTTGCTGCTGCAGAGGTAATCCAGTCATTAATTTGCGCGCACGCCAGTATCGCGCTGCAAGAGGCCCCTGCATCGTTAAGAGGCTCCTGGCTGCTGGTGTCCGCCTTGGTGGAATATGTGGTACACCCAATTTTTTGGGATTCCAGGAGTCCATCACAAGGAAACGGCATGAAAAGACGGTAGTGTTGGAGTATTGCACTTCACGCCGGGAATCGGATCACTGATCCTGCCCCTGCCGCATGGGATTGTCGAAACTGCGTGGTTGATGCAGTTAAGGGGAGCGGAGGTGGTTCCTGCAAAGACTGTTTCAGAGGTGGTTAAGCTCCGTGAACATTGAACATCGTTGATGCGGTGCCAGACCAGCGCACTGCATCCTGGGAATGGTAGTCCTGACGCACTGGGCGTCCTACCACGTTGTGTCCTGCAGCCAATAACATCCTGCGCTGTGGGGGGGCGGAGTGCTTCTTCACCTGGCAGTTCTGGACCGGACACTTTCATCCAGACGCTGCCTGAACCACGTCGCGCTGAAGAAGGCTTGAACGGAGCCGAAATGCATTCGCATGGACTTGGTTCTCCCATGAACTGAAATAAAAAGGAAATACCCCCTCCTGACTCCCCTGTGTGGCCTCACCTTCTTGCTGCTGCAGAGGTAATCCAGTCATATATATATATATATATATATAATATTTCCCACACAGAAGTCTTCTTTCAGGATTACGAAATAACTCCCAGCGGCACACCATAGGACGAGTCCAATAAAGATTTATTGTCTCACAATCCAAACGTACTGTTTGGTTTGTGAGGCAATGAAAATTTATTGGACTCGTCCTGGTGTGCTGCTGGGAGTTATTTCGTAATCCTGAAAGAAGACTTCCGTGTGGGAAATATAATTAGCGGTGCTGTGACCGCTGCTGGCACCGGCGTCATAAGGAGGGTGAGCGGCTGTTCACAGCGATCTGTGCAGACATATGTATATATATATATATTCCCTGAAACAAAACATAGGTTTTATCAGTGTTATAGTTAGCTGGACATTTCATTCGTACAAAATCATAGAAATTCCTCCGTTATAGTTAGTTGTGATAGCTATAACTCGCGCAACCGCAATGCACTGCTGATGATGTCACATATTACATCATTCATGACATGGTCAGTGACATCACTGATGACATCACTGATGACATCTCAAATAACATCCCTGATGACATCACTGATGACATCATCCAGTGAATGTGGGTTTGTTTGAAATTTAAATATCTATTATATATATATATATATATATATATATATATATATATATATATATATATATATTCACTGAAAAAACCATAGGTTATAGACCATATATAGATAGGAATTAGCATTTACATAACCTTAATTTACTCGCACAAAACCATAGAAATTCGCATATATAGTTAGTTGCAATAACTATATATCGCGCACCCGCAATCCACTGCTGATGATGTCACATATTACATCATTCATGACATGGTCAGTGACATCACTGATGACATCACTGATGACATCTCAAATGACATCACTGATGACATCACTGATGACATCTTAAATGACATCACTGATGACATCACTGATGACATCATTCATGTGATAATACGATGAAGCTCTTCAGACTCTAATATAACCTTAGATCCACTCAGTCTAAACAGACACTCACAGACTGTCACTCATCCATGGAGTTACTCACACACCTAGTCAGTCATTCAAAGTATCAATCACACCTCCATTTCCTCAACTATACAGTTATACACACCTTACTAATTCAAACATATTCTAACACATATTTACTCTCTTATACAATCTCTCATACAAGTTCACAATGATTCATAACGCCACTCTCACATTCACTGGCTCTTATGCTCAGTTATTTATATATGTCAACTCTCACATGGACTGTGTTTTACATATGTACTTACTTTGACATGTAGCACTGAGATATCCATTCACTCACCAATACACTCATGCACACAGTCAACCGCCCATGCAGCTGTTTCCACATGCACTTTTGAACACATACATCTAGTGAATCAACTGCTCACACATCTTTGCACAGAGTCATACACCTCCCAGCCACTCATACACATACTCAGTCTCCCATACAAATACTTGGGCAACCAATGAATATCCCATATAGTTACTCATATAGCTACTGATTAACACATTCAGCAGTTTACAGAACAACAGACATAATGATGCACAAATTAAGACAGTTTAGTCACTAACCCATGCACTCAGTAAGACACATTTAATCACTCTCTAATACAGTCAGTCATGCACCTACTAAATTCTTCATCCAGACACTTATACATCCACTCATTCTTTAATATGTAAGACATATTTAAACACACAGTCACTGGATGATGTCATCAGTGATGTCATCAGTGATGTCACTGACCATGTCATGAATGATGTAATATGTGACATCATCCGCAGTGGATTGCGGGTGCGCGATATATAGTTATTGCAACTAACTATATAGGCGAATTTCTATGGTTTTGTGTGAGTAAATTAAGGTTTTGTAAATGCTAATTCCTAACTATATATGGGCTATAACCCATGGTTTTTTCAGTGAATTTCAATGTTTTTTTTAATAGCAAATATGAAAAGCTGTAAAATGTCAAGTACGTGGTAGGTAAAAACATTTTCGTATTTATGCACGCTGATGTGCTTTGAACGCTGCCCCCCCCCCCTCCTCTTTTCTTTTAAAAATTGGAAGAAACAAAAAGTATTCCCTTCCATAAATAACCCAAGACTTTTATTTTGTTATGGCAAGGGAACGAAATAGAGAATAAACTATAGTTGGTCACCATGGGGTTTAAAGAAGGGATGGTTCTTCACCAGTTTAGATATTTTCCCAGACCCTCATTCTCCAATGTGATGAACTAGGCTAAAATTCTTCTGGTGCCTGCACCCTGTCACAGAATATCACCCTAAAACATGGAATCTCCCAAACACCAGATTGAGTTGAACCCCACAGTAAGCCTTATTTCTTCTGGTCCTCAGAATTTCTTTTGCTTTGCTCATGGAAATTGTGGGATATAGGAGAGATAAGGTGTCACCATTAAGAAAGGGTAGTATTTAAATTTGCATATCAATTATGTTAAACCTTTTAGACATATGATATGCTAGCTTGAACTTATGCATTACATTTGAAGCCGAATTCAACAGCTTAAGTAAGTAGGTTTTCGTAGTTGTAACTTTAAAGGGTGATCTAGCGAACTGTAAATATTTTCTAAAACAGTGGAGCGTATTTAGTTTTTTAATGTACATGTTTATGAAACGATTACACAAATGAAACATTTGTGAGTTTTAAATTTCCGGAGAAGTATAATTCACCAATAGCTTTCTCTGTAGATGTTTTTCCATTAACAATCCCAGTTCCATCACCCGCCCAGGATATCACTACTGTTAGTTGTCATTGTTGCTTCTGTTTTAATAAAAAATGTTGTAGGTGTTTACTGTTTTTGTTGCGATGTATATATTTATAAGTTATTAAAGTGTTATAATCCTACTAATTTTTTATCGATTATTGCTCTTTGAGATATTCCCTGTCTACAAACAGAGAAGAATAGGAATATTCTGTCTCCCTTTGCAGATAGTGAAGGATAGGTAATGCGGACTTTTGTCCCCCGTTGTAATCCGTCATGCCTGTTTTCTCCCCACTGATTGATTGATTAGCTGGACATTTTTTGTTCAAGGAATAGTTCTTTCGAGGTATTCTCTGTTTGCAAATAACGTGGAATAGAAATATTCTGTCTAGTCTTTGCAAGTAGTGAAGGGTGGGTAATGCGGACCTTTGTCCCCCGTTGTAATCTGTCATGCCCATCTACTCCCCACTGATTGATAAACTAGTTCCACCCGGACCATTTATTAGAAGTACATCATCTGGCTCAACCGGAGGGTACCCCTAATAAAGAAGACATATGTAAAATACAAAGTAATCACTGTATCCTGTTAAACAGAAACTTTAGCATGAAACACACTTGAAAAGGAAGGGAAAGAAATCGAACAAAATCAGTAGGCCACTGATGAGTTTTTAACTTCGCTAGAAATAAGAAACATGAAAGTGGTGAGAGAAGCCAAGCTTGACGTTACGGCAGCCACGAGGTAGCTAAGCTCCGCCACCCCCCCCCCCCACTGCTCCAAGCATGTCTGTCCCACCGCCCGCCACGCCCAATAACGGTAACATGAAATAGATACAAATCAGCAGATACCTACCCCCATTCCGGAAACTCCCGAAGTGCAACAGGTTTGCGGCTATGCCCATCCGGAAGACGAGGCCTTCGGCACGTGTAGGGCGGGTCCTGCTGGCAGCCGTCGGCCGGGGATGTCGTCGCGTAAGGTGGGCCAGGAGAGAAGCCGAGGCCGATGGGATCCCTCTTCTGTCTTCAATAATTTCTGCGACAACAGGGGGGGGATGTCTTGCACATGCCACTGACCCCCCCCCCCCCGGGCCAGGAGAGGAGCCGAGGCCGGCGGGATCCCTCTTCTTTCTTCAATAATGGCTGCGACAATGGGGGGGGGATGTCTTGCACATGCCACCGACCCCCCCCTCCCCTCGAATCTCCTGGTCTGGCCCCGGCTTGGTATGAGCTCCCCGTTCTGTCCTGAAGCGGCGCCCTGCAGGCCACGGGGGGGATGTCTTGCCTCTGCCTCCGACCCCCCCCCCTCTTATCGCCTGGTCCGGACATCACGGATATCAACGCCAGGTGTCGGCGTGGGGTGCGCTGGGAGGGAGAGGCGGCGCGAACGAGCCTCTCCCACCCCCCCAGGTGGGGGCCCCTCAGCTGCACCCCTAACGCTCCACTCACCCAACAAAAGGTCTCGTCCACTATTGCGAGGCAATGATGCTTCGCTCACCCAGCGGGGGTCTCGTCCACTGTTGCGGTGCAACGGCGCTTCTGAGTTCAGCTAGAAAATGAGTCCTGCGTCCAGAAACGTTCTCCTCAACTTTGAAGATTCTATAAGAGCCACGGGGGCCCCCGACCCCCGCAGACACCCCGATGGGGAATGACTGCCATGATCACCCACGGAACGACCACGACGTAGCCGCGGGACGTCGGCGCGCTCATGCCGGCGCCGGCCTCAGTCTTGAAATGACCAAAATCCTGCAAGACTACCAACTTGATCAGTTCCGGTGGGACACCAGTATGACCCGGTAGGAGAGATTGTTGCCTCCCACCCCACTTTGACTGATGGTTCATGTCGCCAGTCCCCTCTGCTACCCTTTAACGAAAACTTTTGGACTGCCGAAAGAGGTCCCGGTCCAACCACGAGTTGGTGGAGACATTTTGATTATACTTGGACCTTCCTGACCTCACCCAAAATGGCGCCGGTACAAATGAAACTCTTAACTCCTTGTTGTGCCCCGATTGCTCAGCCTTGATATCATGAGATATGTATGCAGTTTTTAGCACATGAATTGATATGGGATAAGACTTATTATATGTTCGAACAATGAATTGACATGGGACGGGTACTGATTACACGTTCGGACAATGAATTGATATTAAGTTCTAATGCATCATTGATTACTGTATTTATTGAAGGTTCGAATTGTCGACACTTTTGGTACTTGCTCACAATGAATTATCGATATGATTTTGTTGCACTTGTCGCACTTTTTACTATGAAATCAACGACCACTGACTTATGTTTTCCGCAAATAAATACCCCCCCCCCCCATTTACAGTTCCAGCCTGCTCTGTGGCCGGCCCACGGGGTTGTAGGCCCATATTTGTGCACCAACATTTTTATTAAAGGTTTTTGAAAAAGCAAACGTAGTTGTAACGCGTAGATTGGTAAGTTTCGAATAAATGGCCACTGTTTCTGATTTTAATAAAAATTTTTTTTTAAAAAGCAGGTGAAATGAAGCAGCTTGATTAGTTAAGGGTTAAAAAGTATAGTACGCAGAAACATTGCAAATATGAATGGTCCAAGTTTGTTGTATGTGTTTTTCATTTTTGTACAGCATAAAGCAATCGATAAAGATCCTGGTATTTAGCCTCTACTTTATATGCTACCTGTATCAGGGAAGTTGTTTTAAATGCCCCTAAGCCACCCCGAAGGAATGTCACCTGGCCCCCCTAGTACGAACGGAAACGACCCCGTACCACTGTAGGTTATCTCTCTTCCGCAAAGGAGAGCACGAGCTCGCCCCCACTTTACACCGACTGCCCTTTGTTTTGACCCTTCCCTGCACACGATCCGTAATGCCACACTTGGGCGACCTATGCTATCCACAGGCCTCCGATAATTATCTCTCCCACATTACCGGTCCCCCCTGGGCTTAAACGCCGAGATGGTAGGGACTGCATCCCGTGGAGATAGGCCGAGTATGTAGTAAGTAAAAGCCTTTTCGGGTTTATGCACGCTGATGTGTTTTAAACGCTGCCCTAGCCCCTTCTTTTTCCCTTTTTTCTGCAGGTCACTTCGGAACGTCGATTATAGTAAGGAAAAATGGTGACTTAACGGCCGATAGGATGAGAAAAAGGGTTTGAATATGGTGCCTATACATGACGAGCAAACAATGACTATGTCTCTCTCTGAACCCAGCGCTTGGGAGGGCAGCCTGAAGCAGAAACTTGACGGGTTATTACAGGATGACAAAATATGACTTCGCTTGGCACCCCGAATAATACAACCAAGAATGACGTGCACCAATGAATAAATTCCTACGTTTAACTAAATAGGGAAAGTTTAAGGAATATTCCGAGGTGAGGTTTACCCAAGTACCCTCCGTCTGGAGGACTAGGAATGTTGCCAATGTTTAAGATTTACCACCTCCTTCTCGCACCCTCATAGACATGAAACTCAAAGCTGCCCCATTGTTCTCCCGACTGACACCTACCGTTGCCTCAGCCTGGAAACCCATTCGCTAAAAATGATTCGAAGATCCCCCCTGAGTATTAGCCCGACCAGGTTAGTTCCCGACCAATTGGCAAAGGTGTAAGTATTTGCAACCAAAGCCACCAGCGAAGGCAGACGACGATAAGAGAGAAGAAAAAGGTAAAAAGAGCTCAGCCCCAGATGAATTAAGTAGGATGCTAAGGATGCGCAGCATGCAGGAAGAGATCTTTTTGGCCAGCAACTGTTCTATGTTTTGTCTTGGATTTTTGTATATAATACATGTACTGTCTCCCCCCGCCCGAGTTTGTGTGTATGTATGTATGTTTTGAAATGACAGGCTCTCCTCATGAGATATAAAACTCTGTTCTTGTGTTCCTGCTTCCAGCGCCCGTCTCTTTATTTAGTAACAGTTCAAGATGGGAACTAAGTGGCGTCTTGTGCCAGCAGCCTGGGCATCGGTTGTAATCTGGGCTGAATTTTCCTCAGCACGGGGTGTGATTCTCAGGGAAGAGCAGCGCATATGGGAGGAGGTTTATGGCCCATGCATGAGAGAGAGAGCGTGTGTGACCAGTGCATGGGGGAGATGCTTGCGATGGTGGGGAGCCATGCTGAGGATCGGCGGCGTGCAGAGAGTGGGTCTGGTCAAGGCATCTAAAATGGCTGCCGTGCACGACAAAAGTGTGGCATTGGAAAAAAAGCAAGATGGCGCAGACAATGTTTATCAATACGGATTAATTTATAACAATTATTTTTAACAATATATTTATTTACTCGCAGTGTCAAAATGGCGGTCAACACTTCCTGATTTCCTTCGAATTGAACGTTACCAGACGTCACGCAGCAAAAAAAAAAAAAAAACGCTCACGCGCAGCCGCTGGAAGACAAGTATCAACATATATGAGCCTCCTCAACCACCCTCAGAAAACATAGGGGGTCAGGATACGTCTCCCGTACCCCCTTATACCCATTTCTCACATTATTTTTCCTCCATCTTGTAATTTAATTAAATCGAAACACAAAATGGCGAATTCCCGTTTCGCTACCAGTTTGCGACCCGTTTCGCGAACCGGGAAGCGCTTCTACCGCGAAAAATCAAATTTTTTTTATTTGCCCCACGGGACCCTTTAATAACCCCAAAATCATTCCTAGGGGGTCAAGAGGGGTCTACCTTGCCCCCTTTCATTAAATTCCCCCTTCGTTTTTCTCCTCCTCTTGTCTCTCGATCCTACCGAGAGACAAGATGGCGGCCGCACCGGACTGTTTAGAATGTTGACAGACACCGGAAAGCCAATCAGCTTCGCTTCGCAAAGCTCCGTTACGCGAAAAGTACGCGATCTGGAGCGCTATCCGGGACGCTGTCACAGATATATCTGTTTTTTTAAACGTTAATTTCTCAAAATCCACTGGAGCACATATATTGAGACCCAGCAAAGGCACATTGGGCTAACAGTCCCTACAATTTTGCCAAGTTTCGTGTAAATCCATTCAGCCGTTTGAGCTAAAAGTGAGGCCAAACGCCCTATGGAAAAATGAATGGGAAAAACGCGTTTTGGGACCCCCCTTTTTTCTCGGCCCCCCCTTGATGAAACCCCCCCAAATTTTCAGGGGCTGCTCAGAAACAAAATGTGACATTTTCCTGAAAATTTCAGCCGATTCCGTCCACAAACACCAAAGTTATTAGACATAGAATTTTCAAAAGTTCCATAGAGAAAAAATCCTAACTATATATACCTACTGGCGACCGCCAGTAGGTAATATATATATATATATATATATATATATATATATATATATATATATATATATATATATATATATATATATATATATATTAATATATATATCATCTAACTCCACAGTTTTGAAGCACGAGAGCACTAAGGCATATATATATATGACACACCACCGGGCCGACCCATCATTTCGGCTATTGACAGCTCCCTGGAACATGTTTCCATGTACATAGACTTTTTTTGTTTCCATGTACATAGACTTTTTTCTTCAAGGTCATGTTAAGACTTTCAATTCTTATGTCAACGACTCTTTTGATTTCCTCAGCAAAATTGAGCGTTTTGTTTGGGAGGAAGATATGATTCTAATGACTTTGGATGTTTCATCCCTTTACACTTCGATAAAACACTGTGATGGACTCAAGGCTTTGGAACACTATCTAAACAAATGCCCTCCACACTCAATTTTTATTTAGTTTTTGTTTTTTTGGGGGTTTTTTGTAACAAAACGGAGTATGGTCCTGAGACAGAGGGGCAGCTGGACCGATATACAATGAACTAGAGAAAGTTGCTGGCCCCCCACTTTGATTTTTTGTCTCCAAAATTAAGAGCACACAAACAAAGAAGAATCTTCTGTTTTTAGGGTATATTTATTTTAACCCTTTTGAATTTGTCAATTCTTTTTCAAGTTTTCATGAGTGAGAAAAACACTATACAAAACATTTACACATATATACATAACTACTTCACATCATACATATGTACATTTTATACACAATCTTCTTCTCAAATATTGCTATTTTTTATCCACAAATAGTTATTCTTTGCAAGATAAATATCAACTAAGAAGACCACAAAGAGAAATAGCAAAAGAAATTGCTTAAAGAAAGATCAAAAACCAACTTTGAAAACTGAGTCAAAGTGATAAACAATGAAATCCTGTTGTCTTTCTTTTATGCCTGCTGACGCGTTTCGAATCCGGAGTTTAAAATTTCCAGATTCTCATCAGGGCTCTTTCGTTGTGGGTAGTCTAAACAAAAATTGTAGAAGAAGGACATTAAGTAACTGAAGTTCTCTAACTGTCTAGTATACCTAGAGGAACTGGGTGTCACATCAAGGCTTGTATTACCTTTGTGTATGGACGGGCGGTCCCGCGGGTCCACTTTTTCTAATGAAACTGATACAATCCTCGACCTTTTATTGGGACGATTCACCTAATGTATAAAATGAGGAGTATTTACTAATCTGAAAAAAGGACAGCACAGTATAATTGGTTCCAGAGCAAAAAAGCCTCAAATTCGTACCTCTTTTTTGGTGAAACATATGTTTGAAGAACTCGGTTGTTCATGTGTCACACTTCAAATGATCTAAAAGGCACAATCAACAATAGTACTTAGTGCCCGGTTTTAGTGTGACCCTGAAAGCAGTCTGAATGCCTGCGGAGAGACGTACCTGGCTTGCTTATAATGAAGGCGGGGTTGCGGATGTTTGACACTAAGGCTCCTCCGCGTAGATAACACCAACTAGTTCGATTCAGAGGTGGGGGTTGTGGTTTAGACTCCTCCGTGTTGCCTGCGACAGCGTTACTTAGTTGCGCTGAATACTGAGGTGAAAGCGTGAATATTTAATGTGATGAAACGCGGGGATCACGTTTATGTATTCTGCCATGACGCTCTCTCACCTTTCAATCCCTGCTACGGGCCGGAGGTGCGAACCTTCTTTCAACGTGGCGGCCATGTTTGGCTCCTCCAATATAGGCAACTACCGCAGTGCATTATGGGCAATGTAGTTGTTTAAGGGTTATCAACAGCAAAGTAATCTCAAAGTCTGGATACTTCGGAGAGCGAGTTCAGACCTGTTTTTGTGCTATTAAATTTTAGAATTAAATAAGCCTCCTTTCTCAATAAGACCAGTTCTGTGTTTGTACCCAGTTTGGCCTGATTCATACTAAATAGTACCGTCCACTTGAAGTCGTTATCTGCATGTTTGTTTTCGATAAAATGCTGTACTAGGGGCGCGGTTAGGATCTTATTTTTAAGACGTGATCTGTGTTGGGTCATTCGAGTGTTAACTTGTTGGTTGGTCTTACCTACATAGATTTTAGGACATGGGCAAACAATTGCGTAAACTACGTTTTTGGTCCTACAATTCGAAAAACAACCATGTTTCCAAGTGGTATTGGCATGTTGAAATGTTATGCCCTCGATGGTAGTGTCGCAGGCCACGCAGTTGCCACATCTGTGGTGTCCTTCTATGGGTTTCAATCCCCATTGTGCTAACAGGTCGTTTTTAGGTTTTGGTAACCTTATATCAGCTCGGACGATCTGCTGGCCAATATTTTGATTCTTCCTATATGCGAATATAGGGCGGGGGAATGGCACTTCCAATTCTTCAAGAAGATGCCAATGTTTAAGGACCATTTGTCTTATTTTGTGTGTTTCTGAACAAAATGTAGTGACACATACCATGTTTTCAAGTTCACGTTTTTCTTTAGTTTCAAAGAGTGGGGGGCCAGCAACTTTCTCTAGTTCACTCCACACTCAATGGTACATAACAGAATGCTTTTGGATATGACCAAAATGTGCCTCGAACAAAACTTTTTCATCTTCAATGGCGTTGTTTACCATCAGGTCAGGGGTGTGGCGATGGGGGCCTGTTTCTCACCTAGCTATGCGTGTTTACACGTTGGGCTATGGGAGGAACAGGTCTAGTCGGCCAACACCACAATCTTATTTCTAACAACATTGCATTGTATTTACGTTATATTGATGATGTTTTCCTTGTTTGGAGGGGGAGTGCTGACAGTGCCAGAGCCTTTGTGGAAATTATCAATGTAAATACCATCAATCTTAATTTCACTTCTAATATGAGTTCCATTTCTATTTGTTTTTTGGATGTTGAGGTATTTGTAGAGGGTAATACGTTGGGTACGAGACTGTACAGGAAACCAAGTGCTGGCAATACCATACTGCATTCAAATAGTCAGCACCCAGCCCATTTGATTTGGAGCATTCCTTTCGGAGAAATGCTCCGGATCAAAAGAATCTGCAGCACTGATGCTGAATGTGCGGCCGCACAGGAGGCATGCAGATTACGTTTTCTAGCCAGAGGCTATTCCAATGCCAGTCTCACTAAAGCAATTCAGCATTCGAATTCGGTTAGCAGACAGGAGGCCTTAATTCCAAAAGAAAGAACCATTCATACAGACGATTCTTTGGCAGGAGGGGTCAAAACAGCTTCCCCTCGAGTCATTTTGACTTATAATCGACAGCATGGGGCCCTTCGGAAAATCTTGTACAAGAACTGGAATCTAGTACAAAGTGATCCAGTAATTGGGCACATAGTGAGCAATAAACCGGAGCTCACTTTCCGTAAAGCCCCTTCCATGTCCAAAGCATTGGTTAGCAACCCCTTGGAACGGAGAGCTTCCACCATTTGGATGGCACTCAAGAAGGGCTTCAAAACTTGTCCACAATGCAAAGCCTGCCGTGTCGGTAGCAACAGGACTCACTTTAGAAGCCCTTTTCGTGAACATCCTATTGCCATTTCCAAGTGGCTTACCTGCAAAACCGAATACGCCATCTATGTGTTGGAGTGTCCGTGTGGACTTCAATACGTGGGCAGTACTAAACTGCCCGCCCACAAACGGATACTCCAACACCTACGTGCAGTTTCGCGTCATGATCAAAACTAATCGGTTGGCAGGCATTTTCAGGATAAACACCTAGGCATACCTGACCAGCTCCAGTATTTTTTAATTGACTCAGTGGAGGTCTCGAGGAGAGGAGGGGACCGTGAGGCCAAATTCCGTCTCCTTGAAACCAGATATATACTGGAGCTCAACACAAAGAATTTTAATTTGAATTTTTAAAGATTTATAAAGCGCACGTTCACAATGCAGTTTCATGGCGCTAGAGGGATTCCTGGGCAAGAAAGAATACAGAGGACTATAGACTGAAAGCCTGCTGGAACAAGAAAGTCTTAAGGGCCCTACGAAACTCCATGTAGGAGGGGGAGCGTCTGATGTGGGGCGGGAGGGTGTTCCAGAAGGTGAGCGCAAGTACCGCAAATTTCTGGCCTCCCGATCTTGATTTCTTGAAACGGGGAAGGATTTGGTAGATGAGCGGAGATCTCTAGAAGGGCAGTAGTTGGTAATGGCAGAGTTGATAAAGGCAGGAGCCGTGCCCGTCCGGGCTTGAAAAGTAAGGCAGCCAAGTTTGAAAAGGGCGCGTTGCTTGATGGGGAGCCAGTGAAGAGCGATGAGGAGGGGTGAAGAGTGATGAAATTTAGATAGGCCATGTACCAGGGGGGCTGCCTGGTTCTGCACCAGCCGAAGGCGTTGAAGTGCATAAGTGGGAGCACCATTATAGATAATGTTCCCATAGTCGATCTTAGATAAGACCATGGCAATTACGATCAGTTTGAGTGCAGAGGGAGAGAAAAACCGGGATACTTTCCTAATGATGCACAGGGTAAAGAAACAGGAAGAAACTACAGAACTAATGTGGGAGTGCAGAGTCAAATGATGATTAAGTGTGATACCAAGGGTCTTAACTGAATGAGAGGGAGTGAGAGGTGGGCCAAAATGAAGAAGACCAAGGGTTACCACTGCCACCAGTTAGAATCAGCTCTGTTTTATCCGGGTTGAGTTTGAGATGGTTAGCATTCATCCAATCCCGGATAAACAGCATGGCAGACTGGAAGGCAGTGACACCTGATGAGGGGGAGGAGAAATTAAAAATAAGTTGGAGGTCATCAGTGTAGTTGTAAACTGTGACCTCCATTTGTTGTAATGCAAAAATAAGAGGGAAGATGTAAAGGTTAAATAAAAGGGGAGAAAGAGAGGAGCCTTGAGGGACACCGCATTGCACTTTGCGAGGCGGGGCGGAGAATTCGGCCAGGTGGACGGCCTGGGTGCGGTCAGCTAGGAAGGAGCCTATCCAGGCCAATGCTTGTCCTCCTATGCCCGCCGCCTCGACACGGGACAAGAGAATGGAGTGGTCCACCATGTCAAAAGCGGCGGACAAATCCAGGAGGACCAGGGCCTGAGGAGTGTTGGTGTTGAGCCCCTTCCTAAGTTGGTCCATGACCGAGATGATCACCTTCTCAGTGGAGTGGCGGGGGCGAAAGCCCGCCTGGCAGGGTGCAAGGTAGTTATTGTCCTCGATGAAGGCGCTGAGTGCCTGGGTGACATGGGACTCAGCTACCTTACCCAGATAGGAAAGAAGGGATATCGGGCGATAGTTTGCCGGGGAGGAAGGATCCGCCCCCGGTTTCTTTAGTATGGGGAGGATTATGGCAGTCTTAAAAGTGGCAGGTACGGAGCCATGCGTAAGGCAATCATTAAGGAGGGTAAGAACAGGGGATGGACATTCGAAAAAAATCTGACGGAGAATGCGTGCCGGGCAGATGTCAGCTGGGGAGCACGACATGACACGACTGAGTAAGGGGGGCAGGGATTCTCTAGTAAGTGCGGGAATGGAGGTAAGGGACAGATTATTGCCAGGAGGTTGGGGGTAGGAGAAAGTGGGCGAAGGGGAGGGAATGTTAGCTTTAATACAAGCTATTTTATCAATGAAAAATTCATTGAGCGAGTCGCATAGGGCCTGAGAGGGGGGGATCTTGGGCTGAGTTCTGTCCGAGGATGCCAGCTCGTGGACGGTGGCAAAGATCTCACGTGGCTGGCTTTCTGCAGCTAGAATACGCTCCTAACTGATTAAATGAGAGGGAAGATCTTTATACCTGCATATAGAATTTATTTATATGCCTATAAGACCTGTCCGGATAGTACAAGAATCTCTTCACAGTATTGTTATTGTTTGATGTATTGAAATACTTTGATAGAGTGGTGACTCTTCTGCATTTTTTCTGTAACTAATTTTTATTCCTTCTATTTTAATATTGGGAATAAGCTGCTTTTATAAATACACTTTATATTGTCAACCTTGCACAATCGCTTTTTTGCACTGGTTATGTCTTAGCAGGCACTGTTAAGGTGACAGGCCCACTTGGGCTCTATTTAGATTAACCTCTAAATGATTCAAACAAGATGACAGGGGATCAACATCTCTGATATTTATTCTCAGATCCCTCTATACCTAACGTTGTTTTTTGGTATATATGTATATAGAATTGTTTTTACACAACATTGGTACTTAAATTGTGTATATTTGTATACCCTGTTGATACTCCCCTACATAGACACAATTGATTGTCATGTTCAGTTTTTTTGTATCAACTTCATCCCCGCTTGTTGTGTAAATATATTTTTTATCACGTGCTGAGAATTTTAGGATATTTATGGGTCTTAAATATTTTCTACACTGATAAACAGTGTTTTCTATTTCTAGAAATCAACTAGTAATACGGAAATAACAGCGTTACTATGTATAGTATTTTTACCCTGTTTATGAATCAATTCGATGCACTGTCACTTTAAATGTCCCGCTCTATGGCGAGCAGTTTGTCATGTGATCAAGCCTCTTCGAAGGCGAAACGCGTCATGGCGGCAGCGCTGGCACTGATTGAATAAACCACCTTTGCACCAGCACTCTTTTGGGTCGACTCTTCGTCACTGTGAGACTGGCAGTTTTTGAAATTCTGTGATAGGTGATGAGCTTCATGGATATATATATATATATATATATATATATATATATATATATATATATATATATATATATATATATATATATATATATATATATATATATATATATATATATATATATATATATATATATATATATATATATATATACATACATATATATATATATATATATATATATATATATATATATATATATATATATATATATATATACATAATAGATATTTAAATTTCAAATAATACCAATCTGTATTGAAGATTGAGTGGATATATAACTGTCTGGATGGAGGATTTAGTGGCTGTTTGACTGTTTTTTTAAGTGAGTAATTAAATGTGTCTCACTAAATATATGGGTTAGTAACCAAACTATATGAATGTGTGTATCACTGTCTCTGTTGTTGTATAACCTGCTGCATCAATTGGTCACTAACAAAGAACCAGGTCAGCAGAGCTGCTGTACAGTCAGAGAAACCAGGTCAGCAGAGCTGCTTTAGAGGGAGAGAAGCAGGTCAGCAGAGCTGCTCTAGGGCCACAGAACCAGGCCAGCAGAGCTGCTCTAGAGGCAGAGAACAAGGTCAGCAGAGCTGCTCTAGAGCCAAAGAGCTCGGTCAGTAGAGCTGCTCTAGAGCCAAAGAACCAGGTCAGCAGAGGTGCTGTAGAGCCAGAGAAACCAGGTCAGCAGAGCTGCTTTAGAGGGAGGGAACCAGGCCAGCAGAGCTGCTTTAGAGCCAGAGAACCAGGTCAGCAGAGCTGCTTTAGAGCCAGAGAACCATGTTAGCAGAGCTGCTCTAGAGCCAGAGAACCAAGTCAGCCAGCAGAGCTGCTTTAGAGCCATAGATCCGGGTCAGCAGAGCTGCTTTAGAGCCAGAGAACCAGGTGAGCATAAGTGCTCCAGGGCCTAAGAACCAGGTCAGCAGAGCTGCTTTAGAGCCAGAGAACCAGGTCAGCAGAGCAGCTGTAGAGCCAGGGAAACCAGGTCAGTAGTGCTGCTTTAGAGGAGAGAACCAGGTCAGCATAGCTGCTCTAGAGGGATAGAACCAGGTCAGCAGGGCTGCTCTGGAGCCTCAGAGCCATGTCAGCAGAACTGCTTTAGAGCCATATACCGGGTCAGCAGAGCAGCTTTAGAGGCTGAGAACCAGGTCAGCAGAGCGGTTGTAGAGCCAGAGAACCAGATCAGCAGAGCTGCTCTATACCCTAAGAACTAGGTCAGCAGAGCTGCTCTAGACCCGGAGATCCAGGTCAGCAGACCTGCTTTAGAGATAGAGAACCAGGTCATCAGAGCTGCTCTAGCAGACACTGACTGACTGACACTGACTGATTGACACTGACTGACACTGATTGACTGACACTGACTGACTAACACTGACTGACACTCATTGACTGACATTGGCTGACTGACACTGACTGAAACTGATTGACTGACACTGACTGACTGACACTGACTGAATGACTGACACTGACTGACACTGATTGACTGACACTGACATTGACTGACACTGACTGACACTGATTGACTGATACTGACTGACTGACTGCCACTGCCACTGACTGACACGGACTGACTGACACTGACTGACTGACACTGATTGACTACTCTCTACTACTCTACTACTCACTCTCTACTACTCTCTCTCTACTCTCTCTTTACTACTCACTCTCTACTACTCACTATCTACTCCTCACTCTCTACTACTCTCTACTACTCACTCTCTCCATCTCACTATCTACTTCTCTACGACTCTCTACTACTCACTCTCTACTAATCACTCTCTACTACTCTCTACTACTACTCTCTATGACTCACTCTCTACTACGCACTCTCTACTACTCTCTACTACTCTCTACTACTCACGCTCTACTATTCACTCTCTACTACTCACTCTCTAGTACTCGCTCTCTACTACTCTCTACTAATCACGTTCCACTACTCACTCTCTACTACTCGCTCTCTACTACTCTCTACTACTCACTCTCTACTACTCACTTTCTACTACTCTACTACGCTCTACTACTCTCTCTACTACTCACTCTCTACTACTCTCTACTACTCACTATACTACTCTCTACTACTCTCTACCACTCACTCTCTACTACTCTACTACACACTCTCTACTACTCTCTATTTCTCTCTCTACTACTCATTCTCTACTACTCACTCTACTACTCTCTACTACTCACTCTCTAGTACTCTCTCTCCATTACTCACTCTCTACTACTCTCCACTACTCACCATCTACTACTCTCTACTACTCACTCTAATACTCTCTACCACTGACTCTCTACTACTCTGCTACTCACTCTCTACTACTCTCTATTACTCTCTCTCTCTACTACTCATTCTCTACTACTCACTCTACTACTCTCTACTACTCACTCTCCAGTACTCTCCCTCTACTACTCAATCTCTACTACTCTCTACTACTCACTCCAGTACTCACTCTCTACTACTCTACTACTCTCTACTACTTTCTCTACTACTCACTCTCTCTACTACTCACTCTCTACTACTCACTCTCTACTACTCTACTACTCACTCTACAACTCACTCTCTACTACTCTCTGCTACTCACTCTGTACTACCCCACTACTCTCTACTACTCACTCTCTACTATTCACTCTCTACTACTCTCCCTCTACTACTCACTCTCTACTACTCTCTACTACTTACTCTCTACTACTCTCTACTACTCACTCTCTACAACTCTCTCTCTACTACTCACTCTCTACTACTCACTCTCTACTACTCTCTACTACGCACTCTTTACTACTATCTACTACCCACTGTACCACTCTCTACTAGTCTCTACCACTCACTCTCTGCTACTCTACTACTCATTCTCTACTACTGACTCTCTACTATTCTCCCTCTACTACTCATTCTCTACTATTCACTCTGTACTACTCACTCTCTACTATTCGCTCTCTACTACTCTCTACTACTCTACTACTCTCTACTACTCTCTCTACTACTCACTCTCTACTACTCTCTATTACTCACTCTACTACTCTCTACTACTCTCTACCACTCACTCTTTACTACTCTACTACTGACTACTACTCTTTACTACTCTCTCTCTACTACTCATTCTCTACTGCTCACTCTACTACTCTCTACTACTCACTCTCTACTACTCTCTATCCACTATTCACTCTCTACTACTCTCCACTACTCACTCTTTACTACTCACTCTCTACTACTCGCTCTCTACTACTCTCTGCTACTCACTCTCCACTACTCACTCTCTACAACTCGCTCTCTACTACTCACTCTACTACTCACTCTCTACTACTCTACTACTCTCTGCTACTCTCTCTACTACTCACTCTCTACTACTCTCTAAACTACTCACTGTGTACTACATGCTATCTACTACTTGCTCTCTACTACTCGTTCTCTACTACTCTCTACTACTCACTCTACTACTCACTCTCTACTACTCGCCCTACTACTCACTCTCTACTACTCTCTGCTACTCACCCTCTACTACTCCACTACTCTCTACTACTCATTCTCAACTACTCTCTACTACTCTCTCTCTACTACTCACTCTCTACTACTCTCTACTACTCACGCTCTACTACTCTCTACTATTCACTCTCTACTACTCACTCTACTACTCACTCTCTACTACTCACTCTCTACTACTCTCTACTACTCACTCTCTACTACTCTCCACTACTCTCTCTCTGCTACTCACTCTCTACTACTCTTTACTACTCTCTCTCTACTACTCACTCTCTACTGCTCACTCCCTACTACTCTCTACTACCCTCCACTACTCACTCTCTACTACTCACTCTCTACTACTCTCTACTATTCACACTCTACTACTCACTCTCTTCTACTTTCTCTACTACTCTCTACTACTCTCTACTACTCACTCTTTACTCTCTACTCTCAATTATTCATTCTCTACTCTCTACCTCTCTCTAGTACTCTCTACCTCTCTAACTCTCTACCTCTACCTATCTACCTCTAAACTTCTACATCTACACCTCTTAGCTCTCTACCTCTCTCTACACGCACACATATGCACATATATATATGCTTATATAAGCATTTATATATACATATTCACTGAAAAAAACATAGGTTTTACACCAGTTATAGTTAGGAATTAGCATTTAAAAAACCTATTAAATGAACTGAAAAAACCATAGGTTTGACACCAGTTATAGTTAGCTGGAAATTTTACTGACATAAAACCATTGAAATTCCCACGTTATAGTTAGTTGGACTCACTATAACTTGCGCGCCTGCAATGCACTGCTGATGACGTCACATATTACATCACTCATGACATGATCAGTGAAATCACACATGACATCACTGATGACACCATCCAGTGAATGTGTGTCTTTCTGAAAAAAAATATGTTTTATATATGTTTTTGTAAAGGTCGATGGAAGAATAAATATTTAAATAAGTGTCTAAATGGATGTTTAAAAAAAAAATTGATTAGTTAACTGGCTTATTAAGTGTATCTTAGTGAATACATATATTAGCGAGTAATGTTTAAATATTTAAATATATGTATCAGTGTTTCACTTTGTGTATAAGTGGCTGCATGGGTTGGTGAGTAGCTACGTTATGTGTATATGGGTTATTAGATTTTTTTTAGTATCAGTATGAGTGTCTGTATGGTTTGGTGGGGGTATTACTTAGCACATAGATGCATCAATGACTGACTCACTGTTTGTATGTGTTTTGAAGATAGCATATGTGCAGGACTGTATGGGTGGATGAGTGTGTATATGTGTGTGTTAGTGAGTGAATGACTGTCTCACTAGTGTCTTTATCAGTAACTACATATGTTTTAATCTAGTATATGTGAGTATTGATGTATATAAGTGAGTATATGTGAGAGTGAGAGATTGTAAGAGTTCCTGTTTAAATAAGTATGTGTTTCTATAAGTGATTGTTTAAGAGAGTAAGTATGTGTAAGTTTCCTTAGAAGTAAGGTGGTAGTGTGCGTATAGCTGTATATGCAAATAAATGGATGTTCAATAGTTTATTTGCATGTGTGAGTATGTGTGTGAGTAACTTTTGGATGACTGTCGGTGTGTAACTTGGATGTATAGGTGTATCACTACATATGATGAGTGAGTATATGTATGAGTGACTATATAGAACTGTTGGTGAATGAGTGGATGTGTATATAGATGGTGGAATTAATGAATTGGCTGTTTTAACTAGTATGGGTATCTCCATTTTTTTGAAAATTTTAGTTTCTATTTTTGAATATGTGTTTCAAGGGTTACATTACACTGAAAGGAGGTCTGTCACTCTGTCACAAGGATGGTGTCATCAGTGATGTCATGAGTGATGTTTAACTGGTGTCAAACCTATGGTTTTTTCAGTGAATTTAATAGGTTTTTTAAATGCTAATTCCTAACTATAACTGGCCTGAAACCTATGGTTTTTTCAGTGAATTTCATAGGTTTTGTAAATGCGAATTCTTAACTATATATAGGGCCTCAAACCTATGTTTTTTCCTGTGAATTTGAAAGGTTTTTTAATAGCAAATTTCTATAGCTATTAAATGTAATATTTTTTATAATGAATCATATATTGTATATTCATGTAATACTATTTTTTTTATGTTTATTGTTCATGTTTTTTTTTTTTTTGCCCTGGAGCGCTCCCGATGCGCGTACCGGTGTGCGCACCGGAAAGCGCGGTCTTGTGGCGCGCCCCGGTGCGCGTACCGGTGAGCATACCGTTAGCGCTATTGCCGCGAACGAAAACATCATCGTGACGTATCACGTAGCTGCGTCCGCGTGATACGCATGGCGTAAGCGCACCCGGAAGCACCCGTGCGCATACAATCGCACTACGTAAGCGCCCCGGGGCGCGTAGCATAAGCGCGTCGGGTCATGTGACCTGAAAATAACACATTTCATTGGTTCAGAACAGTTTTTTTTTCCAAATGATGAAAGCTCCCACCTTTTTTCCTCATTCTCACTTTGTTCTTTGACTGAGGAAGACCTGTTTGTGAGAAATGGCTAGAGTAGCAGCAGCAGCAGGAACATCTCAACCACTGCCACCACCACCACCACCACAAGGACCACCACAACACCACAGTGGTGGAGGAGGAGGAGGAGGAGGAGAGGCGGTTCCTGCCAGAAGATAATACCCCATTTAAGCCAAAGGAGCACATTGTCTGGGAGTTTTTTAAAATCCCAAGGGGCCTTAAGAAAGTCAATGCCCCCAAAGTTACTTGTCTGATCTGTGGCACTGTACTTTCAAGGGGGAACCCTGCCAAAAAGTATTCTTTTGGCAACAACACTATGATTCGCCACATGCAACGCCGGCACCCAAACAACTATGCTGCGGCAGAGGTCAGAGAACTGACCAGAAACCCTCCCCAATCTTCTCCCAGCACCTCCCTAAGTAAACAACCCACTCCATCGGGTCCAGAGACAAGGGAGATGGTCCCAAATATCCAAACCCAGTTTGGAGATTTTAAAATAATTTGTAAATTTTGCGGGACTACAATTTGCTATGGAGAGCAAAGTATTAAACTAATTAACCGTGCTGGAGACAACCACAAGTGCAAAAACAAACCTTAATTTTTTCCTGTTTTTTTTTCTCCAGCTGAGCCGTTTACAATTCCCTGTTTTTTGTTTGTCCACATAAAAATTACAAAAAAAATATAAAATTGTTCATAAAAGCCAAAAAAAGTAAAAAAAATTCCAAAAAACAATAAATAAAATATAAAACAACAAAAAGAATAAAAAAACAGTTCCTTTTAGAACTACCTCCAATTCATAAAAAAATGCTACATTTTTTAAAAACTCTGTCATTCTTTTTCCCCCATGGTTCGCTCCCCGGTACGCTCCGCGGTGCGCGTACCGAGCGCTCCCCCCATGCAAATCGAAAAATAAAAAATAAATGTTTTGCCCCGCGGGGCCCTTTTATGGCCCCCACATCAAACCTAGGGGATCAGGGGTGGTCTACCCTGCCCCCTTTTGGTCATGTTCCCCTTTGTTTTTGCAACCTCTTGTGTCTCGATCCTACCGAGACACAAGATGGCGGCCGCTCCGGACTGTTTGGAATGTTGACAGACACCCGAGAGCCAATCAGCTTTCTGCTCGCTAACTCGCGTAGCGTGCTGGAGCGCGCCCCGGTGCGCGTACTGGGGCGCGCTTATGGATATATATATTTTTTTCAACCTAAATTACTCAAAATCCACTGGAGCACATATCTTGAGACATAGCAAAGGCACATCTGGCTACCAGTCCCTACAATTTTGCCAAGTTTGGTGTAAATCCATTCAGCCGTTCGGGCTAAAAGTGAGTCCAACCGCCCTATGGAAATTAACATGGGGAAAACACGTTTTGGGACCCCTCTTTTATCTCGGCCCCCGCTTGACGAATCCCCCCCAAACTTTCAGGGAAGGAGAGAGGAAAATTTAAGGAAAATTACAGACAGATTCCTCAACCGGCGCCAAAGTTATTCCCAATAGAATGTTGCGGATTTCCTATGGAAAACAATCCTAACTATAACTACCTACTGGCGACCGCCAGTAGGTAATATGTCTATTTATATATACATACATATATAAACATATATATAATCTGCATATCTAAATAAATACAGAAATGAATGCATGCATACATGTACATATATGCATACATATGCATATTATGTACATGAAAGTTTGAAAAACAATAATAAAAGCAAAGCTAAAAAGCCACCTAATTACAAACAGAATTGCTTTAACTTAAACGAGGGCGAGACATATTGCATTTTCAATGCATGTTTACTTTCGTTCCATCAAGCGGGCATTCAAATGTGTCGCACATTTGCCATAAATTCTGAATGTTAGCACTCTAGTTGCTCATTAGATCACTGCTGGTATTCAAAGTGCATGTTTCAGTCTGCATGCGTGCCCTCATTTTTCATTCTGCAGCACTAATCATAATTTCTATGGCAAAATGAAGCCCCTCATTATGTTCCTTTGCAAATTACGTGTTATCACTTTATTTCAGTCAAGATGGCTTCAGGTGTTCCATACTTTTGTCATAAGTAAGACTGTTAGGGCTCTAGATGTTCTTTAGAACACTTTGGCACATTCAGTCATTGGGCTATACTTGGGCTCCATATGGATGATATTTGTCCTACATTTGGGCTCTTTTGTCTCTGGTGGCCATCTTGGAAGACTTATTTGTTATGAAGTTTCCTAATTTCCTCATTTACTACAGTCTCCTCAGTAGGAAATACTTTCAGTGTTTTACTTTGCTTCCATCAAGAAGGCATTTAGTTGTGTCACACATTTGCCATGAATTCTCATGTTTCAGTCTGCATGTCAGAATTCTTTTTAATGAAATAGAAGAGGATTTGAGAGGTCACTCAAAATGTGCCCTAATTTTTCTTTCTGCAGCACTAATCATACTTTGAATCCCCTCATTTTGTTCCTTTTTAAATTAAATGTTTCAAGAGTTACCACTTTATTCCAATCAAGATGGCTTCAGGAGTGCTATACTTTGGTCAGTGACATCACTGATGACATCACTGATGACATTTCAAATTACATCACTGATGACATCATTGATGACATCATCCAGTGAATGTGTGTCTTTCTGAAAATTAAATATGTTTTATATATGTATATCTCAAGGTCGGTGGAAGAATAAATAGGTAAAAAATTGTCTAAATGAATGATTTTCTTTTGTAAAATTGATTGTACAACTGACTAAGTGTATCTTAGTGCATACATGGGTTAGTGAATAATGTTTAAATATATAAAACATCTATATCAGTCTCTTACTTTGTGTATAAGTGGCTGCATGGGTTGGTGAGTAGCTACGTGAGTGTGTATATAGGTTATTAGTTGGTTATTTGAATATCAGTATGAGTGTCTGAATGTCTGTATGATTCGGTAGGGGATATTACGTAGTGCATAGATGCATGAATGAGTGTCTCACTGTTTTTTAGTTGTTGAAGACAGCATGTGTGCAGGACTATATAGGTGGATGAGTGTGTATATGGTTGTGGTAGTGAGTGAATGACTGTCTCAATAGTGTCTTTATGAGTAACTACATATGTTTAAAACTAGTATATTTGAGTGTTGCTGTATATAAGTGAGTATATGTGAGAGTGAGCGATTGGAAGAGTTCCTGTATAAATTAGTATGTGTTTCTGTAAGTGATTGCTTAAGAGAATAAGTATGTGTAAGTTTCTGTAGAAGTAAGTGTGGTGGTGTGTGTATAACTCTATATGCAAGTAAATGGATTTTTGATACTTTGTTTGCATGTGTGACTATGTGTGTGAGTAACTCTATGGATGAGTGTTGGTATGTAATAGGATGTATAGGTGTATGAGTACATATGATGAGTGAGTACATGCATGAGTGACTGTGTAGGACTGTTGGTGAAGGAGTGGATGTGTGTGTAGATCTTGGAATTACTGAATTGTTGTAAGTGGTATTGGTATGTCCATTGTTTTGAAAATGTTAGTTTCTATTTTGGAGTTTGTGTATCAAATGTTATATTAGAGTTAGAGGAGGTCTGCCACTCAAGGATGATGTCACTGTCATCAGTGATGTCATGAGGGACATCTAGTAACGACTAGGTGAACTGCAGCTCTTTGTAGAATTATTTTGATATTAGATATTATAATATTCACTGCCCACTGCTAATCTCGACCCATAATGCTTTGCAGGACCTTTTGGTTGGGATTGTTTTTTTGCCAATAACTGTGCTTGGGGTGGTCCTAAGAGGATGGGACCACCACTGAAGTTCAACAAAATGTGCTTTTTGTTTATGCTCTTTGTGTTCAAGGCATCTGCTTGGTCCTCCCCCTAGGTTAGGGGGGAGCCCAAAATCATCAGCTCTCCCATTGCCTAATGTTTTTTGTTGTTTTTTTTTTTAAAGAAATTTTTATTGGTAATTTTTAATAGAGAAAATTATTCATTTGTCATACTGATTGGTATGAAATACAAAAGAACATGGAGTCTAAAACATATGTATAATAGAGAGGTAAGTATAGAAAAGGAGAGAGAGAAGAGAGAAAAGACAGAAAGGGAAAAGAAAAAAGAAAAGGGCAGAAGAAAGTAGAAAAGAAGGAAGAAAGGGAAAAGTGAAAAGCCGTAGGAGTAAAACATATGTGGGATTAAAGGTGGAGCAACCATATAGGGAAGTTGGAAGAAAGATACGTAGTAAAGGGGAGCCAGAGAAGATCAGATTTGATTTTTAGGGGAATAGAAGAGGAGGAAGCAATAGCGATCCTAAGTTCATCACAAATGAAATTCCACCATGTATGTACAGAAAGTTTGGAGTTATCCTTCCAACACGACAAAATAACTTTAAATGTGAGAGCAATAAACAGGTCCAACAATCTAGCAGAAGAAGATACAATATCAACATCATCTGATAATGAACCTAGAAAAACATTCAATAGTGATAATGAGGCAGAACAGCGAAACATTGGCATGCAAATATTCCAAACATCATTCCAAAATGACATAACTGGGAGGCATTCATTTGTTTTTTTGTTTTTTTTGTTTATTGAAAGTTCATAGCAGCAAAGTGTACATTAAAATCGACAATATATATAAATATATCCACATATATATATATATACATATATAAATACACATGATAATACAATAGATACGATGGATACAAAAGATACAACCATTAACCAGAAGCAGTATTTAAGAGGAGAGACAAAAAAAGGCGAAATAAAACAAACCATTCGGATCATAAACCACGACAGCCCACGATATGATCTATAGGATCCCACACCTAGACTTCCTCCACCTAGCCACTGGTGCCCATACCCGTAGCCCCATTTCTCTAGATTTAATTCCTTTGAGGGCATACAGTTCTGATTCAATATTATGGATCCCTAACAGCCTACACATCCACATTTGAAAAGTTGGAGGCTCCACATCCTTCCATGCAGCAGCAATTAGTATCCTGAAAACAGCTGTCGATATAAAGACCAGCGCCTCTATCTCTATGCTCAGACCCAGCTTTGCATCACAACCAAATATTAAAAGAGTAGGGGATAGGTCTATTCTGACAGCTAGCAGCCCCTCTAAAAACTTTTCAATTTCTTTTTTGATAGGTCCCAAGTTTACACAGCTACAGAACATATGCAATACATCTGCTGGCCCATTACCACACCTGGGACAGTTATGGTCTAATCTCTTGCCCCATTTAAACAATTTAGCTGGTGTATAGTATAAGTTAAAAAGGGTCTTAAAATGCTGTGCTCTTAGATTTGATGATCTCAAAAACCTTTTGTCCATTACCAATGTTCTGTCAAGATCAATGTCTGGATCCTACAATTTAGAGGCCCAGCTCTCCTCCGTCTTGATCAGATCATCGGGGAGACTCTCCAAAAATATCCCATACAATTCCTTGATTCTATGACCTCCCCCTTTCAAATAATCTAATAGAGCACATCCTTTGGATATATTCAGACACGGTCTTTTTGATTTGATAATGTTAACCAGCTGCATATACTTAAATTCTTGAACACCTTGCAGTGAGAACCGTGTCCTCAACAATTCAAGAGGCCTGCAAACATCTTTTGTCATTACTTGGCCTAATGTAGTAATCCCTTGTCTTTCCCAATATTTCCATGGACCATCATCACTTAAATGCGGGAATAGATCTGAGTTCCATAGTGGGGTATGCTGATTATATCTTGGAATATTCTGATTTTTACATATAGAAGACCATATCCCCCAAATATCTTCAAGTATCTTGTAACCAAATGC
The DNA here is from genome assembly GCF_964263255.1 of Lissotriton vulgaris. NCBI lineage: Eukaryota > Metazoa > Chordata > Amphibia > Caudata > Salamandridae > Lissotriton > Lissotriton vulgaris. Next base: position 803,541,909 of record NC_141685.1, read on the forward strand.
TTTAAAGAAACGCTTGTCATGTTTCCTCAACAGTATCCCGTATACTTCCCTCCCCAGTGCCAGGTGATAAATAGAGGGGATGTCTCCCTGGCTGTATCTAGCATCCTCTGGAAAGAAGAGCACGGACATCTCTGTAAGGAGGCAAGCCCAGTTATAAAACCTGAGATTGGGTATTCCCAACCCACCCTTTTCTTGGGGAAGGGACATAAGCTTGTTAGATCTCCTGACCTTACCATACTGCCATACAAAGTTCATAAAGATAGACTCCATTTCCTTGATCATTACGTCTTCTATTCTGAAAGGGATGGACCTAAATTTATATAAGATCTTAGGGAAGATAGACATTTTTATGACATTAACCCTTCCTATAACTGATAGATTAAGTTTGTCTATTCTCCTTAGGTCCTGTTTGATCTTAACCAGTAGTGGCTCGAAATTATCTTTGATAATGTCCCTTGGCTGAGCATTGATTGAGATACCTAGGTAGACTACTGAATCCATATACCTATTATCCGTTTTAATTATATTACTGGTACACAATACCTGCGTTTTGGCTACATTCAGACGATATCCAGATAATCTACCAAATTCTGAAGTGATTCTGACTATTTCATTCAATGCACTATCAGGATCCGTAGTTAATATAGCAACATCGTCCGCATAGGCGAGAACCTTAGTATGGAATCCATTGGTAACAACTGGCTTAATTTTGCTGTTCATTAAAAGAGTTATTAAGGGATCTATATACAATGCAAATAGAATGGGTGAGCACGGGCACCCTTGTCGCGTGCCCCTTGATATGTGGATCTTCCCCGAGTGCTCCCCCATAAGATGAATACTAGCCGTTGGGTTCAGATACATAGCCCGGATTGCCTGTAAGAATCTAGGGCCGAAACCTCTGTCTCCCATCACCCTCCACAGAAAGCTCCACCTGACGCGGTCGAAAGCTTTTTCCGCATCAAGGAGGGTCATCGCGACCCTCCCCCCATCGGCAGCATGTATATCAAATAGTGTGATGGCTCTCCTTATATGGTCGGTCGTGCCTCTACCTGGAACAAAACCATGCTGCCAGGGGGAGACCAGGGTCCCGATAATCCTACCCAACCGTGTCGCCATAATTTTCGCGTACAATTTATTGTCACTATTTATTAGCGATATTGGTCTGTATGAACCGGGGCTCTCTTTCGGTTTCCCCTTCTTATGGAAGACCACAATATTTGTTTCGGTCCAAGATTCCGGGATAACCCCGGTGTTCATAACCCCGTTGAATAGGTCCAATAGTAGGGGTATTATTTCTTCCCTTAGACATTTATATACCTCCAAGGGTATGGCATCAGGACCTGCCGCCTTACCAGTTGCTAGATCCTGTAATGCCTCGGATAATTCATCTGTAGTTATACTACGTTCCAATATTTCTCTCTCACTAGAAGTAAGTTTAGTACCCATTTCCGGCCAATTTATACCCAGATCATCACTCTCCGACTCTTCCTTATATAAATCTTGGTAAAATCTTCTAAAGACATCAAGAATTTCATCTGACGTCTTATAAATGTGATCTACTTCCTTTATTTCAGTTATAATATTCCTTGATGCATCCTGCCTTATCCGCAGAGCTAAAACTTTACCCGCACTTTCCCCTGTTTCATACATTCCAGCCCTATGGGTTTGATATACTGCTGCAGCTTTTTTTGCCAATTGTATCTGGAGTTCAGCCTTGATACTATTCAACCGTTCTAAGCTTAAGTTACCCTGAATCCCCTGACATACATCTTTTCTATGCTGTTCCTCTGCATCTGCCAATTTACCCAATAGACGTTCCCTCTCTATCTTAGTTCTCTTCCACATTCGACCAGTGTAACTAATTGTCTCACCTCTCAGACCCGCTTTAAAACTATCCCAGACAACGTTGCGGGGAGCACTATATCTATTTACATCAAAAAATGACTGACACCATACTTTCAAATGTGATATGTAATTATTATCCGCTAAGAGCTTCCTGTCGAAAGTCCAGGGTCTAACTTTTTTCCCTTGTTTGTTAATAGCAATTGTTAGAACAAGGGGATTATGATCCGATATTAACTTAGGTAACCTTACTATTTCCACATTAGAAAGATAATTAGCTGTTATCATGAAATAGTCCAGTTTGGTATATTTATTAAAAGGATGTGAAAAATAGGTAGACCCTGGATTATCCCTCTTTAAACTTCCCCAGGCATCTATCAAACCATGGGATTGTATAACAGAGGATATCGCTTTAAATACCCGTGGCTTCCGACCTGTGTATACATTCCCGTTTGTAAAATCTGCTGAGATGTTTAGATCTCCGCTGATTATTATTGGTGCCGACCAATTAGTTAATTCCTGCTCTAAATAGTCCATCACTGCTGGATCGTCGAGGTTAGAACCATATATTGAACATATAGTGATGCCTATGTTCATTTCACATATTGCCCACCTTCCAGAAGTATCAGCCTTACATCTTTTAACCCCCCCCAGCCCTGTCCTTCCGATGATTGCTACCCCTTTTATCATAGATGTTTGTGAAGAACAGGAAAAAATTTCGTACCCCCTTAAATTTAACCAATGTCTTTTTTTCCAAGGTAGATGAGTTTCTTGTAGGCAGAGAATATCGGCCCCATTATTTTAATGTACTCCTCCAACCTGCCCCTTTTTTTCCAATTATTCAGACCACCTATGTTAAGGCTTACAACATTTAACTTAGACATAGCCCTGCAAGAGGCATAACTGGGAGGCATTCATATAACTGATGATTAAGTGAACCTAACTCTTTAGAGCATGACCAACATAACGGGGAGGAAGTAGGGGAGAACTTATTAATACTAACAGGGGTAATAACAACTTATTTATTTATTTATTTATTGGCATTTATAAAGCGCAGCATATACCCTAGGGTGTCTTGGCTCTATCCCTCCCTGTCTCGTTGTGAGATCGTTTATGGTCCAACCTGTTTAAAGTATCAATTTCTGCTCGTATTACCCAATCTTTGTTCTTCATTTATCATAGAATTGCCTAATGTTTTAATTGTAAAAGTTCAGCCTTGTGAATTGGTTATATGCTTTTAAGCATGTAAAATTGCTTTTTCAAAGCATCTGAGGATGTTGTTGATTTAGCTGCTACGCTACGTGATTAAGCACAGTTTTGGTAATGTACTACGTGCAATTTGCAAAGCGCAAATTAGTACAAACTTTGCATGCTCTGTTAGCGTAGCGTAGTATTATGCCCAGGGTTAGTTTCAACCACGTCGATGGTCTTGGTCACATGATCTCCGGCTCCATTTACAAATCTTTTTAAAGGTGCAGTCTTAATCGTACAATCATAGACATAGAAAAAATTAATACATGTTGTACGTCACATTACAAATCAAAATAGTGCCAAACAGATTGAGTGCATAGATAACATTGACTGCAGGCTGAGCAATATTGTGTGCATGTTAAATGTTTATTTCTATATGGTTTTAGGCGTAGAATAAAACGTCATTTTGGCTGTTTTATAAAAGCGACCTTGTGTGAATACTTGTAATATTATGTTGCCCTCTCTCAAGTATGAGAACTGCATTTGAGGGTCTAGTGCCCTTTTTGTGCTATTTTTCAGTGTCGGGAAGTGACGTATTATCTGAACAGAAGAATTGCACAGTGGAGTTATAGTACCCTATTGTGATGTGTTCAGCTATATAGGTGACTTGGAGTTGATTGGGTGTTTGCCCAGGACTCCGGTGCTCATATTGTTAGCGCTAAGATGACCTTTCGGTGATAGGCAGCATCTCCCTCCTATGAAAAAACACACAAAATTTGACATATGGAGAAATGACATCCTTTGTAATAATTTGCACAATCCTGGAGTCTGCAGTTGTAACATTAAAAACAAACGAGGATGTGAATTGGTGAAGTGGAAGGGGTAGGGGAGTGAGTGCTCCGTCAAGGCAAGGTTACAGTTCCATACAACTGGTGTTTTCTTTGTTATAGATGGCTGTACAGTTCCTCATCATGATTGAGACCATATGGGAATTTGGTGCCTGCTAAGAGGATGAAGCGTGATTACTGTTTGCGGAGGCGGCTGTTAAGTTGCTTCCTCTAGGATTGGGGTTGACTGTATCCAGTCCAAAAAATCTGGCTTTGGTCTAGTCAGCCCCATGTTCCTTGGCAAAGTGCCTGGCCGTACTGTAGCTTTGATCACCATTGGTGATCGCTCGCCAGTGCTCCAGGATTCGCTTCTTCACTGCAAATGTTGGGGACCCTATGTACCCCATGTACCAGAGGCCACATGGGCAGACAATAGCACACACTACATACTCTGTATTGCAGGTAATCAAGTGTGGTATCTTTCATTTGGTTTTGGTCCTTTCTAGGATGGTTTCAGTGATATTGGTGTTTTGTTTGCAGGGTTTACATTTACCACATTTGCAGAAGCCTTTGGTTTGTCTGAGCCAATTGTTCTCTTTGGGATGGAGGTGGCTGTGCACAATTATCTCCCTCAGTGATGCACTTCTTTTGTATGTGATGGGTGGGGATGTACATATTTCATTACGTAGAATAGGGTCCTGTCTCAGGATGTCCCATTTATTCTTTAGAATTCTAAGTATTTGTTTGGATTGGCTGCAGTACTTAGTGATGAATCTGGTATGCTCCTTACCCCTGTCTTTGTGTGTTCCATTAGTTTTACTCTTTTCTAGAATGTATTCTCTACACTGTGTTTCCACTCACTTCTCAGCTTGGTGGAGTGCTTTTCTGTAATACCCTCTGTCTTTGAATCTCTCTTTCATTTCCTGCTTGGTTTTTATGTATGCTTCCTCAGTACTACAGTTGCGCTTGGCCCTTAGGAATTCGCTAAAAGGAATTCCCCATCTTAAACTGGGAGGGTGAGATCTTGTGGAGTGTAAGATGTAATTTCCTGTTGTACTCTTTCTAAACAGATTAGTGATTACTCTTCCCTTTTCCACGGCCAATTTTAGGTCAAGAAATTCAATGGAACTTTGGCTGTAGTGTCTGGTAAATCTAAGGTTTACATCATTCATATTCAAACAATAAATGAATAAATTGAGATCACTTTGGGTTCCTCTCCACAAAAAAGAAAATATCGTCAATATATCTCAACCATTTTGATACATTGTATATCCACTGCTCCGTCCGGTCATTCCAGAGTACCTGCTTCTCCCACAGCCCACCATGAGATTGGCATAGAAGGGGGCAAAGCAAGTGCCCATGGAAGTACCCTGCAAATGTCTGTAGTATGCATTTTCAAACATAAATACATTTTCTTTGAGGCATATTGAGATCAGCCCGTCTTCGTGTCGTATGCTTGTATAGAGAGCCTCCACATCTAGACATACCAACCAGTCTCTGTTGCCTACGCTGATGTTATGTATTTTGAGAAGAAATTTGGTTGTGTCACGTAGATAGGACCTGAGACCTTTGACAAAGGGTAATAGAAAATGATCAACAAAGGTGTTAGTGTTTTCCATCAAGCTGTTTTTTGAGGACACTATGGGCCTCCCCGGCGGGTTGCTGTTACTCTTATGTATCTTTGGTAGAAGGTATAGCGTAGGGGTGGTGGGGGTGTCATTTTTAAGGAATTGCTTTTCATCCCATGTAAGGAGTCCTTGGTCATGCCATGTTAAAAGTTTGTCATGATACAGGTTTTTTAGATCTGTGAGGTATTTCTTGTCTACTCTGCTGTAGCATTAGTTGTCATTGAGCTGGCGGTGAGCTTCCCTTAAATTAATTGTTCGCGTCATAATGACAATATTGCCTCCTTTATGTGAGGGTTTGATAACTAACTCTTGATCTTTCTGTAACTTCCTCACAACCTCCCATTGGCCTTTGGTCATGTTGGTTTTTCCTTTGCTCTTCTCAAGGAAGAGTAAATCTTGGGCCACTAAGTCGCTAAATACATCGATGTTGTCTTTGGGCAGTGTAAGCATATTTTTGGATTTTGCTCGAAATCCAGTGAGGGATGTTTCACCGGTGTCTATACCCAGAAGATTCGAAATGTCAGTGGTATGTATGGGATTAAACGGGTCAAGGGAAACAGTGATAAGTTCTTGAGATGCCTGTTGTTTATGGTTTGTCATTGTTTGTAGTGTGGTGATATCTTCGATGGTTAAACCTATGTCACTGTCATCAATGCGGTTGGTATGCGTCTTGCTACACTCTTTTTTCAAGGCATGCATTTTTCAAAGTTGAAGTTTATGTTCAAATGTGTACAGGTCTACTCTAGCTTGTGCATAATCTAACACTGAACTTAAATATGTGTTAGAACCCACCTTGCTTGTTTCCAAAAGTTCCAAGGCTCTGTCCTTTCTTAATTCAGATCTGACTTTATCGTATTTGTTGGCAAATGTTAGGGTGCGGCCTGCTGTGTAATCCTTTTCGCGCAAATTTGCAATGTTTTCTGGCCATGACGTCTTTTTCAAATACCTTCATTTTGTCCTCCACAGACTTATTTTTTCCACCTCTTGTTGGTCCGTCTATTTCCTCAGATCATCCAATGTTTCCTGTATGTGTCCTAGCAACCACTTCTATTCTTCCCAGGCATTTCCTATCAATATCTCCAACATTCTCCTAGAGCATGCAGTTGTATTATCAGCCCAATCTTGTAGCATTTTCGGTTTGGGTATTGCCAGTGTGGGGGTGATTAAAATCCGTAGTCCTCTCTGTATCCGGTTGACCTCCAGATAGTTTTGCAATGAGGTCGCCTCCCACTATCTGCTAATCTCCTTACCCCGTAGGTGTTCTAGCGTGTTGTCTTTTTGTCGGAGGTTTGTGGGTGTCATTGTGGACTCTGTACATCCTGTTGGTTGGGGTCGTGCTGTGTCCGAGTAAAGATTGCCTTGGCTGATGCCTCACGTCCCTTCAAATACTCATCTGCCATGGTGTTCTGTTGTTACGCCGAGTGCTTTGTGCACACCCCCGCTGGTGTATACATATATATATATATATACACATATATATATACACACACATATATATATCACCAGCAAACTCTTGACACCGCTTCTCCCTCGCAGGATACGGAAATTGAGCACGGACATTAAAGCTTAAAAAATGCCCGTTTATTTTCAGGTTCAGCTTACAGTCAAACGAAGGCAGCCATGACGCGTTTCGTCCCTACAAGGGGGACTTGATCACATGACACACACATACATATATATATATATATATATATATATATATATATATATATATATATATATATATATATATATATATATATATATACATATTTGTATTTATCACATATGCTAAATGCACTGATTGAGTGTGTGAGGCAAACAAGCCTATAGCTCATGTTAGGGATCCATCCATGTTTTTCTCCATCCATGCTTATTTGTCTATCAATCCTTCTCTCCATCCAGCCCTCCTATTTCTTCTCCAGCCGCTCAACTCGCCATCCATCTCTCTAGCAATCAGTCCATCCTCTCTCTGTCCTCTGCTTTCATCATACTCGGCATGCCACCATTGTCTTCCATCGTTCTCTCAATCCATATTTCTCTCCATCAATCTAGCAATCTTTCCATACCTCCCTCCCTCCCTCCCACTTCCTTGTATGATCTGTTGTTACTTTCTTTTTGACACCCCACAGATCCTTCATAAATTCCACCTGCCAGGGGGGCACCTCCATTAGAGCGGAGGACCGTCGCCCCACTGTTTTCTCGTAGTGTGAGAAGCAGAAACAGAAAATGGTGTTTTAAATACCATTTTATGTTTCTGCTTCTCTAGCTGCGATAAAGCAGAATGGTCTGCCTGGTGGGTTTATGCCTGGTTGGGGGCAGGTGGGTGGGAGGGTAGGGGAGGAGTGGCTTGCCCACTTTTGTGGCGCTGACCAAACCAGTCATGCACACTCTACATTTTATCTATGTAGGCTGCATGCAGCCTACATAGAGAAAATGGCCTCTCTATGGCCTCTCTATGGCTGGGCACCAACCACACCAATCAAAACACAGCGATTGCAGCATTGTGATTGGCTTAGGGGATGGGAGGGAGGATGCCTGCTTCCTGTTCTCTTGAAGTAGCAGGAAAATGTGGGACCCGGCCAGCAGCGGAGGCGGCGCGGACCGGGTGAGGTAAGTTAATTTTCTTATTTTTAAATTACCCCGCCCCGTGCAAACCACTGCATGACTCCTCCACCGCCCCCCACCTGCAAGCCATGCAAGCCGCAACTGCCTCCTGCAGTTATATTCACAACCTTCTGTTTGCAGCTCAAAGTCAGAAGAGCCATAAACAAATTACACTTTTTTATGTTACACTGATCTGTTCAGTGGCACTAAGTCCAGGTCAAGCTGCTAACGTTGCAATATATAAACAAACGTAAAGGGAAGTTAAAGTTGACAGTGTGTATCTCTCTAGTCTTCAGTGTCCCATGCCTTAAACAAAGCCTAATGCACACAGCTGGACACTTGCGGGGCTTAGTATTTATATGAAAATGAGATACCTCATTGCCTCAGTGCGACCTTATCTGTTCAAACAACTCCTTCACCTGAATTGGAAATTATGGAGGATGTGCCATTGGATAGTGGTGTATTCCGTTTGGCACACACCCCAATATAGACCTATTCAGAGATAGGGTCACACAAGACTTTTACAAACTATTGGAACACCCCCCTCCCCCCCCAATCTGAGAAGTTATAACTTGACGGCAGGCGAGAATGCAGCATTAACCCTTTCGATGCTGATGACGAGCTGGGCTTGTCATGGTGCACGGTGGTCGTGTGCTGATGACGAGCCCAGCTCGTCATGAGCCCCACCCTCGGGGGAAGCGCTGGCGCTCCCCCCGAGGTTCTCTGATCTTCGTTGTTTTGCTCGGGGCGGTAGCGGAAGAGCTTCCGCTGCCGCCCCCGCCCCCCCCCCCTCCCCCCCCGGGAATCCCTGATGAGGTCAGCGCGCACAGCGCGCGCTGACATCATCAGGGATTCCCTGCGCTCGGGAAGCCATTTGCTTCCTGCGCCTCTGGAGAGAAGGTGAGTTTCTCGTGTCCAGCGGGGGTTTGGGGCCGCAAAGAGGCATCAGGGGAGAGGAAAGAGATTTTCCTTTCCCCTGAAGTCTCTTTGCAGGGCATTTCTGCCTCACGATCGCGCACAGCGTCGCGATCGTGCGGCGGAAATGCCCCCACTAGCACCAGGGATTGAACATTTAGCTTTTCGGAAGCGACCCCTTGGGCAAGGGTCGCTTCCAGGTGGGCAGCCATTTTCTTGCTGATTTTCTGCCCCCCCCTGGGGGCAAATCGGCCCGTTATTTCGGCCGTTTTGCCCCCAGGGGGGGCAGAAATAAACCACTGGCACCAGGGATTATATGTTTTGGCAATGTTTGTTTTTGGAAGCGACCCCTTGGGTAAGGGTCGCTTCCTGGGGGCCTTTATTTTGGCGTTTATTTTCTGTCCCCCCTGGGGGCAAATCGGCCCGTTTTTTTGCCGTTTTGCCCCCGGGGGGGGGGGGGGAAATGCCCACTAGCACCAGGGATCATGAAATTAGCTTTTAGGAAGCGACCCCTTGGGCAAGGGTCGCTTCCAGGCGGGAAGACATTTTATTTTCGATTTTCTGCTGCCCCTGGGGGCAAATCGGCCCGTTATTTTGGCCGTTTTGCCCCCGGGGGGGGGGGGCAGAAATAAACCACTGGCACCAGGGATTTTTTATTAGGGCAATGTTTGTTTTGGGAAGCGACCCCTTGGGTAAGGGTCGCTTCCAGGGGGCCTTGATTTTGTTGTTTATTTTCTGTCCCCCCCCTTGGGGCAAATAGGGCCGTTTTTTTGCCATTTTGCCCCGGGGGGGGGGGGGCAGAAAATGCCCACTAGCACCAGGGATCTAGAAATTAGCTTTTAGGAAGCGACCCCTTGGGCAAGGGTCGCTTCCAGGTGGGCTGTGATAATCTTTTTGTTTTTCTGCCCCCCCCCGGGGGGCAAATCGGCCTGTTTTTTTAGTTGCTTTGCCCCCAGGTGGGGGCAGAAATTCCCCACTGGCACCAGGGATCTGTTTTGGGGCAATGTATATGTTTTGGAAGCGACCCCTTGGGCAAGGGTCTCTTCCTGGTGGCAAGTAATTGTTTTTGAATTTCTGCCCCCCCTTGGGGCAAATCGGAGTGGTGTTTGCCTGGCGGTGTGTGTAGTGGTGCTTGGCTGGATGGTGTGCGTGGAGTGGTACTTGGCTGTCTGTGCACGGAGTGCTGCGTGGCTGGCGGTGTGTGTGGAGTGGCGCATGGCTGGATGGTGTGCGTGGAGTGGTACTTGGCTGTCTGTGCACGGAGTGGTGCTTTGCTTGCGGTGTGCGTGGAGTTGCGCTTTGCTTGCGGTGTGCGTGGAGTGGTGCTTGGCTGGCGGTGTGCGTGGAGTGGCGCTTGTGGTGTGCGTGGAGTGGTGCTTGGCTGGTGGTGTGCGTGGAGTGGTACTTGGCTGTCTGTGCGTGGAGTGGTGCTTGGCTGGCGGTGTGTGTGGACTGGTGCTTGGCTGGCGGTGTGCGTGGAGTGGTGTTTGGCTTGCGGTGTGGTGCTTGGCTGGCGGTGTGTGTGGAGTGGCGCTTGGCTGGATGGTGTGCGTGGAGTGGCGCTTGGCTGGATGGTGTGCATGGAGTGGCGCTTGGCTGGATGGTGTGCGTGGAGTGGTGCTTGGCTTGCGGTGTGCGTGGAGTGGTGCTTGGCTTGCGGTGTGCGTGGAGTGGTGCTTGGCTTGCGGTGTGCGTGGAGTGGTGCTTGGCTTGCGGTGTGCGTGGAGTGGCACTTGGCTTGCGGTGTGCGTGGAGTGGCGCTTGGCTTGCGGTGTGCGTGGAGTGGTGCTTGGCTTGCGGTGTGCGTGGAGTGGTGCTTGGCTTGCGGTGTGCATGGAGTGGCGCTTGGCTTGCGGTGTGCGTGGAGTGGCGCTTGGCTTGCGGTGTGTTGCTTGGCTGGCGGTGTGTGTGGAGTGGCGCATGGCTGGATGGTGTGCGTGGAGTAGTACTTGGCTGTCTGTGCCCGGAGTGGTGCTTGGCTGGCGGTGTGTGTGGAGTGGCGCTTGGCTGGATGGTGTGCGTGGAGTGGCGCTTGGCTGGATGGTGTGCGTGGAGTGGCGCTTGGCTGGATGGTGTGCGTGGAGTGGTGCTTGGCTTGCGGTGTGCGTGGAGTGGTGCTTGGCTTGCGGTGTGCGTGGAGTGGTGCTTGGCTTGCGGTGTGCGTGGAGTGGTGCTTGGCTTGCGGTGTGCGTGGAGTGGTGCTTGGCTTGCGGTGTGCGTGGAGTGGCGCTTGGCTTGCGATGTGCGTGGAGTGGTGCTTGGCTTGCGGTGTGCGTGGAGTGGTGCTTGGCTTGCGGTGTGCATGGAGTGGCGCTTGGCTTGCGGTGTGCATGGAGTGGCGCTTGGCTTGCGGTGTGGTGCTTGGCTGGCAGTGTGCGTGGAGTGGCGCATGGCTGGATGGTGTGCGTGGAGTAGTACTTGGCTGTCTGTGCACGGAGTGGTGCTTGGCTGGCGGTGTGTGTGGAGTGGCGCTTGGCTGGATGGTGTGCGTGGAGTGGCGCTTGGCTGGATGGTGTGCGTGGAGTGGTGCTTGGCTTGCGGTGTGCGTGGAGTGGCGCTTGGCTTGCGGTGTTCGTGGAGTGGCGCTTGGCTTGCGGTGTGTGTGGAGTGGCGCTTGGCTGGATGGTGTGCGTGGAGTGGTACTTGGCTGTCTGTGCATGGAGAGGTACTTGGCTGTCTGTGCATGGAGTGGTGCTTGGCTGGCGGTGTGTGTGGAGTGGTGTTTGGCTGGCGGTGTGTGTGGAGTGGCGCTTGGCTGGATGGTGTGCGTGGAGTGGGTCGTGGCTGTCTGTGTACGGAGTGCTGCTTGGCTGGCTGTTTGTGCACGGAGTGCTGCTTGTCTGGCGGTGTGTGTGGAGTGGTGCTTGGCTGGCGGTGTGCGTGGAGTGGTGCTTGGCTTGCGGTGTGGTGCTTGGCTGGCGGTGTGTGTGGAGTGGCGCATGGCTGGATGGTGTGCATGGAGTGGTACTTGGCTGTCTGTGCATGGAGTACTGCTTGGCTGGCGGTGTGTGTGGAGTGGCGCATGGCTGGGTGGTGTGCTTGGAGTAGTACTTGGCTGTCTGTGCACGGAGGGGTGCTTGGCTGGCGGTGTGTGTGGAGTGGCGCTTGGCTGGATGGTGTGCGTGGAGTGGCGCTTGGCTTGCGGTGTGCGTGGAGTGGCGCTTGGCTTGCGGTGTGCGTGGAGTGGTGTGTGGCTGGCGGTGTGTGTGGAGTGGTACTTGGCTGTCTGTGCACGGAGTCGTGCTTGGCTGGCGGTGTGTGTGGAGTGGTTCTTGGCTGTCGGTGTGCGCTGAGTGGTGTTTGGCTGGCAGTGTGCATGGTCTGTCGCTTGGATGGTGGTGTGGGTGGACTGGCGCTCGGCTGGCGGTGTGTGAGTACCTACTTTCTGTTGGTCACTACACACACTGCTAGTTGAGTGACACTCTACGCAGTCCATCATTTTGTGTAGTTGCTGTGGCAGATATTTGGGTGTGTGAAAGTGATGGGCCCTTGAATGGCGCTGTCTGCTGGTGTGAGTGTTGTAATGTGATGGGTCTGCGGCTGGTGGTGTGAATGTTTTGTATGTGTCACACGTACGAAAGGTGTATGAATGTCCTTACTGCCCCCGTGTGATGGGGGTACTGGTAGGAGCAGAAGACCGACTGGCACCAAAGGGGTTAGGCAGTAAAATAAATTCAAAAAATTAACCAGTGTCTTGATGTTAAACCTCATCTAATCCCAATTGGTCTTTGCCCTATTTGATGGCCCCTCTGTGCAAATGTAAATTTGGGGGGCAAATTTGTGTGTGGTTTTTTCAATTGTTATATTGTTTGTGAAATGTGGTAGTAATTTTTTTATCTTCTCCATTTTTGCCTTGTTCCAGGCTTTTGCTGTTTGGATTGTTGTAGGTTGCGGGTCCGTCACTGTTGGTTTTGCAGCTTGTGTAGTTGCTTGTGCTTGGTAAGTGAATGTATTTTGTACTACTTTCCCTTGATGTTTGTCTTTTTGAAAAAGGTTGTACTTATATCAGTTTGTGTGGCTCTGTTTCTTTTTTTCTTCAGCATTAGTGTTTGATGTGCACTTTGATTTCTAATTTGTTTTTTTTCTTTTCTTTCTAGTGGGATATCATTTCTTTTTGCTGTGTCTCAGCAGAGTAGGTGCTGGTGAGTGTAGCTGTATTTGGTAAGAGTGAATTTGTTTTGGATTGTATTGATCTTTGTGTGAAAGCCTTACCTTGTTTACTTCTTACTTTGCACAGTGTAGGTTGTTGTTCACTTGTGTGTGCTGTCTTTCTTTGTAAGGATAATGGCTAGTCGCAGGATTACTGCTCAGCAGGTTCTTAGTTTGCTTTTTGAGTCTTCCTCTGACCATGGTTCAGAGACTGACTCTGATTCGGATTTGGAGGTTGGTGGAGAAGATTCAGGCAGTGAGTTTTCTCTTTGCCTGGATTCATCATCATCGGATGAAGAATATTCTTCTAGTGCTGATGAAGTGTCTATGGTAGCGGAGGACATTGTTGCGCCGGTAGTGGACCAAGAGGCAGCTGTGCTACTTCCTAGGGCTGCAAGGTATCCTTTCTTTTTACTTCGGCATGAGGCAGGTGGGCTGCAGCCTGCGCCCAAAAGGCTTCACATTGCTGTGGTGCGCCAAGCGGCATCTGGTGCTGTTAGGCCTCCTATTGTTGTAGAGCGGCAAGGTGCATCAGGGTCTGATTTGTTTTCCGGTGGTGTAGTGCAGCAAGAAGCTTCTCAGGCTGCTGGGCTTCCTGTTGGTGAAGTGCTGCAAGAGGCTTCTGGGGCTGTTAGGCTTCCCATTGTTGTAGAGCAGCAAGATGCATCTGGACCTGCTTTGTTTCCCGGTGGTGTAGTGCAGCAAGAGCCTTCTGGGGATGCTATGTTTTCTGTTGGTGATGTGCAGCCAGAAGTATCTGTGGATGTTAGGCTTCCCGTACGTGTACAGCAACAAGTGGCTTCTGGTCTGCAGGCTGAGGTGGCTGCTCCCCCCGTTCATGGGGATGGCCTCTGGGTTCCCCCTGGCATGGTGCAGCCGGCATTGCCAGAGTTCACTGGTGTTCCTGGGTGTAGAGTGAATACTGAGAATTTTCAGCCAATACATTTTTTTCAGTTGTTTATGGATGATGTGTTTGTGCAAGAGATTGTTGATCAAACCAATTTGTATGCGGAACAGTTTTTGAGGGACAACAGTGCCAGTCTTAAGCCCCATTCTAGAGCTACTCTGTGGACTCCCACAAATGTTGAAGAGATGAAGAAGTTTTTGGGATTAACTTTTTTGATGGGCTGGCTAAGGAAGCCATCAATGTCTTCATATTGGTCCACTAGTCCCTTGATGACAACAGCTATATATCCAGCAGTCATAAGTCGTGATCGGTTTTTGCTTCTTCTTCGGATGATGCATTTTGTTGATAATGGTTTAGCCTTGGCACGCGATCACCCTGATTGTGACCGTCTGTTTAAAATTCGGCCTGTCCTTGATCACTTTGTTGATCGTTTTTCTGAGATCTTTGCTCCTGGAAAAGAAATTGCAGTGGATGAGTCTTTGCTATTGTTCAAGGGCCGCTTGGTTTTTAGGCAGTACATTCCTAGTAAGAGGGCACGCTATGGAATCAAACTGTATATGTTGTGTGACAGTGAGACTGGATATGTCTACAATTTCAGGGTGTACACTGGTAAGGAGTCCAGCATTAACCCTCCTGGTTGTCCTTCCACTTTTGGAGTGACTGAGAAGATTGTATGGGAACTAGGTAGAGGATTATTTCACAAAGGCCACCATTTGTATGTAGATAACTTCTACACTGGTGTGCGGTTGTTCAAGGAGTTAGCCAAAGTGGGCACTGTTGCTTGTGGCACAATGCACAGTAACCGGAAAGGTTTCCCAAAGGAACTTGTTTGCAAAAGGCTTGTGAGGGGACAGTCTACTGCATTGCGATGTGGGGAGCTTCTGGCTGTGAAGTTTTCAGACAAGAGAGATGTGTACATGCTGACTACTATCCATGACGAAAGTACTGTACCTCTGCCTGTTTGGGGTCAGGTTGCTGAAGTGCGCAAACCTGTGTGCATTGTAGATTACAATAAGTACATGGGTGGTGTTGACAGAGTAGATCAGAGGTTGGAACCTTATGATGCTATTCGAAAGGCTTATGTTTGGTACAAGAAGTTGGCTATTCATCTTTTCCATTTGGCATCCTTCAATGCTTTTGTTGTGTTCCAGAAGTCTTGTCCTGAGTCGAAGATGCCTTTTGTTAAGTTTCAGGAGTCTGTAATAGCCAGCCTTGTACTAGTGGAGCAGGCAAGTGTTCCTAGATTTGGAGTGGTGGAGGAGGTGGCTAGATTGAAAGATCGCCACTTTGCTGAATTCATTCCTCCCACTACCGCAAAAGACTTTCCGACTAGAAGATGCAGAGTCTGTTGGCGTAGAGGCGTGCGGAAGGAGTCTCGTATGTACTGCCCTGACTGTCCTTCTAAGCCTGGATTGTGTCTGTCAGCTTGTTTTAAATCATACCACACGAAAAAGAAGTATTGGGAGTTTTAATGAGCTGTGAAGTGAATTGCCTGGTCTGTATTCTGTAAAAAAAATTGGTTTGTTTCAAGGTTTGGCTTTAGTGCAATGTGTTTAGTTTTAGAATTTGTGTAAGTTGATTTGTAGGTATTTCTATTTGTTTAGTGTTTTTTTGAAAAGAATAATTCTAAATGTGATTGTGGTGTGTGCAGGCTGGTGCTTGGATGGCGGTGTGCGTGGACTGGCACTTGGCTGGAGGTGTGTGTGGATTGGTGCCTCCCTGGCAGAGTGCATGGTTTGGTGTTTTGCGGGTGGTGTGTGTGGATTTTTGTTTGGCAGGCGGAGTGCATGGTTAGGTGCTTGGCTGGCAGTGTGAGTGTATGGTGCTTGGCTGGTGGAGTGCAAGGAATGGTGCTTGGCTGGTGGTGTGTGCACTGGTGGTTGGCTGGTGGGCTGCGTGGACTGGTGCTTGGCTGATGGTGTGTGTGGAGTGGTGTTTGGCTGGCGGTGTGTGTGGAGTGGCGCTTGGCTGGATGGTGTGCGTGGAGTGGCGCTTGGCTGGATAGTGTGCGTGGAATGGTGCTTGGCTTGCGGTGTGCGTGGAGTGGTGCTTGGCTTGCGGTGTGCGTGGAGTGGTGCTTGGCTTGCGGTGTGCGTGGAGTGGTGCTTGGCTTGCGGTGTGCGTGGAGTGGCGCTTGGCTTGCGGTGTGCGTGGAGTGGCGCTTGGCTTGCGGTGTGCGTGGAGTGGCGCTTGGCTTGCGGTGTGCATGGAGTGGTGCTTGGCTTGCGGTGTGCATGGAGTGGCGCTTGGCTTGCGGTGTGCGTGGAGTGGCGCTTGGCTTGCGGTGTGCGTGGAGTGGTGCTTGGCTTGCGGTGTTCGTGGACTGGCGCTTGGCTTGCGGTGTGTGTGGAGTGGCGCTTGGCTTGCGGTGTGTGTGGAGTGGTGCTTGGCTTGCGGTGTGTGTGGAGTGGCGCTTGGCTGGATGGTGTGCGTGGAGTGGCGCTTGGCTAGATGGTGTGCGTGGAGTGGTACTTGGCTGTCTGTGCATGGAGTGGTACTTGGCTGTCTGTGCATGGAGTGGTGCTTGGCTGGCGGTGTGTGTGGAGTGGTGTTTGGCTGGATGGTGTGCGTGGAGTGGTTCGTGGCTGTCTGTGCACGGAGTGCTGCTTGGCTGGCTGTTTGTGCACGGAGTGCTGCTTGTCTGGCGGTGTGCGTGGAGTGGTACTTGGCTGGCGGTGTGCGTGGAGTGGTACTTGGCTGTCTGTGTGCGCTGAGTGATGTTTGGCTGGCGGTGTGCATGGTTTGGTGCTTGGATGGTGGTGTGGGTGGTCTGGCGCTCAGCTGGCGGTATGTAAGTAGTTACTTTCTGTTGGTCACTACATACACTGCTAGTTGAGTGACACTCTACGCAGTCCATCATTTTGTGTAGTTGCTGTGGCAGATATATGGGCGTGTGAAAGTGATGGGCCCTTGAATGGCGCTGTCTGCTGGTGTGAGTGTTGTAATGTGATGGGTCCGCGGCTGGCGGCGTGAATGTTTTGTATGTGTCACACGTACGAAAGGTGTATGAATGGCCTGTAAAGAGGTTGGTGCCTTGACGTGGCTTTACAGCTCACGAGCTGTGAGTCAGTGGTTCAGTTTATCATACTTTCAATTATACGCAGTGTATTTCATTTTTGTGAAATTACTTGCAAATAAAATTGTATGTACTGTATCATCACTCATCCTCGTGCCAAATCCAACCAGTATGTGTGTGTGTTTGCGGTTTAGATGGCTGTCCAGTAATATTTGTTTTTGTTTTCCCTTTTAGAAGTAGGGTGTACCTTGTCCCTTTTTGTGAATGTTGTAATGTGTTGCTTTTCCTTCCGGATGGTGTCAATGGTCTGGCGTGTAACAGGTATGAAAGGTGCGTGAATGGCCTGTAAAACGGTTGGTGCCTTGTCGTGGCTTTACAGCTCACGAGTTGGGAGTCACTGGTTTGGTTTTTATGCATTTATTTATTGAGAGAGCATTTCATTTTTTGAAATATCTTGTTAATAAAATTTTATGTACTGAACCATCACTCGCCCTCGTGCCAAATCCAACCTGTATGTGTGTGTCTTTGAGGAATAGTTAGCCGTGCTTGAATGTTTGACTTTTGAGTAACTCTGTTACGGTGTACATTATAGCTATAAATAACTTACTAAATTTAGATTTTATTGTTAAACCATGGAAGTATATGGTCATGTCTTTCTGGTAAATTTTATTGATTTGTTTTCAAAATCTCCTGCAAACTTGAAATTGTCTGTCACCGTTTCCTTGAATCACACGCTCTCAAATTGAAAACTTAATTCGCCACTGTACAATTTGGACCTTTTCCTGTTGCAGCCACTATGCCTACCCACGCAAGTGAGGTACCAATTTTATCGGGAGACCTGGGGGAACGCTGGGTGGGAGGAAATTTGTGTGAGCCCAGTGACGCCACGCTTTCCCACGCAAAAAAAGTGTGTAAAAACTGATTTTTCCAGCAAAAATTGTGGTTTGCAAGGGATTCTGGGTAAAGGAACGTTGGAGGATCCACGCAAGCCATACCTCCTTGGAAGCCCCTGGGTGTCTACTTTTCAGAAATGTGTGGGTTTAGTAGGTTTCCCTACCTGGCCGTCTCGCACGGGGCCAAAAACCCAGGTAACCTCTCTTTCAAAAGCTGGTGGTATTCAATGTCAATACCACCAGCTTTTGCAAGAGGGGTTACCTGGGTTTTTGGCCCCGTGTGAGGCGGCCATGTAGGGAAACCTACCAAACCCACACATTCCTGACAAGTAGACACCCGGGGGCTTCCAAGGAGGTATGGCTTGCTTGGATCCTCCAACGTTTCTTTACCCAGAATCCCTTGCAAACCACAATTTTTGCTGGAAAGATCAGTTTTTACACACTTTTTTTGCGTGGGAAAGCGTGGCGTCACTGGGCTCACACAAATTTCCTCCCACCCAGCGTTCCCCCAGGTCTCCCGATAAAAATGGTACCTCACTTGCGTGGGTAGGCATAGTGGCGGCAACAGGAAAAGGTCCAAATCGTACGGTGGAGACATTACAATAACCAATAGCAAGATTACCTTCTTTTTTTAGGGGGGGGGGGCTGAGTTTTTGGATCGGGGCTCGGCGGGCATCTTTGGTAACTACCAAACCCAAACATTTCTGAAAACTAGACACCCGGGGGAGTCTGGGGAGGTATGGCATGCGTGGGTCCCCCAATGTTTTCCTACCCAGAAATCCCTGCAAACCATAAATTTAGGTTAAAAAAACAGTTTTCCATACATTTTTGCGTGGGATCGCCGTGTCGGCACAAATGTCCTACCACCCTGCGTTCCCCTTGTTCTCCCGAGTAAAATGATACCTCACTTGTGTGGGTGGGCCAAAGGCCTGTGACTAAGGCAGGGGGGCTTAATTTGCAACACTGAAATACTACTTTTTTCAACATTCATTTTTGGCCTGTTCTGCTTTGGGGCACCCACACAAGTGAGGTATCCTTTTACTCGGGAGAACAGGGGGAGCGCTGGGTGGTAGGACATTTTTGCCGGCACGGTGATCCCACGCAAAAAAGTTTGGAAAAGTGATTATTTTACCTAATTTTAAGGTTTGCAAGGTGTTCTGGGTAGGAAAACGTTCGGGGACCCACGCATGCCATACCTCCCTGGACTCCCCCGGGGGTCTACATTTCAGATCTGTTTGGGTTTGGTACTTTCCAAAGAATACCACCGAGCCCCGGGCCAAAAACTCAGGGGCCCCCCCCAAAAAGATGAAGGTTGTTTAGCAATTTGGTATTGTAAATTCACCACCGTACAATTTGAACCATTTCCTTTCGCAGCCACTATGCCTACCCACACAAGTGAGGTACCATTTTTCTCGGGAGACCTGGGGGAACGCAGGGTGGGTGGAAGTTTGTTGATCCATGCAGATTCCGGAACTTTCCACCACAGAAATGTGAGGAAAATGCGTTTTTTTCCCCAATTTCTTAGCTTTGCAAGGGATTCTGGGTAGGAAAACCTGGGGGTAGGCAGTCGAGTCACCCCATCCTGAATTCCCCTGGGTGTCTACTTTTCAAAAATATATAGGTTTGCTAGGTTTCCCTGGGTGCCGGCAGAGCTAGGGTTCAAAAACAAAAGGTAGTCTCTTTGCCCAAAAAGGCCACAATTTCACAGAAAAATTGAGTTGTGACCACGTTGCCTTTTGCGCTGTTTCCTGTCGCAGCCACTATGCCTACCCACGCAAGTGAGATACCATTTTTCTCGGGAGACCTGGGGGAACGCTGGGTGGGTGGAAATTTGTTGATCCATGCAGATTTCGGAACTTTCCACCACAGAAATGTGAGGAAAATGCGTTTTTTTCCCAATTTCTTAGCTTTACATGGGATTCTGGGTAGGAGAACCTGGGGGTAGGCAGTCGAGTCACCCCATCCTGAATTCCCCTGAGTGTCTACTTTTCAGAAATATATTGGTTTGCTAGGTTTCCATAGGTGCCGGCAGAGCTAGCGTTCAAAAACAAAAGGTAGTCTCTTTGCCCAAAAAGGCCACAATTTCACAGAAAAATTGAGTTGTGACCACGTTGCCTTTTGCGCTGTTTCCTGTTGCAGCCACTATGCCTACCCACGCAAGTGAGATAACATTTTTCTCGGGAGACCTGGGGGAACGCTGGGTGAGTGGAAATTTGTTGATCCACGCAGATTCCGGAACTTTCCACCACAGAAATGTGAGGAAAATGCGTTTTTTTCCCAATTTCTTAGCTTTGCAAGGGATTCTGGGTAAGAGAACCTGGGGGTAGGCAGTCGAGTCACCCTATCCTGAATTCCCCTGGGTGTCTACTTTTCAAAAATATATAGGTTTGCTAGGTTTCCCTAGGTGCCGGCAGAGCTAGGGTTCAAAAACAAAAGGTAGTCTCTTAGCCCAAAAAGGCCACAATTTCACAGAAAAATTGAGTTGTGACCACGTTGCGTTTTGCGCTGTTTCCTGTCGCAGCCACTATGCCTACCCACGCAAGTGAGATACCATTTTTCTCGGGAGACCTGGGGGAACGCTGGGTGGGTAGAAATTTGTTGATCCACGCAGATTCCGGAACTTTCCACCACAGAAATGTGAGGAAAATGTGTTGTTTTTTTCCAATGTCTTAGCTTTGCAAGGGATTCTGGGTAAGAGAACCTGGGGGTAGGCAGTCGATTGACCCCATCCTGAATTCCCCTGGGTGTCTACTTTTCAAAAATATATAGGTTTGCTAGGTTTCCCTAGGTGCCGGCAGAGCTAGGGTTCAAAAACAAAAGGTAGTCTCTTTGCCCAAAAAGGACACAATTTCACAGAAAAATTGAGTTGTGACCACGTTGCGTTTTGCGCTGTTTCCTGTTGGAGCCACTATGCCTACCCACGCAAGTGAGATACCATTTTTCTCGGGAGACCTGGGGGAACGCTGGGTGAGTGGAAATTTGTTGATCCACGCAGATTCCGGAACTTTCCACCACAGAAATGTGAGGAAAATGTGTTTTTTTTTCCAATTTCTTAGCTTTGCAAGGGATTCTGGGTAAGAGAACCTGGGGGTAGGCAGTCGATTGACCCCATCCTTAATTCCCCTGGGTGTCTACTTTTCAAAAATATATAGGTTTGCTAGGTTTCCCTAGGTGCCGGCAGAGCTAGGGTTCAAAAACAAAAGGTAGTCTCTTTGCCCAAAAAGGCCACAATTTCACAGAAAAATTGAGTTGTGACCACGTTGCGTTTTGCGCTGTTTCCTGTCGCAGCCACTATGCCTACCCACGCAAGTGAGATACCATTTTTCTCGGGAGACCTGGGGGAACGCTGGGTGAGTGGAAATTTGTTGATCCATGCAGATTCCGGAACTTTCCACCACAGAAATGTGAGGAAAATGTGTTTTTTTTCCCAATTTCTTAGCTTTGCAAGGGATTTTGGGTAAGAGAACCTGGGGGTAGGCAGTCGAGTGACCCCATCCTGAATTCCCCTGGGTGTCTTCTTTTCAAAAATATATAGGTTTGCTAGGTTTCCCTAGGTGCCGGCAGAGCTAGTGTTCAAATACAAAAGGTAGTCTCTTTGCCCAAAAAGGCCACAATTTCACAGAAAAAGTGAGTTGTGACCACGTTGCGTTTTGCGCTGTTTCCTGTCGCAGCCCCTATGCCTACCCACGCAAGTGAGATACCATTTTTCTCAGGAGACCTGGGGGAACGCTGGGTGGGTGGAAATTTGTTGATCCACGCAGATTCCGGAACTTTCCACCACAGAAATGTGAGGAAAATGTGGGTTTTTTTCCAATTTCCTAGCTTTGCAAGGGATTCTGGGTAAGAGAACCTGGGGGTAGGCAGTCGAGTCACCCCATCCTGAATTCCCCTGGGTGTCTACTTTTCAAAAATATTTAGGTTTGCTAGGTTTCCCTAGGTGCCGGCAGAGCTAGGGTTCAAAAACAAAAGGTAGTCTCTTTGCCCAAAATGTGCACAATTTCACTGAAAAATTGAGTTGTGACCACATTGCGTTTTGCACTGTTTCCTGTCGCAGCCACTATGCCTACCCACGCAAGTGAGATACCATTTTTTTGGGAGACCTGGGGGAACGCTGGGTGGGTGGAAAGTTGTTGATCCACGCAGATTCCAGAACTTTCCACCACAGAAATGTAAGGACAATGTGGTTTTTTTCCAATTTCTTAGCTTTGCAAGGGATTCTGGGTAAGAGAACCTGGGGGTAGGCAGTCGAGTCACCCCATCCTGAATTCCCCTGGTTGTCTACCTTTCAAAAATATATAGGTTTGCTAGGTTTCCCTAGGTGCCGGCAGAGCTAGGGTTCAAAAACAAAAGGTAGTCTCTTTGCCCAAAAAGTGCACAATTTCATTGGAAAATTGAGTTGTGACCACGTTGCGTTTTGCACTGTTTCCTCTCGCAGCCACTATGCCTACCCACGCAAGTGAGATACCATTTTTCTCGGGAGACCTGGGGGACCGCAGGGTGGGTGGAAATTTGTTGATCCACGCAGATTCCGGAACTTTCCACCACAGAAATGTGAGGAAAATGTGTTTTTATTTCCAATTTCTTAGCTTTGCAAGGGATTCTGGGTAAGAGAACCTGGGGGTAGGCAGTCGAGTCACCCCATCCTGAATTCCCCTGGGTATCTACTTTTAAAAAATATATAGGTTTGCTAGGTTTCCCTAGGTGCCGGCAGAGCTAGAGTTCAAAAACAAAAGGTAGTCTCTTTGCCCCAAAAGTGCACAATTTCTCTGAAAAATATAGTTGTGACCACGTTGCGTTTTGCACTGTTTCCTGTCGCAGTCACTATGCCTACCCACGCAAGTGAGATACCATTTTTCTCGGGAGACCTGGGGGAACGCTGGGTGCGTGGAAATTTGTTGATCCAGGCAGATTTCGGAACTTGCCACCACAGAAATATAAGGAAAATGTGTTTTTTTCCAATTTCTTAGCTTTGCAAGGGATTATGGGTAAGAGAACCTGGGGGTAGGCAGTCGAGTCACCCCATCCTGAATTCCCCTGGTTGTCTACTTTTCAAAAATATATAGGTTTGCTAGGTTTCCCTAGGTGCCGGCAGAGCTAGGGTTCAAAAACTAAAGGTAGTCTCTTTGCCCAAAAAGTGCACAATTTCACTGAAAAATTGAGTTGTGACCACGTTGCGTTTTGCGCTGTTTCCTGTCGCAGCCACTATGCCTACCCACGCAAGTGAGATACCATTTTTCTTGGGAGATCTGGGGGAACGCTGGGTGGGTGGAAATCTGGTGATCCACGCAGATTCCAGAACTTTCCACCACAGAAATGTGAGGAAAATGCGTTTTTTTTCCAATTTCTTAGCTTTGCAAGGGATTCTGGGTAAGAGAACCTGGGGGTAGGCAGTCGAGTGACCCCATCCTGACTTCCCCTGGGTGTCTACTTTTCAAAAATATATAGGTTTGCTAGGTTTCCCTAGGTGCCGGCAGAGCTAGGGTTCAAAAACAAGAGGTAGTCTCTTTGCCCAAAAAGGGCACGATTTCACTGCAAAATTGAGTTGTGACCACGTTGCGTTTTGCGCTGTTTCCTGTCGCAGGCACTATTCAGACCCAGGCAAGTGAGGTAGCATTTTTTTCAGGAGACCTGGGGGAACGCTGGGTGGGTGGAAATTTGTTGATCCACACAGATTCCAGAACTTTCCACCACGGAAATGTGAGGAAAATGTTTTTTTTTTTCAAATTTCTCAACTTTACAAGGGATTCTGGGTAACGGAACCTGGAGGTAGGCAGACGAGTCACCCCATCCTGAATTCCCCCGCGTGTTTACTTTTCAAAAATGTATAGGTTTGCTAGGTTTCCCTAGGTGCTGGCAGAGCTAGAGCTCAAAAACAAAAGGTAGTCTCTTCCTCCAAAAAGCGCAAGATTTCACTGTGAAATTGAGGTGCAACGACGTTGCGTTTTGCGCCGTTTCATGTCACAGCCACTATGCCTAACAATGCAAGTGACGTACCATTTTTTTCGGGGGACCTGGGGGAACGCTGGGTGGGTAGAAATTTGTTGATCCACGCTGATTCCAGAACTTTCCACCACAGAAATGTGAGGAAAATGTGTTTGTTTTGTCATATTTTTAGCTTTGCAAGGGATTCTGGGTAACAAAACCAGGGGGTAGGCAGACGAGTCACCCCATCCTGAATTTCCCTGGGTGTCTAGTTTTCAAAAATGTATAGGTTTGCTAGGTTTCTCTAGGTGCTGGCAGAGCTAGGACTCAAAAACTAAAGGTAGTCTCTTTGTCCAAAAAGCACAAGATTTCACTGGGAAATTGAGGTGCAACCACGTTGCGTTTTGCGATGTTTCGTGTTGCAGCCACTATGCCTACCCACGCAAGTGAGGTATCATTTTTCTCAGGAGACCTGGGGGAACGCTGGGTGGGTGGAAGTTTGTTGATCCACGCAGATTCCAGAACTTTACACTACAGAAATGTGAGGAAAATGTGTTTTTTTTGTCAAATTCTAAACTTTGCAAGGGATTCTGGGTAACAAAGCCTGGTGGTAGGCAGTCGAGTCACCCCATCCTGAATTCCCCAGGGTGTGTACTTTCCAAAAATGTATAGGTTTGCTAGGTTTCCCTAGGTGCCGGCAGAGCTAGGGTGCAAAAACTACAGGTAGGCACTTTGCCATAAAAGGGTCAATTTGTAACTGCAAAATTGAGGTGTGACCACGTTGCATTTTGCGCCGTTTCCTATCGCAGGCACAAGGCCGACCCACACAAGTGAGGTACCGTTTTTATCGGGAGACTTCGGGTAATTCAGATTTGTAAATCAACTGTTATTACCAAATGAGCTTTCTAGCATTTCTCCCTTTCAATGACAGACATTGTGTAAAAAAAAAATGTTTTTGAAAAATGACCAATAATTCTCAAGCTAGTATGGGTATTCCCAATTTTGAAAATGTGCAATTATATACTGTTTCTGAACTCTATATTTTGTACCCAATTCAGAAATACATAGGTGTCTTTCATACAGATTTTTCCATGTATACATTTTCTAAGACAAAGTGCTCTATACCCAGTAAAAGAAAAAAAAACATTGCAAGTTGCTGCTCAGTGTTTGGATCTGGGTTCGTTGGGTTCTTGGTGAAACTACAAGTCCTATATATCCCCACAACCAGGAAAGTCTAACGGATGTAACAGTATATTGCTTTCCAAGAGCTGTCAAGATTAGAAAAAGTTATAGGTGAAAACGTTGAGACAAAAGGCTGTTTTTTTCAACAAATTTTCTATTATTCCAAGATTTAACTGTTAGTTTCGATAAAGAATCCTTCATGGATTTAGACAAATGACCCCTTTCTGAATTCAGAATTTTGTTTACTTTTCGAAAATGTACAGCTTTCTAGGATCCATTATTGCTTTCAAACTCTTTTCTACCATTAATTGGAAGGAGGTGGAAAGCTCTAAAAATATCAAAAATAGGCTATGTCCCAGAAAAATGCCAAAACTGTGTGAAAAATGTTGGTTCCCTGACAAAAGACTGTCATTCCCTGAAAGCTGAGAAAACGGAGATTTCAGCCCCACAAACCCTTTTTTGATACCATTTTCAGGGAAAAACCCAGAGGCTTTCATTTGCAGCCCGTTTTTTCCATTTTTCTGAAAAAAACAAAAAAATCACTATATTTTGGTTAATTTCTGGGACCCCTCCAAGGGAATCCACAAACCCTGGGCGCCTTTGGAATCCACATGATGTTGGAAGAAAAGGACGCAAATTTGGCGTGGATAGCTTATGTGGTCAAAATGTTACAGGGGCCTAAGCGCGCACTACCCCAAATAGCCAAAAAAGGGCTCAGCACAGGAGGGGAAAAGGCCTAGCAGCGAAGGGGTTAAAGGGACTCAAGTCGGATCCCTCTATTGTCATCTGTGAAGCAGACAAGGGGGGGAATGTAGCTACATGAGGGAAATAGATCACCAACTAGCGGATACATCCTGTTATACCAAACTCTTAGGGAATCCTATCAAGACCTTAAGTACACACATAAACATGAGACTTGTAGAGTGACGGGAGAGTGGTCTATTAAGTGAGGAGTGTAGAGACTTAACAGTCTTGGAATCTGTTTTCCTATGCATCTACATTTTACCGAAAATACATAAGGGAGGCCCATTTCCACCGAGCCGCCCTATCATTTTGGGGGTTAACTCACCCACGGAAAAACTTTCGGAATATGTGGACCATTATATACAGCCCCTGGTGTAAAATCTGCCAGTTTATAGAAAGGACACCAAAGATATCCTAGGAAAATGTGAAGGCTTTACCTGGTCTGAGACCTCGACTTTTGTCATCCTGGTCGTAACCAGTTTGTATACGTGCATTTTAAAAGAATTTGGTGTAAAGGCACTACAGTTTCATCTGGGACAAAGGACGGCAGACCATTACTCACAAAATGAGGTTCTGTTTGAAATGAATGACATAATTCTGTCAAAAAACGTTTTTCTTCATGACTCTGAATGGCTTTATCAAATTCAGGGAACAGCAATGGGCTCCAGGTTTGCTCCTGCTTACACCGGGCTCTTTATGGGCTGGTTTGAGTGGGCGCACGCCTGGGGCCTGCAAGCAGCAAGATGGATGGAGCATGTGATCTTCTGGGGCAGGTACATCGATGATGTTATTATGCTTTGGGATGGACCTGCCCCAGAAATCTTGGAGTATCATGCTTAACTAAATGAGAATCCATTCAATGTTAGATTCACCCTTAACTACAGCAATTAGGAAATTGACTTCCTGTACGTCACTTTCTTCATACAGGAAAATCACGTTCAAAGCCGCACACATAGGAAAAGTACTGATTTTAATAGTACATTACACTTCCAGAGATCACACCCTCATCATGTAATTAACAACATCCCCTACGGGGAAATGATTTGGATGAGACGTAATTGTAGCACTGAGGAGACCTTGCAGAATATCGGGGAGACAGAGAAGCGCTTCCTGTCCAGACCGTATCCAGAGGTGACATTGAGGTGACATTGAATAAAGCACACAAGAGAATCATGAAAGTCCCTAGGGCAACCACCCTGACATCGAATTCAAATAACAGGACTAAAAAAGCTCCAATTTCGTTTAACATGCAATATAATGACTGCAGCAGCAGGGTATATAATGTCCTCCGAAAACACTGGCATTTACTGATGGATATACCAAGCCTTCAAGGGTCGCTGGCTACTAAACCGAAGGTGATGTACAGAAGAGGACAGAACTTACGAAATATGTTATGTCAACACCCCCAAACGCCAAACCTGGCTCACGTCGACAATGACGGACTTTTACACATGTAGTGTGAATGTAGAGGTACATGTATAGCGCACGACTACCCGGAGGCCTCTCGGCACTTGTACGAATACCGCTGAGGAACCCTTCCTGGCCTTTCCCTGTGAAGTGCCCACTCCTGGGCACCCCCAAGGTGAAGCCAGGCATCCTAGCGTTGTTGGGGCCGTTGTGGAGATTAAGCAAGCTATTGCCCAGAGTTGCAGAGTGGGACCCCTGATTAGAATAAGCACTGAGGCGAGAATTAACAGATCCGAGGAAATTGAGCCCAAGACCCGCCGAGGCGGGAATTGAACCCTGGTCCCGGGCCAGACTTCTGCATCAGGGTCTGCCGCTCTAACCATTGATCCACACTGCAGTGCTTGTAGGTTGGGCAGGAACAAGACCAAAACTTTTTGTTTTAATACCAAACGGAGGTACAACATCAAACAATTAATTGCCAATCAAAATATGTGACGTATATATTAGGCTGCCCAAGTGATAAGATGTATGTGGGCAGTACCAAAGGAGCACTGGAAATAAGGATTCAGGAGCATTTATGAGCCCTCCACAATGGAGATCTTAGATACCCCCTTACATTTCACATGCAGGAGAACCATGGAGACAATGAATATCTCTGGTTCATGGGGATTGACCATGTCCCAGTCCACCTGAGAGGAGGGAACAGGGAATTGTCTCAAAGAAAAAACGAAACAGAGTGGATCTGTAGACTTCGTTGTGTTGAATTAGGGCATAACAGTGACGATGAAATTCATTACTTCCTGTAGAGAAATCATTTAGATTATCTGTCACATCCCAGTCGCATAACAGAAGTCACCAATTCCCCCCCCCCCTCTTTCCACTAATTATGGGTACCCTTGGTAATAGCTCTAAAAGGAGTAACTCTTCAAGGTGTTAAAAATTTTGAGTATTATTTCCTTTTATGTAGTTAATGAGATACTACCAGTCATGTTAGTTTTATAATATCATACAAGTTTGTACTACAAGGAGGGAAAATATGTCCCTAAAATGATGACTTTGAGTATTGGGAAAAAACTAGACTATGTTAATCATGTCTTTATTGCACTCAACTCTATATGAGTATTGTGTCCGTCACACTGACAATGACAATGCTGAGCTTTTCTTAAATGTGGGGATATGCACCTATCTTTCTCTCTTTTTATTTTCATCTCTATTTTTATCTATTTATCTATCTCTTTTATTACTTTTTGGAATCTGTGGACACGCCATCTATCCCCTTTTTCCAGATTTTGAAGTTAAGATGGCAATTCAAGGGATGTGCCCTAAAGCGTATAGCTTTGGTGAGCCTGTGATGTTAGACTGTGGGAAATGTTTTAACTTCTGTTGTTAGTACACACAGATCCTCGAATGGGGATAAGTGCAGTCTATGGTTCATGCCTCTCTGATTTCTTTACCAAAGGGGGAGTGATATTGGAACTGACCATTAACGTACCAGACTATGGAACATGACAACTGACTCTCGCTCATGGAAAGGCATGCTGTATCATGCCCGTTATATTGAATTGAACCGTGATTGAGACTTTTTGGCAAACAATCATGTATGGACACACCATAGTCTGCCACCGCAACTTGTTTTTCTCCTTTTAAACTCCTGACATTTTGACTACTATTGAGGCTCTTCGTAACTAGTGATTTTAGTATATGACAAGATGGCTGCCACTTATAATTTCGAAAATATCAACATTTGTGGAGGAAACTTGCAGGCTGTGTTGATTGATACCATAGAAATATAGAATACATGTTGCCCATTAGATATATTACTTGTCAACATATGACATCTTGACTACGATTATGATTCATCGTAACTAGCGATATCAGCACATGATAAGATGGCCACCACGTTAATTTTTGAAATTATTATCATTTGTCTAGGGAATTTGCAGGCCCTAACAATTGATAAAATTGGAATATAGAATACATGCTGCCCCTTAGATTAAATACTGGTCAACATATACAATCTTTTGAAACTGTGGTCCCTTGCTTCTAGTTATATGCAAATAAGGGGGGCATATACAGGGTGGCTTATTTGCTTCACGTTTGACCCCAGATATTACCGTATTCTGACCCCCGAAGGTTTCCGGTATTTTACCGATTATATGGTAAAGAATATATTAAAGCTCATCACAGGCTTGTTTTAGACGTACCAAATAGAGGTCTCTTGTTATATGACGAGTGCCACTAAAATATGGCTTCCATGAAACATGGGTATCTTAGAACACTTGATGGATACGTCCCCTGATAAGACGCAGGTGTTATGGCTTCTCCCGGGCTAACACAGATATTTAAATCCACTCCGATAAGACTGCAGCTTCTCGTTCTTTTATTCGTTGCTGCCACGTCCCTTGTTATCCTGCCTGCAACAGCCTTATTCCGGTAAGCTGACTGATAGGTCAGATTTGTTTCTCAGCCTTGCCCCGCACCCCGCTGACTCTGGGTGATTTTCACTGCAACTGCCCGTTCCATCGCGCTTTACAGCCCAGCTGTCTTTCTTTCCTCGGATATTTTACTATGCATAATGTGTCTTCGAGCCTCTTTTTCTTCTATCCCTAGACCCTAATATATTCATACCACGCATTTACTCTGTATGCATGGGTGGGGGGTTGGTGTGTCGAGACTGTGGGAGTTGGCTACTATGCACCAAGAGGAGATGGAAATTAGAATCATGAACGGAGGGCCCTGTCCTCATTAGCTCTAACTGGATTGGCAGAATGTTACGAATTATTGGTGCAAGTTATGTCTCCTGGCCCCCATTCTTATAGGTCTCCTAATTTTATTTATAGGCTGGTAGTCTGCTGCTTATTCAATAATATATTTTACATGAAAACTTGTTGGGACGTTTTTTCTGTCTTGTCGTGACCTTAGGTAAGATGCCTCATGTGAGTAGAGCAGCTCTGTACTGGGGTGTGTAGACATACGTATAAAGTAGTTTTTACTAGCTGACACGTCAATCGACATATATTATGGGCCAAACCTAAGCAACAGGGCTTACCAGACACACTTCTAAATCCAATCATCGACCTCTACACGAACACCTGGATGCAGGTTAAGATTGCCGATGGTCAGAGGCTCACACGGAGGATCCACACTAATGAAGGGCTTAAACAAGGCTGTGTATTGGCCCCGTACCTTTTCAATTTATTTATGGCTGACTTAACACCAAGGATAGACGGGGTCAACTCCCACCCACCACGGCTGGATACACTGCCACTAACACACTTGTCCTATGCAGATGATGTTGTACTTTTAAGCCACACGGGAATTGGATTGCAACAATCAATCCATGAGTTAGCGGATTATACCAAAATAAATCTAATGGAAATAAACATAAAAAACAAAGGTCATGATTATAACAAACTGTCGACCGAAACACACAAAATTTATAATTGACAACACCAAATTGGAAGTAGTTGATAGCTACAAATATTTGGGCTTATACTTGGACCAAAGGTTTTCATTTGCTACGCCACAGGAAACAATGGAAAAAAAGGGAACTACTCTACTGTTTGCTTTTTGCAGTACTCTAATATGACTAATAGGCCCATAGTTCGCCCCACTTCTTGAAGTTATGAAAGCAAAACTACTACCGACTATTGCATATGGAAGTGTGGTTCATCATGGGAAAAGTGCGCCATTATTAGACAAAATACAAACACGAGTCTTCAAAAGAGTATTCCATCTGCCATGTGATGCCTCTCCTGCCCAAGTACGTCTTGAGTTTGGATTACAAAAACAGGAAATACACAAAAGGTACGAGACAATCACATTTTGGTACAAAATATGGCTGAATCAGGATCTAGTTATTAACTCTGCACTCTGGGAAGCTCTGCAAAATAATACAAAATCATACTACGCAAAGTACTTTAATTCCTCACTGAAAATAACCAAGATGGAGGCTCTCTGGCAAAGGAAACTGCCATGTACATCTTTTCAGATGATTATAAAAAAAGCAGCAAAAGCTCACTCATTAATTGAAGATAAAGCAACCTTAAGCCGACGTGCGCATGCATGGATGATTCAACAAGCATATACAAGGCCTGAGCCAGCAGCATATCTGGCCTTAACATTTCCGCCGTATCTGAAAACTAAGTATATGAAGTTAAGCATGGGGAAATTACCGTCCAATGCCGATCAACCGATCTGGAGGGCCCATGGCCGAAAAGACTGCGATCTATGTGGAGCAGCAGTACAGGATTTTGCGCATCTGATATGCATCTGCCCAGGGCTAGGGTGCTGCCGTCAGGATTTGCTTAAGAGAAAGTTTAATGAAAAATGCATACGTACCTGAAGAGCAGCAATATTAATGAGCATGGACTCAAAGGACCCACAATTATTTTTTTTATATAATCAAATTTTTTACTTATTTTGAGAATTTAAAGAAAGAATAATGTTTACAATATTAGCAGATCTTGTAAAAATTGCAAAATGTTTCTTAAGCTTGATATTAATTGATTTCATCTGATCTTTTATACCAGTTCATGAAGGCAATATGTAATATATTTTATGTTATGGAACATTGTAATGGTTTTAATTAACTACACAACAAACTATTTACTTACTTACTTACTACTAGCTGACACTATTGGGTTAAATGGTAGAGCAATGTAAATTAAAAATGTTGTAGTTTTGAAACAGGGAGTGATGGAACTTATTCCACCCTCCAACTCCAACTCTACGCTTATATGTTATCTTTACACTTTGGGCACAGTTTATCTATAATACTTTCTCTTCAGAGTTTTGTTATTATTTTACAGTTCGGGCACACCCTATTTAGATAATATATGATATCATGTGCCTCATATACTACTAACTACAGGAAATGTCAAATGCGTTACTGCATTTTCAATTCTCGATAAAATACATATTAAAAAGAAAAAAACAGCAAGACAGGCTTTCTGAATCAAAATCTGACTACTAACATGAAATCCCGTACAAGACATCGGATTTATTCCAAATTAAATACTTTCTAGGCTCGTACCAAAATAACTTTCAAGGATGACCACCAGGAGGCGCAAAACTGACAAAAATGGTGTGTGTTCCTGCCTTTCGAGTCTGCACACAGTGTGCAATAAACTGTAAACACAAGCGTGAATACCACGCCCACGTATTACATTTATTGGCTTTTGATAAAAATACATATGTGTAGCCGGGTGGTTTAGCGCTGGCTGTAAACAACTCTGTGGAAAGAGCATGTCACACGTTTCACTGGCCTTCACCTCTAATCTGTCCAGGGTCGATAAAACAGGGATCGGCGAGTTTGACAACGAAGGGGCATATTATCAAGGGTCTTTATCTCTGCTTTTTTGGCTTTAAAAGCCAAGAAAGCAGAGATAAAATTATCTCCCTGTTACCTAGCTGTCGCGACAGCTAGTAGGAGATAGCGACCATCTTGGGCCCCACTTTGCATGTCAGTGATATTTATCACTAATGACATGCAAAGTGGGCGTGCCAAGATGTTAGCGACTGGAAACAGTCGCTAACATCGCTATCTCCTATTCCCAACTTTTGGAGATATTCGCGCTAAGCGCGAATATCTCCAAAAGCTAACACCTGCCCTGAGCAGTTCTCAGCCATGTTATCAAATGGGAGGTGGATAACATGGCTAAGAGCATTAACTCGCTATTGCATGAATATCGCTGACTTTTCAGCGATATTCATGCATTGCGGCCGATTTTTATCGCATTTGCGATAAACCTTGGTAATACCAAGGTTTATCTGCGATAAAAATCGCCGCAGCTCAGCGATAATTTGTTCACGCTAACCAAGCAATAGCGATAATTATCGCTATTGCTTGGTAATATGCCCCGAAATGCTATGGGGCATATTACCAAGGGCCTTTTCGCCGCTTTAGCTGGCCTATTCCCCGCTAAAGCGGCGAAAATTTCATCGCCCAATTACCAAGCTGTCGCTAACACCAGTTAGCGACAGCTTGTAGGCGATAGCGAGCATTTTGGGGCCCGCTTTGCATGTCAGCGATAATTATCGCTAATGACATGCAAAGTGGGCGTGCCAAAATGTTAGTGACTGAAAACAGTCGCTAACATCGCTATCATCTATTACCTACAAAGGCGAAGCGATGGAAATATTTGCGATAAGCGCGAATATCTCCAAAATCTAACGCCTGCTAATAACAGTTCTTAGCCATGTTATCCAATGGGAGGTGGATAACATGGCTAAGAACTGTTTCACGCTAATGCGTGAATATCGCTGTATTGTCAGCGATATTCACGCACTTCGCCTGATTTTTATCACTTTTGAGATAAACCTTGCTAATACCAAGTTATCTTAGCGATAAAAATCGGTGAAGCGCAGCGATAATAATTTTGCTCCTAACCCTACTTAGCGATAAATATCGCTGTTTGTAGGTAATATGCCCCTATATTACTTAAACACGCAGATATGCTATTTCGTTGTGCAGTGACGGTTAATAAGGATGAAAGCAAAAATAAACTTTCCTTTGTTCTGTTCACAACCTAGTAACTATACGCAGGTAAAAGTGTGTTTTTTACAGGAAAAGGTGCCTGTATATCTATTGCAGATACCCGATATGAACTATCTGAATTTTGTATCGTCTTAAACATCTTGTCGTGTGGCAGACACATTAGCGAATTTATGTCACAAAGTTTAATGACAGCAGTTTAAATTTAGCGCGTTCGGCTACGGAAGGGGCATCATAGCGCTGTAGGCAAATTACGTACTAAACGATACTAATTTCACCCTCTTCAATGGATGAAAGTCTGGAATGAACCATCATTATGTGAACATGAGTCTACAAACTGCCCACAGATCACAGTAGTAAGCCGCACTAAACCGATTGCTCGACTTCATCCCAATATCTGCGTTAACAGCAAGTCAGATAAGAGCTAGTTGGGCATATAAAGCGGCAGTAATGGGCTTGATAATATCCCCTTGTGAAATCCCATAACAGCCCAGGTTAACACCAGAACCTGGGCTGCTATGGGAATTCATAAGGCATATTATCAAGCCCATTATCGCCGCTTTAGCAGCAGTTTCCTGCCGATAAAGCGGCGATAATTTTATCGCCTGTTCTTGATAATATGCCCCAGTGTCCGTAAAACGCTCAATTTTATATATGAAATCCGCATAGATAAAACGGGAGCAAATAATTGACATCAAATTGTTCCTTGATGATAATTTTATACTGGTTGACTTTACTAGAATGTTGTTGTGCAACCGCATAGGTTATTTTTTTTTTTATTCCAAAGTCTCATAATTAGGGATGCTTTACAACATAAATAATATAATTTGCGAACCAAATACGTTCGGAAGGCGAGACCAATTGGTTTCACAATTGCTTATTTTGATGTACTCACCTTTGCCACCAGTGTGCCCTCAGCTCCGGCTCTGTTTATGCTGGGCCCAGGTCTGCGTCTGCCTTCTCGATTGCCTCTGTATCCCCACCTCAAGCGGCAGTCCCATACTGACGGTTTCCCGCTCTCAAAAGCGGTGGTCCCATGGTGACCGTCCACGTCACAATGGAGGCCTTCCAGCATAATGACATCACAACCGCTCGAGGGACCCCTGACGCATATCCAGGCCAAGGAACATGGCCATGGCTAGGCTTAGACCAAGACCAGTTATTATCATTTTTTTTAAACTTGTGTTTATTAGAATTTATAATAAACAAAATACAAAAGTCAAGACGGGTCATAATAAAATCAACACAGGTAAAACACAGCTTGCCTAGGCAACTCTACAGCATCATAAGCAGTGGTCAAGTAAACATATCTGGCGGGATTACCTCCCCAGTAGGTTCAAAATGAAAAATTGACAATTTAGTTGTTCCTCGAGGGAAGTGAGGTATATTATAGAGTCCTAGTGCAGATGCATTACATACACCTTGCCCCCATCCCAACACCTCCTCTGGGGTCTCGACCAGAACATGACCAAGAAACCAAGCTATGCAGTGCTCTAATTAATGTAGCTGTCTGTATCATCAAGCCTCAGTTTCTTTCATACTATTATGAAGGAGTGAGGTAAACGGGAACCATGAAAGCCAAGGTGTGGAGAACAAGGAGGAAGCAACCAAACCGACTCATGGCACGCACATTTGTTAATACTAAAAATCACCGGAAAGGGAGTGGTCGGACAGCCTCTCGAGGGCCAATTGGGGTAGTAGGAACAATAGCTAGGAATCCGGGAGGGTAGGGGCATTTGCTTAGTAAGTCTACAACAGGTAGAAGAGGCGTCCAGTCCCAGGGATGCTACAGTTGGCCTCTCCCAGTGTGCACTGCCCTCTTCGACACTGTCTCCTGAGGTGGCCTCCCATCTCCCCCAGTCGGTCCATCCGGTCCATCTGGTCCCTCCTCTGTGTCTCTCTCTGGATGCTCCCAGGTCTCCCACAACCTCCTCCACACTCAGTCCCGCTATTTGCTGTCTCCGCACGCCCGAGCCCTTTCTGCCTCTCTGGCCCACATGGTTATCCTTCACCTAGGTCCCCATGACTGACCCCAGTGTGGACTTCCAGACCACCGCTATCCGTCTCATAGCCAGCACCAGAGCCAAATTCAGGAACGTAGAGCCTTCTTTCCATGATCGAGGTCTAAGAAACAAACCCAATAGACAGAACTCCAAGTTGCAAGCAAGGGTGTGACCCAGTGTAGTATTCAAGGTACGTATCCAGGTCATGTGGCTGAAGACCGCATCTAGAAGCTGACATCTAGGGCAGCCATCTGACTCTCCTCTATAGATGACCTGGATTCTCTGGGGTGTCATGTAGATCATGTGTACATAATTAAACTGAATATATTTCAGCCTCATTATCCTAGAGACTTTTTTATGATATGCCGGAACCCCTACGCCACTCCGGGTTCATAAGTTCACACCCCAGTATCCCACCCCATCTGCGCCTAAGTGCTAACAAGGGTTTCCCAACCATCCCATTCAGTACCCAGTCACTAAATGCGTCACAGTGCCCTTGGACACCAATAACTGCAGTACTGCATGGGTTGCCGACTCTTCACATACTCCGGCCCAAATGTCCTTGAAGATTTGTATCAATGCTTCATAAAACAAAAACTAGCCACAGGTAGGCCGTACTGGGTCAGCAATTCCTCCAGCGGGAGCAGGGTGCCTAACTGATAACAGTAACCAACCATCACCAGCCCAGCATCGGTCCACGCTGACAACTGGAAACCAGTGATAAAGGAGAGAGTGTCCACATGCAGGAGATCTACCAAAAGCAATGCTGGGGCAGAAAGGGGCATCCACTCAATCCTCAGCACCTCCAACATTTCAAGGCCACCATTAATAATACACCTGGATGGAGCATTAGTACCAGCAGTGGGTGAAGCAGCTTTGCAGCAGTGCTCCCTGGTAATGCGCTGAACGAACTGGCCCCAATTCCTCCTGGTGAGCCCCCTCAAGCCACTGCGTGACCCACTGGAATTGTTACTCTATAAAGTACCGCTGCTGGAACCAATAGGTTTACACACAAGAGCAACTGGGTGAAATAAGAGAAAGAAAGTGGAAGCAGATGGATGGGGTCCAGAAAGAATGATACTTCCTTGGTATGCCTGGATACCCATAGATTTTGAAATAGATGCCTCACTCAATGTATCGTGATAATGCTTCATTATTGGTGCCTTTCCATAGCTTGGTAGTGGAGTACCACCAGGGATGAACTCAACCAAAAAGATGGGAGTTCTTAGATACATTCTTACTGGATAAGCAAGGCTCCAGATGAAAATAGAAAATCTAAAAATACCTAGGTATACCCAATGAATTTCTATATTGGTAGAGTACGGGGGTATAGGTTAAAAATTGTACTCAGGTTTTAAAAAAATCAAATTTGTCCAAATAACCCTAGTATACCGAAGCCAACAAGGTTCAGCTATTGCTGAGAGTCTGTCGGGACCTTCTGCAGGGCTGTATGTTTTCGTTTCCTGCCTTGCTACTCATGCGTTCCATGCACATATGTGAGGCCTAATACTCTTACCTGAGTTTTATCTTCCCTCATTGAGGAATACCTTTATTCTGTGCAATTTATGGGTAATGCGTGTCTGGCACTTGGTGCAATCATGTATTCACTCTTGTGTCAAGGATCCAACACCATCGGATGCTTCTAGCTCACACCGCTTCTCAGATCACGCCGAACCACAATGTTGGCACCCGACCGAGAGATTAATAAAAAAATAGAGCAACCTCAGGAGCAGAACCATTTTGGACACAAAGATCCAGGCCATAATCGGAAATAGTTCACTGACACAACATCAATGTAAAATACATCGATGTAAAAAATTAATGAGTTGAAAATATAGACAACAAAAATATCTACTCCTTTACTTAAACAGGTAAGTAAAAAATATATTCACCAAAAAATATCGATGTAAAAAATATAGATGTATAAAATATCAACTTTTATATAAATAGAAAATAAAATAATGTATATTAAATATATAGTAACAAAATAAAAATCAGTTAATAATACATTTTGATAAAATATAACAAATAAACTTAATAAAAAAAATAAACACACAAACATAATATTTTATACATATATGTTTACTTTAAAACAATTAAAAAACTATTATTTTAATTTATGTTAAAAGTTTACGATAATATAAAAAATAACAATATATATATATATATATATATATATATATATATATATATATATATATATATATATATATATATATATATATATATATATATATTAATGATTTATAATATAAAAGGACAAAAATCTATAATAAATAAATACATGAAACTATTAAAAATTATTTAAACTTAAATTTCACAATACAATCAGTGCAACAGTAGGGAAAGTGTTGGGTAGCAAAGGGGTAAAAATAACTTTTGCCACTCCAGTGAGTGTAAAAGTAGGGTATGTGTTGGGTAGCGGAGTGGTACAAATTACTATACCCACTCCAGTGAGTGCAACAGTAGGATAAGTGTTGGATATCGGAGGGGTAAAAAAGTACAATTCCCACTCCAGTGAGTGCAAAAGTAGGGAAAGTGCTGTATAGCGGAGGGGGAAAAATTACTATGCCCACTTCAGTGAGTGCAACAATAGGGAACGTGTTGAATAGCAAAGGGGTACAATTTACTATTCCCACTCCAGTGAGATCAACAGTAGAGAAAGTGTTGAATAGCGGAGAGGTCAAAATTACTATTACCACTCCACTGAATGCAAAAGTGGGATAAGTGATAGATAGCGAAGGGGTAAAAAATGTTATTGCCAGTCCGGTGAGTGCAACAGTAGGGAAAGTGTTGGATAGCAGAGGGGTAAAAATTACTATTACCACTCCAATGAGTGCAACAGTAGAGAAAATGTTGGATAGTGGAGGGGTAAAAATTATTTTCCCATCTCCAGTGAGTGCAACAGTAGGGAAAGTGTTGGATAGCGGAGGGGTAAAAGTTACTATTCCCATTCCGGTGAGAGCAACAGTAGGGGAAGTGCTGGATAGTGGAGAGGTTAAAATTACTATTCCCACTCCAGTGAGTGCAACATTATGGAAAGCGTTGGATAACGGAGAGACACAAATTACTATTCACACTCAAACAGTTAAAAACAAAAATATAAAATATTACACATTTTAAAAAATCATAAAAATAAATAAACAATATTAAAACAATCTAATATATTAAATATATAAAAAGAAAACATATTATAATGTTAATTGCATATAACAAAAACGCTTGCTTTGGCTGCAAAACACTGGGGAGAGAACCAAGCTCAGGGACTGCATTGCCCAGGCTCCCCCGAACCGCTGATCCTGTTTCCTGCTGGATCCTGTGCCCAGATGTACATAAATTAATTCATGTGCTCCCACTGCACGGGACGCTCGCCTTGGCTTCACAACAGTGGGGAGAGAGCCAAGCTCAGGGACTGAATTGCCCAGGCTAACCCGCATCAATGATCCTGTTTCCTGCTGGTTCCTGTGCCCGGAGGCACAGACATTAAATCACGAGCTCTCGCTGCGCCGGATATGCGCAGGCCTCCCCGGGAGAAGCCCGGGCCAAGGGCGGGCCTGTCCTTGCCCGTCTTTGCCAGGAAGAGGCAGGGCAGGGTCACCCCCTTTTCACCTGACTACAGCATCGTGCTGTTGGCTGACATCTGCCCTCTGAGGTACTGTACCTATTGGCATTGCGCAGCTATCAATTGGGACCTTACTGCTGGCAGTCTTTTGGGGACCATTTGCTGTCTGTAAGTGCCGTCCAGTCGCTGCAAAGACATTTTATGTGACTTTTGCATTCAATTTGAGTGCACAGTATTTCTATTCATTAGCATGTTCATACTGATTGTTTGCTGACCTCTATTCTACTGCATGTTCTGAGGTTCTGAGTGATGGGGAAGAGAAAAACAATGGAGGGTATTGGTGGAGGAGGCGGTAGTCAAGTAGGGAAAGGGAAAAAGGCCAGGAAGATGCTGAAACACCCAGGCAGCAACTGTGTCCTCGACCGCATTGACACCCTCATCACTGAGTGCGAAGGTATCCTAGGGGATTAACAAACTGTGAGCAGCACCCCAGGCACCACCCCAGGCCAACGCACTTCCCAAGCCTCAAGCTCAAGTTGCTCACTCACCATTCCAGCAATGTTCCACAAATCATCTCTTAAGAGGACTCTTTTAACCAACCAGAGGATAACACCAGATATCGCGGGGGTTTGCCAATCTCCTATTACCCCCCATAACTCCCCTGGTATCAACACCCAGCAGCCCGATCCCACTATCCCATGCGTAAACAGGTTCTTGCCCCTCCTGGACCTAACAGATGATCACAAGGATGATACACCCCAGCCTTCTCCTGCACCCACTGCTGTGACCAGCTCAGCACATAATCCAGA
The DNA here is from genome assembly GCF_964263255.1 of Lissotriton vulgaris. NCBI lineage: Eukaryota > Metazoa > Chordata > Amphibia > Caudata > Salamandridae > Lissotriton > Lissotriton vulgaris. The sequence continues at coordinate 803,581,988 of NC_141685.1, forward strand.
GCTCCAGGACAGGCACCAACTTATAAATATGCTTAGAGCAGAAATAGGCACCATGAGATCCATGATTGAAGGCCATGCTATTCTACTGAAATCAATACTGCAGATTGGTCCACCTCACTTACAGCAAGGCGCTCTCACATTTAGACCCAATCGGCAGTCCTGTCGCAATCACTGCGTGACACAAGAGCCACTCTTACACGGAAGGGGCACTACCCTCCTTGGTCCCATCTGCACCGCTCTGCTATCCCTGTTCACAGCCAAGTTCCATCTGATCGCATTGCAAAGTGAACTAATAATTCTAACAATATTCTTCACAACAACCGTCATAACTTAGTGGTTGCACAGGATTCTTTAAACAATACCAGATCCACACACTTACTTCAGGCTTAGCACCCTCCTCACAGTGGCCAATATCAGTCGGCCCCTCTAGCCACCACACATTTGCTACATGTCCTAAAAATCGTTAATGATCCCAAACTGAATATAAAGAAGGGCTATGAGGGCGAATACTCTCTGACCAATAAAGTGATTCATTGGATTCGCCACGTCAGGGGCTGTCGCTCAGTAATTCAAGACATTTCCAGGTCCGGAGGTGTACTTCGACTATTTTGAGCTTACCCTCAAAGGGACTGATCTGGCGGAAGATCTCCTTGCCTTGGAATTTCGAACTTGTCCCCCTAAAACATACTCCATCCAGTTTAGGCGTTCTCCAAATTGTGAACAGTGCAGTAAACCTGCCCCCCAACCACCCATTCATCTAGAAGGTGGCTCCTCACTGGGGGCAAATGATTGACTACAGAATGTAGATCTGTAACACCCAGATCACTTACCATCACTTCTAGCTGCACAGCTAGCACCTGGGCTTTGCAGACCATGCTCCATTCAAAGGAAGTTAGTTCCCAGGAGGAAGCAGGATTAAGTAATTTCATCCTCACTACTCAGGAAGAGATAGGTGACGATCCCTTCATATGCTCAAACTGCCAAAACCAGCAGTTCCTCTAACTAGCAATTCAACACTTGCACAATGTGCTGCACTTGGCCTTGCACTCCACCAGCAGTTGGGAATTTTATCATGGAATGTGGCCGGGCTAAGCAGCAAAATGCTAATTCCCCATTGGACCAAACTAATTGAAGGTTTCGACATTTACATTTTTCAAGAGACCTGGAGCCTGGTTCCCCTTAACAAAACCGGTTTTGCTTGCTTTGATTCACCTGCAACAACCACAGCGAGAGGGCGTCCGTCAGGGGGACTGATCATCTGGGTGAATATTGTCCTTGATTGTCGTATTATTCGTCAAACAAGTTCCAGCCCAGATATTCTGGGGCTTAGTATCAGAGGGCCCATGGGGCAGTCACATTTGAACTGTTTAATGTTTATGCAAGGGGGACTAAAGGGGGGAAGACCCTCACCAACTATTTCAGCATTGGAAGAGTGTTTAGCTAACTGTTCACCCCATGTCAAAGTAGTGGTTGCAGGAGATGTCAACTACACTTTTGCCCCTGACAAAGAAGATCTAGTGGGAATTGAAGACGATGACAACAAATGGGCAGTTCCCCAACTAAATCTACCACCAGTCAATAGATGGACAGCAGGTGCTTCAACTTGATGCCCTCACCGTAGAGTATGGTTTGAGGGGAGCTAATGGCAGGTCACCATCATACAGACAGGGTGCGAACACCTATAATACAGTTAGCTGAATGTCCCACATCAACTATATTCTCCTTGACGTGAAGCTATGGGGGAACCTAGTTGATGTGAGTGTGGGCACCACCACAGAGAGCGATTATAACCCTCTCTGTTTAACTTTGAAACCCCTGTGGGAAGCACCCTACGATCCTGTGAGCAGCCCACCATTGACTATCACTAGTGGGATTGTTCCTTCCTACTGTAATAAATTCTTGAAATGGCGAAAAGTAATTCTGCATTATTCAAAGATTGCTGGTATACGACATGACCTGGCTGTAAGCACTTAGAGCTCCTGGCTGCAGCCTCTAGGGTAAGCAGGTTGACCGATGTACCTGAAGACCATTTGCGCATCGTCAACCGAACCAGTGCACGTTTCCTATCTTTCAACTTGGACAACAAATCCAGCATGTCCACTAAAGGGCCCAACTCGTGGTACACAAAAAACTGTAGGCGTAAACAACTGCTCCTAGTCGCAGCATTTAAAGATAAGAATTGCCCCCTGATTAAAGCTGCCAGGAAGTGCTACAGAGCTGCCTTACAGGAGGCAAAGATAGCTTGGGAAGAATCGCGCTGGCAGCAACTCAGGGAAGCAAGCTCAGCCAAGGACACCAATCTATTCTGGACCCTAGTCACCTGGGGCAGTAAGACAGGTGAACGCACGACCCCAAACCACATCACGGGCCAGAAATGGCAGGATCATTTCCGAAAGCTTTATTCAACACCAGAGGCTACGCCATTTGTGGAGCTAGATGATTTTAATGGGTGCCTTAAAGAAGATGAGCATTTCGACCTGGAGGAGGTAGAGGCCGCAATAAGAAAAATAGTGCCCTCCAAAGCAGCAGGACCAGACGGCCTGCCAGGCAATCTTTTTCTCGCAGATACTTTAAACTGGGCACGTTACATCCTCCTCCTGGCAAACACTATAGCCAGTGGTGCCCCCGTCCCTGGGTCTTGGAAGGGTGCAGAGGTGGTTCCTATCTATAACAAGCATTTACAATGCAACGGTCTCGCCTTTGCCAAAGTTAGAGCTATTGGCATTGTAAATGACAAAATGTTTATTTGTGTGTTGGTTTTGAAAACAGATAAATAAATGGCATTGTCATTTATAATGTCAATAGCTTAATCTCTCGCAATTGCGAGACCTATTGCATTTGCACCCACAGAGAGCCCCACACTAAGCATGGGCGGAAAATCCGTTATGCTCGCGGATTTTGCGGATTTTCGGTAAATTCGCAATCCGCGAACGCTCGCGAATTTACCGAAAATCCGCAAATTCGCACGCAGTGGATTTTTTTTCTTTGCGGTGTAAGTTCACAATTGCGAACATGTAGGTGCGGCGGGCAGCAACAATCTCGCACTCGGGAAATTACAAAAATTGCAATTCTGCACAAGAAATCTACTAGCAAGCAGCATAGACCTTCTGAAAATGATGATTTTTATAAGAATAACTCCTCAGGTTGACATTTGCCTGCACTTTTTTGGATTTGAGGCCTTTTGATTTTCTTTGGATAACTTTTGGATTAGAAATCAACTTTTTCATATAAGCTTGGTGGGGCATTACAGTTGCTGTAATGCTGTTCTGCAGAAAAACGAGTTTTGCAAAAGTGAAAGTAGGTTCAAAAGTTCAAACTCATCATTAGTAACCGTTCCCTGTAGTGCTTCCTGACAAGGGCCCCTCCAGAGTTCAGTTGCTAGTTTCAACAATTGTATGACCCTGCTCTGACCCTCACAGCAGGCTCATAGAATAGCTACAAGTCCTGGAAAAAAAATTGCACTGCAACAGAAAGCAAATTACAGATAAGGAAGCAGGTGCCAGACTGGAATTTTAAAACAGTGACACATTAATAAATCAACCCCAAATTAATTCATGTCAGTTGAAGCAGGCAGGTGTGCTTGCTTTTCCCCCCCATAATCTACAGTGATGATGAACCAGGGGGTGGCATTGATGTACCAGAGTGTGGCATGGGTGAAACAGAGGGTGTCAGGGGTGAAACAGAGGGTGCTGGGAACCTGTGATGATGAACCAGATGTAGAAACAACATAATCGTGACCTTTGCGAGCCGACATGTAAGTTCGCAATTGCGAACTGTTACAAAGCCCTCGCGAACTGTCAGAAATCCTTGCGAACTGGCAGAAATCCTTGCGAACACAAAAAAAAAATCCGCAAATTTGCGAGAATTCGCGGATTTTGCGGATTGCGAGCTCGCAAATTCGCAAAATTCACGAACGCCAGATTCGCAAAATTCGCCCATGCTTACCCCACACACACACACAGAGCCACACACACAGAGTCCGAAACACACACACAGAGAGACCCACACACACAAGTCAAGAATTAGTGATTCGTAAGTTAATAATGAGAACGTGTAAACCGGTGTTAACATCTCTTAAATGACAATCTATGCCTGGTATGCAAATAAATGTTACTCAATTTGAACTGCAGTATAGTTCGCTGAGTGCCCCTGTTCAGCACTCATTACAGGGCAAAGAACAGTGTGGGCACAGCAAGTGGTGAGTTAGCTTCTATCACTGAAACCCTGCTGCTGAGGAATGCATGAGGTGTGACCGTCTGCAGCCAAAGGGGAGGGGGGAAGGGAGTGAAACCGGAGCAGCCACTACAGGATTGCACTAACGCCCACCGTGCATCCCTTTCAAGGATCACAAGAGCCCATGATTTCCCATAACTAACTGATGTACATACTAATTCAACCAATGTTTTGTGTAGTTTTATATAGCTCGAACATGACCCGGAGGTATTGGAGCATACTCCATGAGCAATGGTCATCAAATTGGGTCACTTTCTTTTCTTCTTTTGGGGGTGGGGGTATAGTTGGGGGATGCACAGTTTTAAGTGATTTACCCAAAACCAGAGGACGTCAAGACTCTAACCTTGTTAGCCAGTTCCAGAGTTGGTGGGGGGATGGGAGGATATATTGCTTCATAGTTAAAAATGTTTTTTTGCAGTTCTATATAGTGCAAACTTGACCCGAAGGTATCGGAGTGCCTTTACATGAGCACCAGTTACATTACGGGGAGATTAAGTAATTTGCACAGAAACACAGGATGTTGAGCCGTTGCTGAGACTCGAACCCGATTCCTCAGTTTCAAAGTCGGCAGCTGTGGTTACGCCACATCCTTAATTTAAATGTATTTATATTGTGCCCGTACACCGCACACCAGTGCTAGACTGGGCCATGTGCAATTAATTAATGGTGAAAATTACCGCGTTGTTTCTACGAGGCATTTGGTTATCACTTTGGGGAATGTCAAAAAGGAGCACATACTCTTGCCGGCTCTGTGGTTGGGTGTGGGGGAGGAGAGGTGCACATGTGTCTCCCGGTGCACCGGGGCAGAGAAGAGCTGCGGCAGAGGGAAGGGGGGAGGCGAGAGTGGGACGGAGAAGAGCTGCGGGGAGGAGAGCTGCGGGCAGAGGGAAGGGGGAGGCGAGAGCGGGACGGAGAAGAGCTGCTGGGAGGAGAGCTGCGGGCAAAGGGAATGTGAGAGCGGGACAGAGAAGAGCTGCGGGGAGGAGAGCTGCGGCAGAGGGAAGGGAGGAGGCGAGAGCGGGACAGAGAAGAGCTGCGGGGAGGAGAGCTGCGGGCAGAGGGAAGGGGGAGGCGAGAGCGGGATGGAGGACTGCTGTAGCAGAGGGGGGGAGGCTAGGCAAGAGCGGGAAGGAGGAGGGCTGCGGGCAGAGTGATGGGGGAGGGGAGCGGAGCCACAATCTCTGCAGGGCTCGAACAAAAAATATTACAAAATGCTGCTTACCTGGTCGCAAATCAATCGGCAACAGAAATCGCGCAGCCCATCCCTGCCACAGACACGTTACGAATGACAAAAATATGGCTTTAAAAAAAAAAACGCCCAACGCCGCATGACGGGGGAAAGGGGGCGGGGCTAAAAAAAACACAGAAACTCCCACGAATCTGCTCCGACAATGATTGACATTATTCTCTTCCAATGGCTAGCCTCCATTTATGGAGCTAGCCAATGGAAGAGAGAGGCGGGTTCAACCCCAACACTGTAGAACTCCCCACTTTATCCTTAAACTGCTGGTATGGCTACACAAGGACAACTTTGCCCAGGTTAGATGGGGGGGCGCAAGGACAACTAACAGAGCACATCCTTGTCAATAGAGGAGTCTGACAGGGTTGTGTTCTGGCTCCCAACCTATTCTCTCTTTACATGAATAAGGTGGTTAGCTTTCTGCAAGGAGATCCAGCAGACGCACCAACTCTGGGGGGTGACAAGGTACCGATCCTCTTATTTGCCAACGTTGGGTGCTACATCCCTGGAAAGGTTTGATACCTTTGACTATCTAGGTGTCAGACTCTCTGACAAAATGTCATGGATGACCCACCTAACAAAGATGCTGATGGGGCACAAACAAGTGGCTGGAGCACTCGAAAAGGAACATGCTCCTCACATTCTAGGCTGGTAGCCCCAACCCTCCAAGTCTAAGACGCCAAAGCAGTCAGCTCAGCTCTTTACGGAGCAGAGTTATGGGGATTCGAGAAGGTCGGCGATCTATGCAGATCTGAGTATAAGTTCCTTAGGGACCTGGTGATGTTACCCCAAATGTCCTCCTTGCCCCCCCTATTGCTTGATATGGGCAGGCGGTCGATTGGTGATTTAGCCAGGCTGTGCCCATTGCTCTTTTGGGCTCGCATTAGGCGGACCCTGGAGCTCCTCCCCTATGCTGAAGCCTTTACAGAGATCACACGGTTAGACACTGGTCACAAAATAGTCTGGATCTCAAATGTTAGGAAAATGTTGACAGCCATGGGGCTCCAAGTGCACTGTAAGAGGCAGGATGCCCTAGGAAATGACTAGCTCAAACCTTTGTTTTGGGAATGGGCGGCGCAACCGGAAACTTGTAAACCCAATGTGGGCAGATTAACAGCAGAATTTTATCAACATAAACAGACTAGATATTTAGAGCTCTTTTTAGATACAATTCAGGGTGCCAGGGATAGGATCTTGTACATTCACTTTAGGTTCGGCACTCTTCCTGTCTGTGAGATGACCATGAAATGGCACACAGGCAACCAGACAGTAAAAGATTGCCCATGTTACAGAGCCCCACTTGAAAGTATTGCCCATGTTATGTTCACCTGCCTGGCATACAGCATCTCGAGGGCCAAGTGGCTAAAACCGATCAGTCGACAATTGGGCACACACGACTATCAGGCAGCTCTGCCCATCCTTAGGTCTAACCTCAGACCTTTCTTTGTGTGCTGCATGGTAAAATTCCTTGGCCAGGCATGGCTTATTGGATGGAAAGCCCTGACAAGAGTGGCACAGCACTAAGCCAAACGAGGTTGTGATAAAATTGCTGCAGGGCCAAGCTACAAAACCAGATCTCATGCACATGCGCTTTATCTTTTAATAATCTCTGCTGTTTTCAGGGGAAGGCTAGAGCCTTTTTAGCAGGTCTAATGGGGGCTGCTACCCGAGCCCATTACAAGGACTCCTATCAATAAGAATTAGCAAGCTGTCTCTCCCCTTATTTTTACTGTATATAATGTATATTTTTATCGATATGATGTATATTAATTTTTAACTAATCGATCCCGACAACTGCGCTATATGTCGAGGGACAGATAGTATATTTTTATGGATTGCTTGTGTATATAACTTTAAATATGCTGCTGTATGATTTGTCTACTTTGCATTGTATTTATAAAATGTTTTTACAGCTTTTATGACACCACTTGTCGAAATAAAGCTTATACAACAACAATATAACAAAAAACATAAATTAATAAATACATTTATAAAAATGAATTCTTTTAAACTAGAAAATATTTACAAACAAAAAAATTAATTAATACACAAATGTATTTTATATGCTATCCTATAACACCACACCAATAACAAAACACTTCTACATTTTTAATTGCATTTATTTCCATAATTAACATAATTAATAATGAATTAAAAACATATTAGTTAAAAAAAACTATTATTGACTAGACACACTTTAACACTATAATATCCACAACACACACCTAAATTAAACTATAAAAGAATAATATAAAAGAATAAAACACAATTAAAACCTTTTTTTAAATTAAAAACTATTATTAAAAGTAAAAACAACGCACACAAAAATAAACAATTACCATGAATACATTTCAAAGAATTAACATTAATTAAAAACTATATATGAATTAATTAAATAAAAATTACTTCCCACCCTTTACTCCGATAAACACAACACACACCTAGAATTAATGACACAATTACCATCATTAATGGCCACTTAATTAATTAAAATTAAATAATATCCAATTATTAATTCATCAATTAAATATAAATTATTTCCCACTCTCTACACCTATAAACACAACTAAACACACCTAAAATTGTTTACGCAATTACCGTAATTAATTATCAATTAATTTAATAAAATTAATTACCAACCAATTATTAATTTTGTAAATTTAAAATAAATTACTTCCTACCCTTTTCACCTATAAACACCACAACACACACTTAAAATTAATTACACAATTACCATAATTAATTAATAATTATTTAAAATTAACAACCATTTATTAATTAATAATTAAATACTTTACATATTTAACACTATAACATCTCAACTAAACAAATAATAAATAAAAAATAATCAATAAATGTAATATAATTAAATTACTTCCCAATCTATTTCCCTCTAAACCCACAACCTGTTATGGAACTAAAAATGCTAAATTCAAATAATATTCTTTTTCAATAACTATGAAAATTTAACAAATATATGAAAAATACAAAAATTCTTATACAAAAAAATATACACTACATACATAAAATAAAATAAAATACATAACTTTAATAAAAAAAACAAAATTTTCAACTACTTTATTTTTTATGATTTTAAACACTTCTATATTTTTAAAATCGATATTACTTACCTCAAGTCGATATTCTTGACCACAATATTCTTGCTGTTGATGTTTCTGAACAACGATATTATTGACTCGATATTTGTGCAACTCAATATTTTTTACTCGATATTCTGTCTCTGCACCATCGGAAATTAAAGAGATCTCCAAAGAGGACACAGGTTTTAAGTGATCAAAGGGTCTTCCCTAGAATATCCTCCTGCAGGTCTTCCAGTGAATAGAACACTTGAATGCCCATGTACCAAATGAATGTATGGGAGCAAGTCAAGTCCAGTGGAAAGTCCGGTGACTACTGTCAAGTATCACGCATTAGGTGTGACACTTCTGCATGTCAGTGCAGTGTTCCGCATCACCGCGCTGAAATGCATTGTCATGCATTTTTGCCGACCCGCGCCACCCTGCTCCCGATTCCGAGAGACGTGCAGCAGCAATTTCCTGCCACGCCGCGGCTTAAGTTTGACAGACACACACAGTTAACTACTGGGGAGGGTGGCCGCCCTCTCAGCGATGCCGTAACTGGCTATTATCCAGGATATTTTGTTATTATTAATGCAATGCTAACTTGGACTTGCCGTCACGTCTGGAGGAAGTAGTGCAAGTGTGAGCGCACACTGTGAGGCAGAAGTGGCGGGCTATTTAAATTAAGTGGAAGTCGTCGCCGTTCTGGCATGCTGCACTGCTCTGCTGTCTTCGTTGCGCGCAGCTGAGCACCACGTTAGCCAGTGAGTACAGAGAGACCGGCGGGGACTCACTCAGTGACCCCCTCCCCCCCCAGTGAAATGTAGCCGGCGGCGGCATGGCGAGAACAGTGCCAGGAGGAGGACACACTGACACTGTCGCCGGCGCCCTCCACGCAAGAAGAGGCATTACCTCCTCGTCAGCCCACCCCGTCCCAGTCCTTACTAATGAGCATAGCTCCTCCCACCAGAAACTCCCAAGCAACTAAAAACCCATCCCTTCCCTCCAGGCCACACCCACACCCTAAGGCATATAATCATGTGACCCGCCCATCCACATCCTGTTTGTTTTTTCTGCGGAATTCATTTCCTGGCAACTTCGTTGTGGGGGTACTGGACCGGTGCCTCCTTTCGGGTGAGTGTGAGACAGCCTGCTGGGCGGCCGTTTGTTCCCCTGTTGTACCTGTTTTTGTCATGTACTTTTGAGTCCCTGCTTTAGCGGGACCATGGGGTTGGGGGGCCTTGACTGCCTGGTGTGGGGTGGTGTCTCCCTGCTGCGGCCTCCCCTCTTCCGGGTATGTTCCCTGCCCTAGCGGGTACACCCGGGGAGGGAGGGGGGGTGTGTTGGGCGCGGCTAGCTTCTCTGCTCGCCAGTGGCGTGGCGGTTTGGCTCCTCCTGGGAGGTGTGTTTGGGGGCTCGGTGCTCGTCTCGGGCCCGTGTTTCCCTTTTTTGTTTTTGTTACCTGGGAGGCAGTACACGATGCAGATATCGTACTGGATGCGCACAGTGCATTGTATAAAGCGGCCGCGAGAACAGACTCTGCAGTTTCCCTGCGGGGAAACGCTTTGTTCATTTAAATGGACGGGGCTCTGTCTACCGGGGCTTCGTGTCCTCTGGCCGCGGGTCGCTCCCTGCCCCTTTTTAGGGGGCGTCGCTTTGGTTCACACAGTGGGCCGTGGTGGCAATGCTGTGCCTGTATGCTTCCTTTGGAATGTCCGGGAGTTGGTGTTCCCGTGTCTGTTTGGAGGCAGGTTGCTTTACATGTGGAAGCTGCTCTCTCTTTTGGTCCTGTTTTGGGCTGCCTGTTCTTTCTAGGGCCCGCCTCGGCGGGTCTTGGGCTCAATCTTCCACGGACCCGATGATTCTTGCCTCGGTGCCTATTCCAACCCTTGCGGGTGCGTAGTGCGCTATACAAGTGTCCTTATGCATTTAATTGCGTTCCGTTTGTCCTTCAGTTTGGGGGCGCCCTGGTGTTCTGGATATATTGGGCTGCGCCTCATGTCACATGCATGGGGCTGGTACTTTTGGGGGTCGGGACTCTGTGTGCTGGGGCTGCGTGTCCTTGGTTCCTCCCCTGGCCTCTTTCTCCTGCCGTGGGTCGCTCTCTGCCCTTTTTTGGGGGCATTGCTTTTGTTTAAGGCGGTGTCCTGTGGTGGTAGCACGACTTGTCTTCCTTCTGGGGCCTTCCCTCTTCCGGGTTGGTTCCCTGCCCTGGCATGTTCGCCTAGGGTGGGAAGGGTGGTGTGTTGTGCACGGCTGGCTTCTCTGCTCGCCAGTGGCGTGGCGGTCTGGCCTCCTTTCAGGTACGTGTGTGTCGGTCTGATTGGCGACAGTTTTTTTATTCCCCTTAGATGCCTGTTGTTTCGGGTACATTTGTGTTGCTGCTTTGGCGGGACCATGGGGTTTGGGGGAGTCCCGGGCTCCCTCTTTCTGTCTTGTTTGGACTGGCCTGCTGGCCTGGGGGGGTGTGGCATTCCCTGATTGGCCCTTGTGGATCTTGCATTGCTTGGTCTGGGCGCTACTTTCTCTGTTCTGGGCCCCTGATCGAGTTGTGTGCTTTTGGCATGTATGGGCTCTGCTGTCACGGGGAGGTGGTGGTCGCTGGGTCTTCCGCTACTCCTTCCTTTAGGCATGGTCAGGTTGCTTCTGCCGCGTGGATCCTGTCTTGGATTGGTTGGGTCCGGGGGGGGCGAGCCCTTCGTGGTTTTCTGTTCCGTGTTCGGGTCGCTTTTTGGTTCCATAGGCCCTGGGTGGGTGGACAGTCTGTGGACTTTTTCACCGTTCACCTGTTGTTGGGGCTTGTGGGCCTCCCCTTTCCTCGATCTCTGTGTATGCTGTGCAGGTGGGGGTGTGGGGGATGTTTGGTGGACATGCCTTTCCCCGGTTTCTGGACGATTGGGGTTTCATTTACGGTGGTTCGCTGGGGTATCCTGGCTGGGTAGCGAGTGGATCCCGGTGGCTGGTGTGGCGGCTCGGTGCCTGGTGGTGTCCGTGGTTGCGGTTCCTTCTTCTCCTGTGGTCTTGCGGGATGGGGGACCTTGAAGCTGGCTTGTGCTACCTCTGGTTTTGCGGTCCGGGCTGCGTCTTGCCCTGGCTTTTGGGTCGGTCACTTCGTGTGTCTGTCCGTTTTTTCTGTGCTGGTTGTGGGTCCCTCTGCCTCTTTTTCCGGGTTGGGACTGCAGTTGCATTTCTGGGCAGACTTTTTCCTTTGAAACCCTTGGTGCGATGGCGACGGTGGCTGGGTCCTCTGTGTCTGCTCGCTGCGTTTTGCCTTGGAGGACGGTACTGCTTGGGGGACTCCCTTAATGGTGCTTCCCTTCGCGGGCTCTTTCCTATTTTGGGATCCGTGGGATTGTGCGCCTGCTTTTGGGCGGCGTTTCATTGTAATTTGGTGGCCCTGCCCTTTGGTGGTATGGAATGGGGCCGGGGTGTCCATTCCTTCCTCTTGTCCCGGGGTCTACGGGGTGCTTCCTCTTCTCCTTGTCCCTCCTGGTTGGGCTGGGCTACTGGCTGTGTTCTGTGCTGCCCCTTTTTCCCTTTTCTCAGGCACTGTGGCGGGCTCTTTGCTCAGGGCTCGGGTCTTGTTTCTGAGGGGGCGGTGTTGTGAGTGCAAGTGTTTCGGCAGGGTCGGGGGGTGTACTCGCTCCTGTTCTGTTCCGGGGCCCTTCTGGGGTCTGCTGTCCGGTGCTGGTTATGGCAGCTGCACGCTTGTGTCTCCCTCGTCGATCCTTCTGGTTCTCCGGGACACATTCTTCTTATGCCGGTTCCCGCAGCTTCTTTGCCTACTAGGGGGTTCCGGGTGTTCCCTGCCTTGTTCGGTAGGTTGATTCTTCCTCTTCTTTCCTTCCGGTTTAGGCCCTTTCAATGGGTGTTTGCTGCCTCCTGCGTCGGTTTGGAATGTGCTGCTGTTCGTGGGGTGGTTTCGGCACCTCGGTTGGTGGGGTTTTCCTGACGGTGCCCCGCAGTCTACGGTGGTGGTTGGGGGCTCGGTCTTCCTCTACTCCCCGGCGGCTCCATGTTCGGCGGCTGTTTCCTGCTGCTGTGAGGTTTGTCCTTGGGCCCGGTGGCTCTTGTTCCCCCTGGCGTGTCTTGCACTGGGCCTCTTGAGGGGCTATCCATTTAGGTCCTGAGGGAAGTTGGTTCTCTGACCTGGGCTTTAGTGCTCTGTGGAGTGTTTTGTGCCTCTGCTGCCGCAGGCTCCCGCTGGACGGTGGGTGCATTCCTACCTCTGCTTTTTTAGTGTCCCATGGGGGTTTTGTGCCTTTGGCCTTGCTTGCCTGGGTGCACCTGATCTTGTTTGAAGAATCTGGGGTTCTGCAGTTTCTGGCCTGGTTGGTGCCTGGTTGGGAGGTCGCCTGGGTATGCCGGGTGCTGTTGCGTTCGTGTGGTGCTTTCATGTGGCCCGGGGTGCTGTTGCTGCTCTTGTGCCTCTGGTGGCGCTGGCTCGCTCTGGGGTTGAATCCTGATTGCCTGTGCTTTCAGTCTGTCCCTTGGTCGGTTCGGTTGGCCTGGCCTCTTTCTGCCTTGGTTCCTCCTGAGGTTCGTGGGGGTCTAGTCGGTCTGTGTGCTGGTGGTGTGTTGGTCGTCCGCCTTTGTTGTGCTGGGTTGGCTTCACTTGACGGTTCGGCTGTTCGGCCGGGAGGGGGGGGCGTTTTCTTCCTTGTGGCCCCTTGGACTTTTCGTCTCCCGGGGGTTTTTTCTTCCCGGGGCGGCTCTCCTGCGTGGGGTGTTTCCCTCCCTGTCCGAGTTATGCCTCTTGCTGTCCTGGTTCAGTGTCTCGTGGTTGGGCCTGTTTTGCTTCTCCGGGGAGGACCTTGGGTTGAGGTTGTTCTCTGGTTTGGTCAGGCTCTGTCTGCGGGGTGGTTGCCCTGTCCTTCTGTTGTACGGAGGCCTGCTGTGTGCTTTCCCCCCGTTTGCGCTGGTTCCGTGGGTCCTGCTCCGGGTTGGACTGGGTCGGGCCTCGTTTGTCCTGGTGGCTCTGGTTTGGTCTGGGTGGCCTTGGCTCCCTCTGTTGTGGTTGGCGGTGGGGCCTTGCTGGTGTTTGCCGGTGGTCGCTTGTTGTTTCCCCTATGTCTCGGGGTGTCTGGTCCACTTGCGGGTTGGCTGTGGTGGGTCTGGACCTCCTGGCTTTGGGGTGTTCTGGCTGAGTTTATCTCAGTTCGGGAGCCCTTCGCCTCTCCTGTCCTGTGCCTGTCATGGGGTTTTCTTTCCTGGATTGCTGTCCGACACAGGGTGTGTCTGCATTGGATTCCGGGGCTTGTCTTGGGTTTCTGGGTGTTTGGCTTCGACTTGGGTCGGCCTGTATCCTCCCTGCGAGCTCTGTGGGCGGATGGTTGGTTTTTCGGGGTTCGGGCGTTGGGCTGGTGCGCCCCTTGGCGTCCGGATGGTTGTGGGGTTGTTTCCTCCTGGCGCCGTTCTTTAGTTCCTTTGCTCCTTGTTGGAGTTTTTAGTTCTGCCTGTTTTCTGTCCTGTACCTCTTACTGGGGTTTGGGTGCTGCTGCTCTGTTTGGCGGTTGTGCGGGCTCTGGCGGTGTGCCTCCTTCCTGCTGTGCCTTTTTTATGGGGTGGTGTTCCCTTTTTGTTGCCTTTAGGCTGGCTGGTCGTGTTCTGGGGCCTTCTGTGGCTGCTCTCCGTCAGTGGCTGTGTTGGCTGTGCGGCCTGCTGTTGGGCTTGTGGTGTGTTGACGCCTGGGTCGGTTCGAGGTTCCTCGCCTCTGGGGTAGCTGCTCGTTGGGCTTGCTTCCGGGTTGGGGCTCCCTGGCCGTGTTCTGTGTGGATGCTGCTGGGTGTTCTCCTCGTGCTTTTCTGTCCTGTGGTCATTGAGTGATATGTGGGACTGTGTCTCCTGGGTTTGGGAACGCTGGCTTGCGTTCTGCTCAGGTTGTGTGACTTTCTGCTTGTGCGGCTTGAGTCTGTTTTTCTGCTATGTGAAGCCGATTCTTGCTTTGGTATCTGCTCATTAGTAGGGACTGGGACGGGGAGGGCTGACGAGGAGGTAATGACCGGTTACTCACCGGTAATATTCATTACTCCGAGTCGTAGCCCTCCCCGTCCCAGTCCTGGTTCCCATCCCTCCCTCCCTGTTCGGCTTCTTGTGCTTGGTTGTACAGGATGTGGATGGGCGGGTCACATGATTATATGCCTTAGGGTGTGGGTGTGGCCTGGAGGGAAGGGATGGGTTTTTAGTTGCTTGGGAGTTTCTGGTGGGAGGAGCTATGCTCATTAGTAAGGACTGGGACGGGGAGGGCTACGACTTGGAGTAATGAATATTACCAGTGAGTAACCGGTCATTTGTGATGATCGCGGGCGGCGGCGCAAACATACATGTGGAATAGCTGGCACAGGAATCTGAGCCCGGAAGACTCGGTCCATCAAGATCAGGTGAGAGCCTCAATAATGTTAGATTTAATTATATTAGTTTATAGTGTGAACGCATGAGACAAGCAGTTCACGTCTAGTTTGTATCAACAACCTTGTGGCCTGTTCTAATACCTTTTGTGATTGCTGAAGTATTTCCAAGTCTGTCCATGTATGCACTTCAGCAATCATGAGACAATAGAACAGGCCACTAGGTTGTTGATGCAAACAGCGGGAGGCTTGAAGTGCTTAGCTCATGTGATCGGCGCAGCAGGCACAGCCTCGTGCTGACAGCAGAGCACTAGATGCTGATACTGCTGGGGGTGCATTTAATCAGGACACTCGTGAGCGTTTCTTCGAAAGTTGAGGCTTTAATGTGGAGAATATTCTAGTCCCCTCCAGAACACCAGGCAGCTGCCTATTGAAACCAAGACTGACTAATTGTGATAATTTATTAACAGGCAACTGAGATCATGTGCACTGGGGCCTCTCACATCCTGTTTGGGTCAGTCCGTCTCAGTTCTCTTCCATTCCTGGTGCCTTTTTGAAGCAGTTTTAAGATGACCCTATAGTTTCTCATTGCTCAAATAGTTGTAGTTTCTGATATTTATATCTTTCCCTCGTCTTCATAGCTATAATTTTGCTTGCAAGAAAGTGCCACCGATAATCATTGAATGTCACTCATAATTACAATGAAATTATGAAAATGTCACACATAAGCAATCTGAAACCTTGGCAGTTATGTACTGGATGCCTGAAATCATGGGGAACAAGTAGGTCTCGGCCTTTTTGACCCGGAGGCCAGAGATGGTCTGAATTCCTCCAGAAGGCGCACCGTGGCACCTGATGGGTCACCAGCTAAGTAGAGCAAGAGGTCACCCACATAAAGAGATATAATGTGTTCTTGGCCCTCCACCACCATGCCAGTGCCCACGCCCTTCTAACAAAAGTTGCCAGCAACTTGATGGCCAATGCGAACAGAAGGGGGGATAAGGGGAAAACTTGCCTTGTTCTATGTCTATATTGTATTGTTGGGAGATTGTGGTGCCCATTTTGACCCACGCAGTCGGAGTAGAGTATAACAGTTTAACCCAATTGATTCAATGCTCCCCCAGTCCCATCCATTGCATGACCTTGAATGGGAAGACACTGTGCACCGTGCCGAAGGACTTCTCAAGGTCCAACTACATGAGCATGGCCATCGGTCATGACTGTACTTCCAAATGGTAGAGGACATGGATAACCTAAGATTAAGGGAAGTTCTTTGGACCATGGTGAAATCCTTTTGGTCGCTGTGGATCAGTACAGATATATAGGGGAGCCGCCGGAGGGCAAGGAACTTGCTAAGAATTTTTAATTCCCTGTTGAGCATAGACAGGGGATGGAATGCCGAGGTACGAGCTCCCTTATCCCTGGGATTGGGAAGCGGGATTGTGACTGCACCCCATGTGGAGTCTGACTCCCAATCTCAGGGAATCAGCATAGATTGACTCCATCCTTGGGGCCAGGTTCCCACAAAAGTGAAGTAGAACTCTGCAGATAGGTCACCTTGAGCCAGAGGTTTTTCACCCGTAGACTTTTCCTTGATTCCTGGACTGTAACTGGGCCCCCCAGTCCTACCTAGTTTCTCGAGCAAGCTCCCGCAGCAACAGCCCTTCTAGGAAGGCAGTTTGGATCCCCGTTGGCAGAGGCACTGGGCACCTATAAAGTTTCAAATAATATTCCCTAAATGAGGTACTAATCACTTCATCCCATGTTTGTATTTATGTGACATGGGCCCCTCGGGATTTAGGTCTAATGTGCAAAGCAAGGAGCCTACCGAGCAGTCTGTCTTCATCATGTGTTCTAGTAATATAATTTTTGTAATCGCGGCATTGTAGGTGTTCAAGAGCAGAATTATATTTTTCCCAGGCCTCCTGAAATCTAGGTAACACAGCTTTGTCAGTGCCCATGTCATTATCTCATTTGTGCAGTGTGTAATCTAGGGACCGAAGTTCCCTGTCCAGCACTCTCTGAACTCCAACCAAGTGATCCAAACAATGACCACGGACTACCACCTTAAATGCTTTTCATTCGATCAGGCCAGAGGATGCCGATCCCTGACTGAGTTCGAAGTACCCAGAGGCATCCTCCCCCAGAGAATTACTAAAACAGGCATCTTCTAGGGACATGGGGTGAGCCGCCATGTTGGTATCCCTGGGCACTCATCCACTGGTTGAAAGCCCAGCAACAGTGAGCTGTGGTCCAAGAAGGTACGCCCTAAGTACTCAGTATGTGTCACTTACTGGCTGAGCCTGTTTGAGCAGACACATTTATCTAATCTAGTATGTTGTTGGTAGACATGGGAATAATAGTCCCGCGTTACCATATTCTGGGTTCTCCAGGCATCTGACAGTTCCCAGTAATCTAGCCAATCCCTGAAGCCCTCTGCCATCCTGTGTGCCATTGCTCCAGGCAAAGGGAGGATAGAGCGGTGCAGCTTAATGTACGCTACACAATTAAAGTCTACACCTAGTAGTAGGTAGTCCGTTACTAAAGGCACTAGGGAAGCTAAGAGAGAGTGAAAGAACATAACTTGGCTCTGGTTCAGAGAATAGAAACTCCCCAAAGTGATATCTATGCCCAGCAATTTGCCATTAACCAGAACACAGCGTCCATCTTTGTCAATAGAGGATTGGGCATGTTCAAAGGGCGTAGCTGCCCTAATCCATATTAGTGCACAACCAAACTTAGGAGGAGTAGGAGGTAGCGTATAACTGGACTCGCCACCTATGCCATAGCCATTCAATCTCCACCCCAGTAAGATGTGTCTCTTAAGCATAGCCACTTACACACACAGTCGTCTCAAGTACCTGTGTATATTATGATTCTTAGATGCCGAGCCCATTTCCCAGATGTTCCACGACAAAAACATTGATATGTGTCATTGATCAGGCATCACAACTGTCAGTGTTTGTGTCCCTTGTATTCAACCCAGGCTTCCCCTTGTGCACAGACCTGCCAGAGCAACATGCATTGCAACCCTTGAGACAAATAGAAAAAACCTCAACCTTGAACTCCCCTTCCCAAGAGCAGCCCAGCAACGGCTGGCCACCCAAACTAAAAATTGAAAACATTATTGGTAGAACACCTCCTCTCGTCTCCAGCCAGGGACCAATCAATGAGGGGTAGACTAAAATTCCCGCTTAACGTCCAGGGACAAGTCCCAGCCCAAACCTGGCTTCTAGAGTGCCCGCTTTTCAGGGCCCCATAGTAAGCAGTGGCAGCCTATGTGGACAGTCTCCCCCAAGAGGGATCTTTGATAAGCCCTCAGGTGTCAGGACAGGGGCTCCACCCCCCCGATCACAATCACCAGTGTATCAAAGTTCCAGTGTCACCGCTTTGCAGATTAGGCCATCTACAAACTGTGGGGTCACCGCAGGTGGGCCCGCTCCATCCATCAGCAAATCCTCCAATTCCTTGACCACTGTACCAGTCTCTAAGTCTGATACTTGCGGCATCGTAAGCTCGGCGGCAGCCTGGAGCGCAACTACCCTCTCCTGTTCAGTCTGCGTTGGGGTCTGTTTCTTCAGGAACCTTTCACGTGGGGCCCCCTGCAGGCTTTTCCTGGGCCTGTGCCTGGGCACACCTGTTTTGGGCTTGGTCACCGGCAGGGTTGCCCAGCTCTTTAAGCCTTCAACCAGTCCAAAGCCATGACTGCATCTTAACTTAAGTGCATTGTACTATCTAGGATTATTCTGTGTTTGGCAGGGAACGTCAGTGAGTACTGTAAATCTTTGTCATGGAGCACCTTCTTCACTTCAGCTGTGAAGTCCGGGAACACTGCCATTTTACTATTGTCCACTGTGAAAGGGCCACCCGCTCATGACTTTTGAAGTATTATGTCTCTGCCCTTATAGTAGAGTAGTCGAGCCACCATGGGGCAGACGACTCAACGCCAACAGCCAAGTCAGCACACTTTGGGCTTTCTCCAGAGTCAAGAAGGGAGTGAGATGATTCAGGGCACCTTTCATCTAGAGCCAACGTTCAAGGTAAGTCACCAAGTCTTCTCCCTCCATACCTTTGGTGAATCATACTACACAGATGTTTTTTAGACGAATATGGCCCTCTGCGTCTTTCGCTCGGTGTTCCAGGATACATAACCTGTCGGAAAGATGCACCACTCTGCGGATCAGCATCTGGTGTTTCAGCTGTAGCTTTCCCACTGAGGTCTCCATATCTTCTACCTGGTCTGCTAACTTGCAGGGCTCAGTCTGTAAGAGGCCCAGGCCCAAGACACAGCAGTAATGTCCTGCTTGATGGTGCTCTTAGTGTCTGCTATGGGGGCAAGTTCCTTTACAATGGATAGAGACAAGAAAGCTCAGGAATTGTTTGGAACCCTATCTAGTGATCAAAGCAATAGGAAAACCACAACTAATAGTAACTCTACATGTACCATGGGACTTAGAGATAAATTCCTTAGACTAGAACGCCTCAAAAAAACTGAAAATGCGAGGTGGTGGGACGGAGCAACCCTTAAGCAATATTTGAGACCAAAAAGAATTCCAAGGGGTTTACACTCCCAAGTTTTGCCCACATACGATGAACTAGATGATGATCTTTTAATCAAATGGGAGGAATCTCTAAATATAAACTCTGAGACATTGATGATGATCCTTTGTCGTAATTTGACGGTGATCGGGTTAGCGTTAAGCTTTGCTACACAAATTTCCCCTTATCTTGACTATAGTGTTCGGAGGCCATTTTGAGAACACTGGCGTCCATTTTAGATGAACGCGCTGCCTCGTGGTCAGCATGCCCTTTTGTCCTTTCTCTGTACCACTGACCACCTAACTTGCCCAGCAACAGGCTATTTTTAGTACTGGTCAAGCTTGCACATGCGTAGTCAAACCCTCTGTACTAGTGGACAGTCATCACTTAGGAATGTTCTCCAAAACTGACCAGTAGTGTTATAACTCCTCCCATGAGTTGGCTGTGTTCCAAAAATGACCTTATATGTACCTAAACTGAGCAAATGTGTTCCGCCTACTCTTTTTATTACTGTAAAACTGTATAAAAGAGGTCTCGCACCGATGTTCAGTGTGATACTTCTTGAATTGCCGAAGGGTGCTGTAGGAATGTACCACCACCCCATGGGGTCTTAATAAACTTGTCTTTTGCATTTTCCAGTTTCCGTGCCAACGTCTGTTTTATGGTGTAGCGGGTTTTGCGGAATATGTAGCCCTGGAGAACCCAATACCACAAATTGGCGACCACGAAGGGACTCAACGGTGACTCGGATGCCCGAAGGAGAGGTCGTGACGAAGGATTGGAAATTCACCATGGACGCGTACGCTGCCACTGAGTGACCCGAGTCTTGGCACCCACGGTGTTTTCTTCCTTTCCTTCTGATCTGACCTTCCAGGTGGCGCCGGTCCTCGACTGAGATCCTGATCGTTCGAGTTGTCGTACAGTGCCGGTTTGGCTGATTCGATTTAGGAACTTGGCAGTTGGAACCTGGATATTTGAGCATTTGGTAAGCTTGTGATTGGTAAGATAATCTACGGACGCTTACTGTGGCTTTTTGAATATGTTTTGAGTTAGCTAACATTTGGTTCTATGATTTGAGTTATATGTGCAGTGCACTTCACATAGGCGAGCAATGCAGAGATATTTCTCTAACTTTGTATTTGTTTGAACGGCACACCTTGTGTGAAGTATATTAAGTGCCATTTTTGTAATATCACGTTTCCGTGATATTTTGACATGCCCGTTTTAAGCACACTCCGAGGAATGTGCTGTCTCGGAAAAGGTACCAATTATCGATTAAATGAATCTCAGCCGGCTCCCCCAGAGGGGACACCTAATTGCGAAATGTACGTTAAATTTGGCATTCCCCCTATTTTATACAGTACATTGTGGCACAAATACACTAAGTCTGATCGTGAATTGCAATGGCCACTACATGGGTCGTTTGATTTATGAAAGGTTCAGTATGTGGTGCAATGTTTGTTTCAGCGCAGGTCTAGACAAGATATGTTTGATTGTGTACGTATGTGGGAGAAAGCGGTGCGTGAACGAATGAAGCGCGAATTAGCCTTGGCGGACAAAGAGCAGAGGAAGGCTGCTCGGGATAAGGCTTTACAGCTGGAGGAGAAAGAGTTGCAGGAAAAGAAAGAGAGGGAGGCACGGGAACGTAATTTGCAAACAAATGGTCAATTTCCTATTCGACGTCCTCTTTATCCTGTCCTTACTAATGAAACTGATGATTTTTCATTATTAGATCGTTGCCCGCCTCCGTATGTTCCACCTACGGCCCCAGCTGAGGATTCGGACGGAGACGATCAAGGGGGTAGTCGTACTAGGCTAAGTGCTAGTGAAGCTGCGGAATTGCGTAGTTTTGCTCGAAAGCTTAATCTGAATGCCATAACTATTTCAGAGATTAATGACCATATGCGTAAGTGGTCCGAGCAAGAACAGTTGTATTTCTTGAGCCAGTTTGGAGATGAAGTTGTAGACCGATTTAGAAAGTATTCTGATGATTTGGAGCCTAAGGATGGATCAGTTGGTCGTGAGGATATGCGTAAAGGTCTTTTTGTTATTGCAGATGCGGATCATTTTTTTCAGCGGTTGGTCCAGCTAAGGGATGAGGCGTCAAGATTACTGGAGGCAAGAAAAGCATCAGATGCGCCTGCGCCGGGATCGCGGAGAAATCCAAAGAGTGTTCTATCTTTGAAGCAGATAAGAGTTCTACAGTTCATGTTATGCCTATGCGTGAAGCTGCACCTTTATATGTCCCTCCTAAAGGGCAAGGTACAAGCAATGATAAAATGTCTGTGGATGCAAAAGGTTATTTTATATATAATTGGGTTTACACACCGTGGAATAGAGCAGATGTTATGGCGCTTAAAAATGCTTTGCCTGACCCCCGTAAGAATACGGCAGCTTTCTATGAAGGAGTGGGAGGGGCTATTTCTTCGTGTGTTATGACGTTAGTTGATATTGACCTTTTCTTTGGGTTAATATTGCCTCCTGATATGTGGAGGGCGATTCGTAAGTTCGATGATCGAGCGATCCTGGGGGCGGATTGGAAAACTTTAGCCCAAGCTGATTTAGATAGGGAGCCTGCATGTAAGCCGTGTCAATTAATCTTAGATCTCCCGACTGCTATTTTGAATAAATTAAAAACGCCTGTTCCCCCTAAAAAAATTGATTGGACCATGCTAGCCTCTTGTAAACAGAAGGCGGATGAGTCGGTTTCTGACTTCTTCTCACGTTTTGAAGAAGCATTTCATGACTACAGTGGGCAGTTACTAACAGAAGATACGGGTAGGCATTTGTTTGTTGACAAGTATGTAGCGAATCTCCTACCGGAGATTGCAAAACGTTTAAAGACTAGTGAAAGTTCCTCGACCACGGCGACCCCTGCTCCTTTACTGACTATGGCTCAGTATTATGAACGACAGGAATTGGAGGCTAAAGAAAGTACTGATAAGAAAGCGAAGGAATTAAAGACGAAAGTGATGTTGGCTCAGGTTTATGCTACACAGCCAAGAGGGAATGATAGAGGTAGGCGTGGATCGTACAGTACGTCTTCCGGTCGTACCGACATTTCTGAGGATCAGTGTGCATACTGTAAAAAGTTTGGACATTGGGTCTCAGACTGTCTGGTGCTTCGAGAACAACGTAATCAGCATGGTCGAGGAGGTGGAAGGACACGGAATAGTTATTCAGGAGCGAGGGGCGGAGCAAGTGATCGTGGCAGGTTTGAAGCGAGGGGTCGTGGTCAGGTTGATGATAATACTTTCGATCAACGGAATCAGTATCAGATAGCGGAGGGTGAACATGCAGAGTCTCAGGACTATGTACATGCATAGGATTGCGTAGGATGGGGTGTGGAATCGGTTGAAGTACCAGTAGATCAAAGAGGTCCATATTTATCAGCGGGCGTTTTGGGTTTTACTGACCAGTTCCTGGTTGATACAGGAGCTACCCGTAGTGCTCTGTCTAAAAACTTGGTTCCAAGGGCTCCCCTGTCTGGCAAAATGATTACATCGATAGGGTTCGACGGAACACCCTCTCTTAGCCCATTGTCACAACCCCTTACATTTTACATTGACAGATACTTTGGTTCGTGCCCGTTTTTATTGTTATCAAACACCCCAGACAATATTATGGGAATAGATATGCCTAAATATTTCCGAGCAACCATACGCTGCGCTCCTGAAGGAGTGCAGGTTATTTTGAATGACAATTACCCAGATGTAGAGAGATTGTGCTCCATGCAAGAAATCGAGGCGTTAGCCTCTCTCCCACAAACGTTATGGGCTACTTCAGACACAGATGTGGGACAGATGATTATCCCTCCTATTCGAATCACTGTAAAGGAGGGAGCGTCTCTGCCTCGTGTACCACAGTATAAAATCTCCAGGGAAGGTGAAGTTGCCTTAATGCATATTGTACACGATTTGATTATTGCAGGCGTAGTGGAGGAAGTCCCCTATAATGTCTGTAACAGCCCTATTCTTCCGATTTTAAAGAAAGATACTGATGACAAAATCTATCGATTTATCATTGATCTGAGAGAAATTAACAAGATAGTAGTGCCCCAATACCCGGTGGTGTCTGATATTACCACCTTACTTACTTTGATTCCGCCCACAGCCACCACGTTCACTGTGATTGACCTGAAAAATGCCTTCTTTTCCATTCCCATCCATCCTGATAGCCGATATCTATTTGGCTTCACATTAAATAATAAATCGTATAGATTTTGTCGAGTTCCTCAAGGCTATACAGAAAGTCCTAGCATTTATAGCCAGGCTTTAACCCCTCCCATGCTGGTGACGAACCCCAGCCGTCACGCCCCGCAGTGGGCGTGTGCTGATGTAGGCTGGGGTTCGTCACGGCCCCGCCCTGTTCTTTTGTTTACCGCACAGCGGTAAAATCGCGGCCGCAGCGAAGGGGTTAAAAAGACAGCTTGATTCTTTTGATTTACAGCCTGGAGTGGCTCTCATTCAATATGTCGATGACATTTTACTTGCAGCAGACACGCAGGAGCAATGTGAGGAGAGTAGTCTTGCTTTGCTTTCCTTTCTTGCCAACAATAATCACAAGGTTTCGAGGAAAAAGCTTCAATATTGTAGACCAAAGGTGACCTACCTCGGTCATCTTTTGTCTAAGGAGGGACGTGCATTGACATCTGATCGAATTCAAGCGATTTTATATACACCAGTCCCCCGCACTCAGAGAGATGTTCGTGCTTTCATAGGTTTAACGTCTTTTTGTAGGCAGTGGATAATGGGGTTTTCACACATTATAAAACCTTTGTTAGCATTGTTGTCCAAAACTACACCGATCCCCTTGAATGGACAGATGAATGTCAGAATGCTTTTGAAAAATTGAGACAAGCCCTTTGTTCTGCACCAGTGCTAGGTACACCAGATTATACGAAGATTTTTACATTATATGTACACGAGAAGGATGGGTGTGCATTGTCAGTTTTAGTGCAGACACACGGGGATAAGCAGAGACCTTGCGCGTATTTTTCAGCAGTGCTTGACCCCGTAGCATGAGGATTACCTGGGTGTTTTCGAGCAGTTGCAGCAACAGCAGTGGCTATACGACAGAGTGAGGGAATAGTTTTGTCACACAAATTGTTGGTGTTAGTTCCCCATGCAGTAGATGCTCTGCTAAACCAAACGAAAACCCAGTACTTAACGAGTGCACGTTTAACAGGATATGAGCTAACACTGTTGGTGCCACATATCACACTAAAGAGATGTGCTACTCTGAACCCTGCTACTTTATTGCCGTATCCAGTTGCTGAGGGCCAGGAGGAAGAACACCATGATTGTGTTTTCCTGACTGAAGAACAAACAAAGGGTCGTGTTGACTTACAGGATACGCCACTTCCAGATGTGGATGGAGAACTGTGGGTTGATGGATCGTGTTTGAGGTTGCCAGATGGTACAACTTCTGCAGCATATGCGATCACGACACTTAAGACAGTGGTAGAAGCAGCATGAATACCACAGAAATCGGCCCAAGCAGCGGAATTGATAGCCCTAACAAGAGCATGTGAATTAAGCGCTGGTTTATGTGTAAACATCTACACTGATAGCCGGTACGCCTTTGGAGTAGCGCATGATTTTGGCCTACTCTGGAGAGAGCGAGGGTTTTTGACTTCACATGAAGTACACATTATGCACGGAGAATTAGTGCGTGATCTCCTAAATGTGTTATTATGTCCAAAGAAAGTGGCGATAATGAAATGCAGTGCACATAAGAAAGTGACAGACAAAGTAGGACAAGGAAACGCCTTTGCAGATTATATAGCGAGGGAAACTGCTATGTTACGAAATGCCTCGCCGATGCATGTAGTGAAATCGCAGGCTAACGATGGCATGATGCTAGAGAGGAGATACTAGACATTCAGAAATCAGCGTCTAAAGCAGAACTCGCAATCTGGGCAACGGAGGGAGTGTTGGACGATGAGGGTTGTTGGAGAAGCAAAGATATGGAGAGATGGAAATTGCCTGCAGCTTACTTGCAAACAATGGTTCAAATGACACATGGATTGGCACATGTTGGAGCTCTTGCAATTACTAAATTGCTTACGCGAGTCTGGGAGCATCCTGAGATTGCCAATACGGCCAAAAAAGTAGTGCAGACCTGTCTGATATGCTTGCAGTATAATCCTGCTAAAGGGACGTATACTCCTAAAGGAGGGTTTGTTCCACCTATTGCACCATTTGAAGTACTACAAATGGATTACATCCAGCTTGAGCGTTGCAATAACCTTAAGTATGTCTTAGTGGTGGTGTGTGCTTTCAGTAAATGGATTGAGGCATTCCCCACGAAAGATAATACAGCGCTGACAACAGCTAAGGTGTTGCTCAAAGAGTACTTCCCGCGCTATGGTGTTTGTAAAATTTTGTGGAGCGATAATGGTCCTCATTTTGTTGGGAAAATTGTGGAATACGTCATGAAGGGATTAGGAATTCAGCAAAAATTCCATGCTGTATTTCATCCGCAGTCATCAGGTCTGGTGGAAAGGTACACTGCTACTTTGAAATTGAATCTAGCAAAGATCGTGGCATCCACGTCTTTGAAATGGCCGGATGCTCTGCCTCTGGCATTGCTATCTATTAGATCAGTGCCCCATTCCTGAACTGGCCTCACACCTTATGAAGTGGTGTTCGGAAGGCCTATGAATATATGGGGAGTCCCTACGCCTCGATTGTTACATGATGTGCCTTGTATAATGATGAACGATTATTTGGCACGATTAACAAATGATTTACTTTCTATTCATCAACAGGTTCGAGAAGCGCTCTCTGACAACTCTATTGGAGAGGCTCATAATCTTCGTCCTGGCGACCATGTGATGGTCCGAACTTTTGAGAGAACCAGCAGCTTGGAGCCGAGGTGGCGTGGCCCCGAGCAAGTGCTACTAGCGACACGAACGGCTGTGCGAGTCACGAATAGGAAACGATGGGTGCATTCGACTCATTGTCGTCATGTCTCTCCGGATCTGGTGAGCCCAACTGTGCTGTCTGATTATCGAGACATCTTGGATGAGGAGAAGAGCCCAGCTGTTACGTCTACTGAATCGGAGGGAGCCTTCCCGGACCACACCGTCTCTGGTAGAGGGAGATACAATTTACAGCCAAGAAAAGCAGTTGTTTTATGCGAGACTGGTTGAGTTACCGCTCCAGGTTTGTGAAACGGAAGCCGGGAATATCAAGAGGAGGGGATCAGTTCTGCCAAGTGTAGCGACACCCGTCTTGAATCTCAGAGAAGAAACCAACGGCTACCTCGGAGCTCAGCACTCATATTTTAATTTTTTTGTTGCTTTCTTTTGAGATATTTGTACTTTGAACTATGGCATCTTCTCCGATGCGGAATAAGAGAATTCTTGGTTCAGTACTTTTTGTTATGACCATCGTGGTGATAGCGGTAATAGCCTGGGTGGTAGAACTGCTGGTGCCGGCAAGAGAACATTTATTGCCTACTACCCCAATTCCATATGAACATTTTCATTTCACTTTGCCCTATCATGAAGAATGACATAGACAGACTTATCTGAATAACAGTTTCATTCAAATTTTGCATCACACCCATAATATGACGAACACTTTGAACTGCTGGGTGTGTGGAATGTTGCCTGGACATCAAAAGAAAGGAGGCACTCCACTTATTCCTCTCCCATTTTCTCACAATGGTTCTTGTAATGCTTGGTACACTCTTCTGTTCACTTTGAGATGGCCGACAAAAGGTGGACTACTTTTCCGACTTAATAAGGTTTGCTTTAATGATCGAGATGGTTATCCACAAGCTAAAGGAACTACATTTGAATGGGAAGAATATCGACCAGATAATGTATCCTCGCCTCGAATTTATACTAATCAAAGAAATGTAAATATGTCTAGCCTGCATATGATCACAGTCATTGATACAAAAGCAGATCTATGTGTCCGTAATAAAGGTACAATCCAGTAGGAAGAAGTGAATGTAACACTACTCTCACCTTTGACACTCCAAATGGTATCACCTTTGTGGCTTCACGAAATACTTACTTTATTTGCGGAAATAAAGGTTATCACCGTCTCCCTATGGTATGGTTAGGAACATGTTATATATCCTTTGTATTACCTCCTGTGTTTATTGCCCCGCCTATGTACTATAATGATTTCGTACTCTACCATGATTTTATATTAAATAGAGTGAAGAGAACGTTAGCCCTCGATGATATTGATCAGACCGATACTTCTCTGCAGCAGTATGTCGATTTCAATTTAGGTCTCTTTTCATTTGTTGGTGCTGCCCTAAATAGCAGAAAAATTAGACGACTGACACGTGTTGTAGAAGCTGTTGCTAATGAGACAGTTTTTGCTTTAGGGAACTTAACTGAGGAACTTCAAATTACCAGAATTGTAACGCTCCAGAACCAAATGGTTCTAGATGTAGTGTTAGCTGATCGTGGGGGTGCATGCCGCATTATCGGAAGTAGTTTCTGCGTATACGTGCCAGATAATTCACCCTCTGTATATGATGCTATTTCTAAATTACACAAGATAGCTGCTGAGATACATCCTGATAATGGCACTTGGACACTTTCGGGTTGGTTTTGGACATTGCTTAGTACTTGGGGCTGGAAACTGTTGACGATCCTATGTATAATAATTGGGTTATTATTCTTTCTATGTTTGTGTATTCAGTGCGGCCCTATGTTATGTTCCATGTGCCTTTCTGCTTGTATTCCATCCAAACGAGCTATTGTTAAGAATGAACAAATGATCCATAGAGAAGTAGCAAACATTATGTCAATCAATATTGATGATGAATATCCTGATTATGTCCACTATGAGGTAGCTTCAGCTAAACGCTAAAAGGGTCGTCTGTCGTAATTTGACGGTGATCGGGTTAGCGTTAAGCTTTGCTACACGAATTTCCCCTTATCTTGACTATAGTGTTCGGAGGCCCTTTTGAGAACACTGGCGTCCATTTTAGATGAACGCGCTGCCTCGTGGTCAGCATGCCCTTTTGTCCTTTCTCTGTACCACTGACCACCTAACTTGCCTAGCAACAGGCTATTTTTAGTACTGGTCAAGCTTGCACATGTGTAGTCAAACCCGCTGTACTAGTGGACAGTCATCACTTAGGAATGTTCTCCAAAACTGACCAGTAGTGTTATAACTCCTCCCATGAGTTGGCTGTGTTCCAAAATGACCTTATATGTACCTAAACTGAGCAAATATGTTCTGCCTACTCTTTTTATTACTGTAAAACTGTATAAAAGAGGTCTCGCACTGATATTCGGTGTGATACTTCTTGCATTGCCGAAGGGTGCTGTAGGAAAGTACCACCACCCCATGGGGTCTTAATAAACTTGTCTTTTGCATTTTCCAGTTTCTGTGCCAACGTCTGTTTTATGGTGTAGCGGGTTTTGCGGAATATGTAGGCCTGGAGAACCCAATACCACACTTATAGAAAGTTCTGACAGAAAAGTGAGTAAGCTACAGGCGGAAATTGACATCCTAGAAAGTGAGATCAAGGATATGGATCTAAAAGAAGCCACAGAAAAGAAATATGTGATTTTAAAAGATATCTTAGCTAGACACCAAAAAGACATTAAGAACAGAAAGGCAAGACAACTAAGGCGTGACGAGATCGACTATAATACTGGGAGAGTCTTCAGGTACGCACGTAAATATGATTCTTTAGTGAAAAGTAACACCAAACCTAGTACGGCATTAGATGCAAATAACATTTCCATAGCATCTAATTCCACCTCTACAAGTATGCTAGTAACCAGTGACAGTGATAATGAGCACAATCCTGCCACCCCAGTGTCGGCTTTTTTATTAGAAGTCCGCACCATACGCAAGGGGAACAGGAACCCATGAGGGAGGGTAGTGCAAGAACAAAAACCCGCAGAGGCCAAAGGGGGGGGAAAAGGGAGACAAAGACGGGTACAGGAGCAAACTACGCTCAGGCAACGAGAAGAAATAGAACTCACTAATACTGATTTACAGGTTAATAATTTATCGGCTAAACATTTGGATGATGACATGGTCTCTTTATTGAGTAAGGGATTAAGTTTCAATCCCAAAGAAACGGGTGATATGTGCAAAATAAAGATTGACCTATATAAATTCATCAGGGTATTGAAACTAAAAATGTTTTTTGCATGTAATCCGATAATGAATAAACCTGTTTCACCAGCAAATTTGAGTAATGTGTCTGATATAGTATCCAAGAAATACAAGCGACTAGACTATTATTGTCCATCACTGAAGTTGAAGAGTCGCCCTATACCATGGCACTTCTCCTTGAGGAACTTGACTTAGATATGGACTGTTCTATCACTAGTGGTTTAAAAAATAAATCTAGATGGACCCCTACTCTCATGGGTGGCAACTCAGTAGATACTTTCTATAAAATGGTCTTACAAGATCTCGTAGAGTGTGATT
Organism: Lissotriton vulgaris; assembly: GCF_964263255.1. NCBI lineage: Eukaryota > Metazoa > Chordata > Amphibia > Caudata > Salamandridae > Lissotriton > Lissotriton vulgaris. The sequence goes on from NC_141685.1 coordinate 803,611,854, forward strand.
TCAAAACCACCAAGAAACATCGTGGTGGTCACTTTAATGATAACCTTACCCAAGGAGAGAGACTGGCTTTAAACAATTTAAGCAATGATCAAATGATTTTAATAAGAGAGGCGGACAAAGGGGGCAATGTGGTGGTAAGGAATAAGACTGACTACATTAATGAAATTTTATCCCAACTCACTGACACTAATTGTTATGAGCCTATGTCTTATAACCCCACTGGATCATTAGGAACCATGATCAATAAAAACCTGGTTGAGTGGCACTCCCAGGGTTTACTTGATGATGACGAATTAGCCTACCTGAAAGTATTTAACCCCACTTACCCGTACCTATATACGTTGCCCAAGGTACATAAAAAACAAGACTTCCCTCCTGGCAGACTCATTATTTCAGGTATCGGAGGCCCCACTGAAAAATTGTCAGAATATGTGGATGTTTGCTTGGACCCCTTGGTACGTGAACTACCGACTTATATACAAGATTCCAAGCACATCTTGAGTATTTTAGCGGATGTAGACTGGCATACTGGCATGATCTTAGCCACATTTGACGTGGTTTCCCTTTATACCAACATCAACCCAGATTTGGGTTTAATAGCAGTAACACAGATGTTGAGCACACGAAGGCTACAGAATGGCAGCATAATGAGATGTTGATCGGAATGATGCAAATAATCTTACACAACAACTTTTTCCTCTTTGAGGGAAAGTGGTATAGACAAACAAGGGGGGTAGCAATGGGGTCTAAATTTTCACCCTCCTTTGCTTTCCTTTTCATGGGGTGCTTGGAAAAAGATTGGATTTGAGGAGATAAGGGCTGCATATGGATTGACAAAATAATTTATTGGGGTAGATTCATCGACAATTGTCTCTTACTGTGGGCTGGTACACACGATGAACTACTATAATTTGCAGAATACATGAATAACAACGAATATGGGATGAAATTCACGATGGAATCCAACAGCACACATATCTCATTTTTAGATATGGAATTGTATATAGAGGGTGGTGAACTGCAGAGCAGATTGTTCAGGAAAGGCACTGCATGTAACTCAACATTACACGCCCATAGTTCACATCCAATACACCAGATTAATGCTATACCTTTTGGGGAATTCGTCAGAGCAAGTCGCAACTGTAGTGAGGAGGGAGAGTTTGAAAGTTGTATTGATGATATACAAAGACGATTTGTGAAGAGATGTTATTCTCCTACTATTCTTAACAAAGCCAAGAATAGGATAAAAAAAGTTAAAAGGACTGACACACTTAAAGCAAAACCTACATTGAATGAGAAAAGAGATGTCATTCATTTAGTAACTGATTTTAATGAACTTAGCAATATTCTTCGGACAAGCCTTAAGAAACATTGGGGGATTCTCACTGCTGACAAAACACTCACCCCACATATTAGCAGTCAACCTCAAATTACTTTCAGGAGAGGCAGGACCGTACGAAATAGACTCAGCCCTACGGCACCCAGGACAGGAAGAACAGAATCCTGGTTGAGTTCCCCACACAAGGGTTTTTATAAATGTGGGTTTTGTGGAGTTTGCCGGTGGGCGAAACACAAGACAAACATTTTTATGATATTCGGATGAATATCAACTGTCTAACCAAATTTGTGGTCTACATTATAGAATGTAAATGTGGACTTCAGTACGTAGGCAGTACTATCAGGAGTCTGAAAGACAGAATTGGGGAGCATGTCAGAGCCCTATTACAACAGGCTGCCAGATACCCTGTAGCGATTCACACAAGTATATGCCAGGCCCAAGGCCCTAAAAAGGAGTTTGTTTTCTTTAGAACAGATCACATCCCCTTAAACATTAGAGGTGGCAATAGGGAACTACGGTTGAGACACGCGGAGGCGCTCTGGATTATGAGGTTACATGCAGTGGGACGGGGACTCAACTGTGATCCAGAGATGCAATTTTTCTTAGGCGACTAGGGTCTCAAACTGCAACTCACCTTATTATCCTCATGTCCTCAAATACTTTTGATGAGCCAACCAACTTGGGGGGCATAGGAGATAATATAGATTCTGAACCAAATGCGATGCACCTCTGGGAGTAGATGTTGTGAAATCTCATGTGGAATTTAGTTTGGGTGAATTTGTACACAACACACTATCTGCTTGTCAATATGATATCAACACACCATTGTGTATGTGTAATTTTACTTATTCCATGTCTTTTAAACTGGTTTGAAACTTTTTCTGTCCTTTAACTACTCTTCATTGATTGACTACCTTGGCTTTGAGGTTTACTTTGTGCTTTTTTGTCCTGAAATGTTTAATTAGTGTCGAGTATATATTTTTTGGGTCCTGTATAACACCTTGGACCCACCTCACTTCATACATTTAATCGCAAAATTCAGCAGAGTTGGTTTAATTGTTTTTTTCAGACCATGTATTATGTACATATAGATAGCAACCTATGCCTTTTAGGTATTAAACATTAGAACAGATATCCGTTACACACATGCTGCACTGATGTCTGTTTCAATTGCGTACGGGACGCGATTGCGAAATATAAATTAGTCTACGTTTTAATTTTTCTCCCGACATATCCATTAAAACACTTAGAATGGGTATTTTAGGAGACACCCGTTCTACCGACCGAGCATTAACTTGTTTTTATTACATACCGGACGCGACCAGGAGTGAGATCGGGTCAGCGCTTTAGTCGTTTTCCCGATTGCTCCACTTAGACGCCGCTTCCTGGTTGAAACCCAATTCACTTCCGGGTTTTGGACGCCAGTAGCGCCAGGGCGATTGTGCCGAAGGTAAGGACATCGGTCCTGGGATGTTTTTAGTGAACTTCTACTTGAGTTTAATGATTGTCCATAAACTAATTTATTAGAATATGAGGAGAACTAATGTTTGGCTAATTACTCGTCTTTTAGGATTTCGTAACACACGCACCAGTGGTTACGTTTTGTTATTCTGGGGAATTTACCCTTTGGACTCGACCTGACTCAAGCGGAAATTTGAAGCTATAACAATTAAAACAGACCTTTTGGATTGAGATTACAGAGAAATAGTGGGTAAGATTGACCTAACTTATACATTATGAAAATCTATATACAGGGGACGTCATTATACATTGGTGGTACACTGTGATTGTCGGGAGATGTCATTGATACCTTAATACAAACGATATTCCGTATAACAGAGATGTTCTTGGACTCATATAGAGCCACATTTGTAATCTGCATGGCAACATTGTATCATTTGGATGGTTCCGATAGACCCGATTTTTACTGACAATTGACTAGATAGATTATTTATATTGTGCTTGAGAGAGTGTGTCAACCCGCACATCTCACATTCAAGCTTTACTGATTGCATGACCCCTATATTTTACAGTGGCGACGTCTATCGTGATTTTACAGCTTAAATGGTACCCCTCGGGGTTGGAAATATCACCTGATTTGGGGTAAATTATAACTTGGATGTCATTGATATTTGAAATTAAGATGAGTTCAGTTGTGAGGATTTTGAGAGATTAATTCCGCTCTCTTGATGTTCCTCCCCTCTTCTCTCTGTTCCTTTTCTTTCTCTTTCTTCTCTACTTTTTTATATAGAACTAGTCGAGATATTGGCGGTTCAGCATTTGAGGTACTATACATTTTGATTCATTTAATTATGTACATTGTGTTTCTTTCTGTGGTTTCGCACATTGTTTCAATGGTTGTAATTAATGAGGGATTGGTTTATACACACAACTTGTGACCCATTAGAATTGCGACACGGGTGAGATTTCACTCTTTTCGTTCTGTTGAGACTAGACTGTACCTTTGGAAGACCATTGTACTATTAATTTTCTAGGGGTTCCACAAAAGGAGGTGTCTATCGACTAAAAATGTCACTTTTGGTACATAATGCATGACAGAGCACACTTTGTTTTGACATGCATCTGTAGGAGTGTGACTTAGGTCATTCCTTTTGTATTTTCCAGCCATGAAGAGCTGTAGCTTCTGTGTATGTACAGTCCTACAACGAAACACGTGTGGCTGGCTGTGTATAAAGTCACCTATTTTGATGACCTAATAAAAAGGAGAGACACATGAACCTCCATGAAAACGACGCTGGACAAGAATTTCTTTTGTGCTAATTTGAATCTAATTTTCACATTGTTGTTGAGATTCTTTTTTAGTGCGCAGGATTTTGTGTTGACAAGTATTTTATCTAGTTGGAGATGAACAAGGTTTGCTGTGGCCTCAGGTCCTTCAGTCTTCACAATTTGATTTGATTTTAAAATTATATAGAGCAATAAATGCTCATAGGCGTCAAGGCACTATAGTTATAGCAGCCCGCCCAATCTACGGTAAATCAAACAGATACAAGACCAAGAAGAGAAATACCCTTTAGTACAGCCAGGTTTTTAATACCTTTCTAAAAGGCAAATGCCCTTTAATTGTCAGGGACTTTGGGAGAGAGTTCCAGAGTCTGGCGAAAGAATCTGAGAAAGCTCTGCCCCCCATCTCATCTTACGGACCCTGGGCAGAGTGACTAGATTGAAATGGGCAGTTCACTGCTTGGAGTGTACCAATGGAACATCTCCTTTATCATTTTACGCTTGATAAAAAGCTTTATGTATCATACAGATAGCCTTAAATTGTATACTCTTTCTTATAGGGAGCCAGTGAAGCAGACAGACATTTAGGAATATCAAGAACAGCCATAGCAAGAGCATTCTGTGCTACCTGCAGTTTAGCCTGGTGTTAGGGAGACCTTGAGTGGAGCGACTATAATGATACCATCCCATGGCACGTAGTGCATAATGACACCTCACCACCTCTCTTTTCCTACAGCCCATTCACAGAAGTCAGGCAGACCTGGATGGACATTACTTACTTTCAGCCTACCGAAGGAAGGTGGAGGGGTAGAGATGGGACATCCAATGGAATATGGTTGTGACCCCTTTAATATTCTAACTGCCCCCGTACATCAGAATGAACATGAATTGGTTAGGAGGCAGGGCATCCCATCCCTGCCTCTTTTATCGTTTTTGTATTTATTTTCAGGACAATGTACTAAGTCCCCGGAGTCCTGTAATGCCAGCCACAACATTTTCTTTATTGTTGCGGCTAGCATATCTGAGTGCTCACTCCTGCTGGAGCAAAGTGGCTCAAGGGCAAAAAGCCCCCTAGGTCAATCAGAACACTCTATTTTTCTCGCAAGAGTCCTTTGAACCCAACCATCCAGATATACAAATATGTTTTACCCTTAATTTCTCAAACTCTACAGAATGGATTTATACCAAATCACACATAGCATGCTTTCTAAGCCAAAATCTACCTTTTCTGCCAAATTTGTTGTAATTCCGTTCAGCAGTTTTTGCGATAAAGCATTCCAAAAAAGTATACAGAAGATTTCGAGATCCCCCCTTTCTTTTCTTGTGCCCACTTTCCAGATCACCCAGAAACATTCTAAGAAAGAGCAGAGGTGGATGAACTTTTTTGGGGAAAATGTCATGAAATTCGTCAAGTGGCGCCAAAGTTATTACCAACTCAAAAAATGCTTCTCCTATGGAAATACAGACCGAGTTATAACTACCCACTGCTGACCACCAGTGGATAATATATGTTGCCTACGGGCGGTTGTCAGTTGGTAGTTATAGTTAGGACCTTGTTTCTATTCAAAAAGCATTTTTTTCTTTTCCCCATAACTTTAGCGATGGTTGACGAATCTTCGCAAAATTTTAAAAATTAGTGGGGCGCTCCAGTCCGCTCCTATCTTGAAAGTTTCGGGGTGATTTGGCAAGCAGGGGCTGAGAAAAAAGGGGGTCTCAAAACGTGTTTTCTCTATGTTCATTCCCATAGGAAACTTTAGACACAGCTACAGCCCGAACTGCTGAACGGAATTACACCAATTTTTTTAAAAAGGTAACCCTTGTTTCAGAAAGAACTCTTTTTATTAAATGGTGTAAATCCGTTCAGTGGTTCCTGAGAAATTAAAAAAAAAGAGGTCAAAAAATGTATTTCCCATAGGAAACTTTAGACACGGCTACAGCTGGAACTGCTAAACGGAATACACCAAATTTTGCACAAAGGTAGTGCTTGGTTCAGAAAGAACTCTTATTCTTAAATGGTGTAAATCCGTTCAGTAGTTGATGAGAAAAGCAAAAAATAAAAATATCGATATATAGAGGCACAAAGGGAAACCTCCTTTACAATGTAACTGGTACAACGCGGTACCGTTACGACGCAGCTTTAACAACGAAAGTCGTTACAACGACTTTCGCTGGAGGGCGCTCCAGGATAGGGGATAGTTTAATTTACTATCCAACACCTTCCCTACTATCCACGGGGAGTGGTGTTGGAATAGTAAATTAAACTATTCACTATCAGCGCCCCCCAAAGCAAGTCGTTGTAACGACTTGCGTTGTTAAAACCGTCGTAAAGGGACGCGTTATAACGGTACGCGTTGTACCGTCATACATCCGGCACAAAGGATCTGCGCACCCTGCCGATCACGAGCTGCATTCTAATTGGCTGTCAACTCTTCAAATCAGGAAGTGTTGGTAGCCATCTTGTACATCGGTAGAACCGAGGCACAAGAAAGAAGTAAAAGAAACATGCAAAATGAGAAAAGGGGGAAGGGTAGAAGCACCCTAATCCCCTAGGCCTACTCAGGGGGTCCTACAAGGACCACCAGGGCCCAAAAAAGCATTTTATTTTTTAAAAAGCAGCGAAATGCGTGGCAGATCTGCCGATCCGGCTTCAAACATAAAAAAAAAGAAGCGGAAGCCTCGCGGTTCCAGCCCTGTCTCTGCAAACTGCGATGCTTCATTTTTGAAGCAAAGCTAAATTGCTTTTCCGCACGGGGAGCTGCATGTCAGCAGCTCCCCATGTGGAAAAGCAATGCCGGCTTCCGCAGTACGCGGGGAGCCGGCGGGACCAAGGGGGGATTGGGGACCCCTCCACGGTCCCCAAAAGAGAGGGCCAAACGCGGGGGATGGGGTCCCCGGGGCTAGAAGTGGCCTGGGAGGGAAGCCATGTGGCTCCCCTCGCCCCCAAAAAAAGAAAACGAGGCAGAGCCCCGGGGGATGGGGTCCTCAGAGCTAAAAGAAGGTAGAACCAAGGCACAAGAAAAGAGAAGAACAAAGGCACAAAACAAGAAAAGGGGGCAGGGTAGAAACACCCTGACCCCCTAGACCTGCTCAGGGGGTCCCACAAGGACCCCAAGGGCCAAAAAAAGCATAATTTTTCAAAAATCGAGAGGTGCAAGCTGGAACCGCGGATCCAGCCGCAAAAAAAAAGAAAAACAAATTTAATTTAAGCCCCCGGGTGGGCCAGATCCCACTGCCCTGGGAACCGCCACCCCCAGGGCTTTTCAAACATATTTGTGGGGGGCACACAGCCCCCACCCTGCAGCCCCCGGGCCCGCCACTCACCAGGGCTTCATTTTTAATCTGCGGGGAGGCCTCTAAGGCCCCCCCAAGCCCCAGGGACCACCAACCCCAGGGCTTCTTTTTTAATCTGTGGGGGGCATCTAAGACCCCCCCAAGCCCCGGCTACCGCCACCCCCGGGGCTTTAAAAAAACATACTCCTGTGTGGGGGGGGCTTTGCCCCCCACACGCCCCAGGGACCGCCACCCCCCGGGGCACTAATATTCTAATTTGGGGGTCTGTTACGGACCCCCGAGCCCTGGTGACCACCAACCTCCCGGGGCTGGCAATTGGTTGTGAGAGGGGCCGCGTGGCACCCCTCATGGAGCCAGTGATGGCCCTGGGGACCACCACCCCCCAGGCAGGCTCCTGCAGTGTCATGGGGTGCCCACCCCCTGGACACGTCTCACTGCTGTTTGCAATGAGAGGGCGGGAGCCTAGCAGCTCCCGCACTGTCATTGCAAACTGCTTTGCTTCATTGACGCGAGAGCAGGGAAACCTGCTCTCGCTTCAATGAAGCAAAGCAGATTGCTTTTCCACATGGGGAGCTGCATGTTAGCAGCTCCTCATGTGGAAAAGCAATGCCGGCTCCTGCAGGACGCGGGGAGCCAGTGGGACCGTGGGGGATTGGGGACCACCCACGGTCCCCCATGGATAAGGCCGGCCTCGGGGATGGGGTACCCAGGGCCAAAAGTGGTCCGGAAGGGGGGCCACACAGTTCCCCTCCAATACTTAAATAAAATTTAAAAACTGGCCATGCCCCTGGGAATGGGGTCCCTGGGGCCGATTATGGCCTTCAGTGGGGGGCATATTATTAGGGGTCAGGCCCTGGGGGAAGGGGTCCCCAGCGCCAATAAAATAGGAAAGGAAAGGGGGCCACACAGCCCCCCTTCTTAAAAAAATACATTTTTAAAAAAGACGGCATCGCGCCAGAGGCCCAGCCCCCTCCCTGCAGCACTCTGCAAACCCGCCCCCTGGCGCATTGTAAGATGGGGAACTAATTACCCTTGAATATTGGGGGTCCCTGGGGGCCAACTAGCCCACCAGGAACCTCCAGTATGCACCAGGGAGCTGTGTTGCAGAGAGGTGTTCAGAGGCCACGCCCCTTTTTACACCTCTCTGCAATGTAGCTCTGTGGTGCCCAATGGAGGTACCTGGTGGGCTAGTTGGACCCTAGGGACCCTCTGTATTAAAGGGGACTTAATCTCCCAATTTAAAATGGCCACAGGGCTTCTTTACACGGTAGTGAAGGGAGGCAACGGGGCATGAGGTGACATGTGCAAACACGCCCTGTGGTGCGTTTTAAGTTGGGTATATAATTCCCCTTCAATCCTGAGGGCCCCTAGGGCCCAACTAGCCCACCAGGTGCTTCCAGTAAGCGCCACATAGCTGCATTGCAGAGAGGTGGTTCAGGCTGTGCCCCTTTTTACACCTCTCTGCAACACAGCTCTGTGGCTCTTACTGGACATACCTGGTGGGCTAGTTGGACCCAAGGGACCCTCAGGATTCAAGGGGACTTTATCCCCCAACTGAAACGGACACAGGCACATGTCACCTCAGGCCCCTACTCTCTTCACCAGTGTGCAAACGCACCCTGTGGCACGTTTTAAGAGGTAGTTTCAATCCCCCTGCCCTATTATGTACTAGGGTCTTTCAGAGGAAGTCATGCTAATCATAGGGGTACCCCAACGCATAGTGTTCCCTAGTGTATGCAGGTGTTTTCACTATATTCTAAGTGTCTTTTAGAATAGCACTGTCTCTAGGCCTGGTTAGTCAGATTCAGTTACCACCAGTACCCGTCTGAAAACGTTGAGGGCACAGGAGGACTTTCTGCTCCTCTGTTGATTCTTTCTGCACATCTCTTCTTCTTCCTGCACTTTTCTTCGTCTTTGTGGACTTCTGTTGCTTCTTTCTGCATTTCTTTTTTTTCTTTCTGTGTGTTGTTTCTTCTTACATCACATGTCCTACCTCTGTAGGCATAGTTAGAAACTAGCATTTAAAAAACCTTTGAAATTCACTGAAAAAAACATAGGTTTCAGGCACGTTATAGTTAGGAATTAGCATTTAAAAAACCTTAGAAATTCACTGAAAAACCATAGGTTTCGGGGCGTTATAGTTAGTTGGACATTTCAATCATACAAAACCATAGAAATTCCACAGTTATAGTTAGCTAAGCTAACTATAACTCGCGCGCCCGCAATACACTGCTGATGACATCACATATTGAATCACTAATGACATGGTCAGTGACATCACTCATGACATCACTGATGACATCACAGATTACATCACTGATGACATCATTGATGACATCATCCAGTGAATGTGTGTTTTTCTAAAAATTAAATATGTTTTATATATGTATATCTTAAGTTGGATGGAAGAATAAATGGGTATATAGGTGTCTAAATGGATCATATAAAAGGGAAGAGAGTTTGAAAACAACTAGGACCCAAAAAACTGTTGTGTTTTATAGGCAACTTAAACTCAAAAGTGGTTTTCAGGCTTATTTGTCCGATGTTTCCAGATCTTCACATCGCTTTGTTTTAACATGCCTGAGGCTGGGGATCGTACACCACTTGGTATCCTTCCCTGATATTAGAGAGAGATCTACTATGTTATGCCCATGTGATAACATCTCTAGCCAGAGTTGCCTTCACTTTTTACTCGTTTGTAAATGTTATATATTTTTAAGGACATTTTATTTGAAGCCTATCTTTTAAAATATAATGTCCATACAACAAAGGATACAATGAATTTATTATGTGCCCTTGAAACTACAGATATTTGTTTTCGGGTTGCATTATATATACTGAAATGTAGAACAACAAGGAAATTGATAATACTATAACCATTATAACAAGCCATTTTGCCGATTTTCTAATAAAGCACAAGACACTTAATTTTGGGGTGGAAATGTTTACTATGTTTTGTAAGAACTCGGACGTTTACTCAGGCACATGTCACTTTAATGGATAATGAATAATGTATAATGGTTAAAGCATTAGTTTAAACATCCTTTAGTACTATGCATTTTACTGTAATATTTCTTCTTAATTATTGCTACTAGTCTGTCTGTGAAAGTTTGATCTATCTGAGTATTTAGGAAATAATGTTGTCTCGTCGCTGTATCACAATGTGGGTTAATGTGCAATCAAACCTTTTTAATTTAGTAGGGTAACTGATATACTTGAATTATGTTGATTTTATGTTAAATGTCATTGAATGTATTTTTCTCTCTGATTATTGTTGCTTTTATGGTTGTGTCATGCAAACCGAATATAGCTTTCGAAACTGAAACTGAAACTGGATCATTTTTTGTAAAATTGATTGTATAATTGACTGATTAAGTGTATCTTAGTGAATACATGGGTTAGCGAGTGATGTTTAAATATGTAAATATCTATATCAGTCTCTCACTTTGTGTATAAATGACTGCATGGATTGGTGAGTAGCTACATGAGTGTCTATATGGGTTATTAGTTTTTTTAGAAGAGTGTGTGAGTGTCTGTGTGGTTTGTTGGGGAGTATTACTTAGTGCATAGATGCTAGAATGAGTGAGTCACTGTTTGTATGTGTTGAAAACAGTATGTGTGCAGGACTGAATGGGTGGATGAGTGCGTGTATGTGTGTGTTTGTGAGTGAATGGCTGTCTCAATAGTGTTGTTATGAGTAACTACATATGTTTTAAACTAGTATATACCAGTATTTGTGTATATAAGTGTTTATAAGTTAGAGTGAGAGATTGGAAGAGTTCCTGTATAAATAAGTATGTGTTTTTATAAGTGATGATTTAAGAGAGTAAGTACGTGTAAGTTTCTGTAGAAGTAAGTGTGGTGGTGTGTGTATAACTGTTTATGCAAGTAAATTGATGTTTGATACTTTATTTGCATGTGTGACTATGTTTGTGAGTAACTCCATGGATGAGTGGCGGTGTGTAACAGGATGTATAGGTGTATGAGTACATGTGATGAGTGAGTACATGTATGAGTTACTGTATAGGACTGTTGGTGAATGAGTGGATGTGTGTATAGATCTTGGAATTACTGAATAGAGGTGTTATAACTGGTATTGGTATTGAAAACCATAGGTTTCAGGGACGTTATAGTTAGTTGGACATTTCACTCATACAAAACTATAACAATTTCGCTGTTATAGTTAGTTGAGCTAACTATAACTCGCGACCCCGCAATGCACTGCTGATGACGTCACATATTACATCATTCATGACATGGTCAGTGACATCACTGATGACATAGCTGATGACATCTCAAATGACATCACTGATGACATCATCCAGTGACTGTGTGTTTCTATAAAGTTTAAATATGTATTATATATATATGCCAAGGTGTATTGAAGAATGAGTGGGTGTATAAGTGTTTGGATGGAGAATTTAGTAGGTGCGTCACTGACTGTTTAAGTGAGTCATTACATGTGTCTTACTGAATACATGGGTTGGTGACTAAACTATGTGAATGTCTGTATCAGTATGTCTGTTTTTGTATAAGCCATGGGTTGGTTAGTAGCTACAGGAGTGTCTATATGGGTTATTGATTGGTTGCCAGAATATTTGTATGGGTGCCTGAGTGTGTGTGGGTGCGTGGGAGGTGTGTGACTCTGTGCATACATGTTGAGTGATTGATTCACTGGCTGTATGGGTTCAATAGTGCATGTGGATACAGCTGCATGGGTGGGTCAGTGTGTGTATGGGTGTGTTACTGAGTGAATGGATGTCTCAGTGGTACATGTCCAAGTAACTACATATATAAAAGGCAGTGTATGTGAGAGTTAGAGTATATAAATGACTACATGTGAGAGTCAGTGATTGTGTGAGTGGCTGTATAGATGAGTGTTTACTTGTATCAGTGATTGTGTAAAAGAGTAATTATGTGTTTCTGTTGTGTGTATAACTCTATAGATCAGTAAATGGAAGTGTGATTGATTCTTTGCATGACTGACTAGGTGTGTGAGTTACTCCAAGAATGATTGGCGCTGTGTGAGTGTCTGTCTAGGTGTATGAGTGCATATGATAGTGTTGTATTGATGAGTGACTGTATGTATGAGTGATTGTATGGGTAAATGAGCAGATGTGTGTGTAGACCTAGGAATCAGTGAGTGCATATGTAGTAACTGGTATTGGTTTGTTGAGGGTTTCAAAAATGGTAGTCTGTATTTTACAGTGGATGTATCAAACATTTTATTAGACTGGGACATGGTGCATCACATTTTCATGTGGATTATGTAATCAGTGATATCATCAGTAATGTAATTTGAGATGTCATCAGTGATGTCACTGACCATGTCATGAAAGATGTAATATGTGATGTCATCGCAGTGCATTGCAGGGGCGCGAGTTATAGTTAGCTCAACTAACTATAACGTTGGAATTTCCATGGTTTTGTATGAGTGAAATGTCCAACTAACTATAACGTCCCTGAAACCTATGGTTTTTTCAGTGAATTTCAAAGGTTTTTTAAAAGCTAATTTGTAACTATAACGTCCCTGAAACCTATGTTTTTTTTGTGAATTTCAAAGATTTTTTAAATTTCTAATTATAGTCTTATTTAAACCTATAGTTTTTTCAGTGTTTTTAAATTATCCCTTCATTATGAACCTAGTGAAAATAGCCGATATCCCCAGTTTTCCAGCAATAGCTTTCACAATTTTTTTTTGTCACAAATGAGAACTACAACTAACAGTAATACACGCTGAGCGCCACAGGTACTACTAACTCAGCGTACCATAAGTCATCGCCACATGGCGTTATTGAGACAGAATTGAATAGACAAAAAGACATTGATCCAAGTGCAGCTCCCCCGGACCACGCAGGGTATGTACATGCTGAGGGACAAATTTACTAGTAACTCAGTGCACCATAAGTCATTGCAATGAAGAGTGAACAGTTTTATGTTAGCAGTGAGGCATACTATCACTTGAAAATCACCCAAAAATACTTATAATATAAAAAGAACCGAAGAATTGAAGTACATTAATGATTACAATCTGGTGATTTTGAAGATGTGGACATACAATATGTTGCAGATAACTCAATTGCTGTTGCCCGCTATGTCACGCCATATATTACCAAGTCTGAGAAGACATAATTGAAAGAAATGTAGGAGGAAATTTCACAGGAGAAGACACTGAGCAAAAAAGTGTACAGCTTAAGCTTGAAGATGCTTTCACATTGAGAAATTGGATACTACGAACGGCCCTGAAACCTACATATTTCGACAGTGTATTCCATAAATGTTTCATCTTTTGATCCATACACATATACTGGGGTCAGAAGAGCTCACAATTTAAATTGAGACATGTTTTATTTATTACAGAGAGAATTGTACTCTATGTCCTCAAACTTACTCAAGAGGAAGTGACTAAAAACATTCCTCGATGTCTGTGATGACATCTGCTGTCCTACCTCAGTGTACCACAAGTCATGAACCCTTTACTATAGAATCTTTGCTGTATTATTCCATATCTGGTGCCCGTACCTTAGTGCAGCACAAATCATTGACCCTTACCAGTAAATTATCACTGAAATTACAGATACGTCTTTGGAATGGTCACTACAACCCTTTATGATAAAATATTTAGTGTATAATTTCACATCTGCAGTCCTACCTCAGTGTACCACAAATCATGAACCCTTGAGACATGTTTTATTTATTACAGAGAGAATTGTACTCTATGTCCTCGAACTTACTCAAGAGGAAGTGACTAAAAACATTCCTCGATGTCTGTGATAACATCTGCTGTCCTACCTCAGTGTACCACAAGTCATGAACCCTTTACTGTAGAATCTTTGCTGTATTATTCCATATCTGGTGCCCGTACCTTAGTGCAGCACAAATCATTGACCCTTACCAGTAAATTATCACTGAAATTACAGATACATCTTTGGAATGGTCACTACAACCCTTTATGATAAAATATTTAGTGTATAATTTCACATCTGCAGTCCTACCTCAGTGTACCACAAATCATGAACCCTTGAGACATGTTTTATTTATTACAGAGAGAATTGTACTCTATGTCCTCGAACTTTCTCAAGAGGAAGTGACTAAAAACATTCCTCGATGTCTGTGATTACTACTGCACCCGAGAGGTGGAGAACGTTACGTTGCCAGATGTGATGTGGCAAAGATCGTACTTGCACCTTTCTTTATAGCTAGACGAAGTTACCACTAAATTATCACTGAAATTACAAATACGTCTGTGGAGTGGTCTCTACAACCCTTTATGATAAAATATTTTGTGTAAGATTTCACATCTGCTGTCCTACCTCAGTGTACCACAAGTCATGAACCCTTTACAATAGAATCTTTTCTGTATTATTCCATATCTGGTGCCCGTACCTTAGTGCAGCACAAATCACTGACCCTTTATGACTAAATCTCTATGTCTTATCCAATGATGACTGTTGTACTTCTTGCCAGCACCAACCACTCCCGGACGGTTGACTTACAATCACCCCACACGCATCCACCACAAACGTCACTGCACATGTGACCCTGGTAATAAAAAGTAGTTGAGTGCACGTGCCCATACCCAGGTGCACAATCTATCTGTGTCCGTGTGTTCATTATTTATGCAACATGCTGCCCCTAGCCCTACCACATTACACAGTGCTCTGGACAGCATATGCAACCATCTTACCTTTGACAGTGGGGGAAAACATTAGTTATTTTACTTTATCTTGGTGATTGTACAAGTACGTACGTAGAGACTGCATCATTAGAGTACTGCAAGCAGAGTGTATAGTGAATTAATAAGTGTGTGAGGATCGTCGCAGTGATTGTATAAGTACAAATGTTGGTGCAGCCTAACCCCGACAACAAGCTTGTCTCTAATTGGCTGCCCTCCATGTGCCAAAAACTAGGGGTGGGCGGAATTTGTGTAAAGGCATTTCGCAAATCTCCGCGAAACGAAAAAAAAATCTCTGCGAACACGCAGAAATTCCGCAAACATGCAGAATTGCTTGTTCGCAGTGCTTTTTTCCTGTTCGCAATTGCTGTTTGCGTGCTCAAGGGGGAAATATCTTGCAAACACACATTTTTAGAACACGAACTAGCACAAAATTTCACGAAATTGCGGAATGCAGCATTTTGGGCAATTTCAAGTTTTCCACGAAACGCGAAATTACCCAAATTCCGCAAATTCCGTGAGCAGAACGGAATTTACCGCCCAGGCCTACCAAAAACTGAAACTTCAATTTACCTTGGCCCTGTATTGCTACAGCTGCAACACTCCACTGAATGTGCAATAAACATTCATATCTACACAGATATCTCATGTCCACCATCTATGGATGAATGTAGGGTCAGTGATTCCCCGTACCTTACATGTTGGCCATATTGTTGGACTTGACTCACAGAGTGACACTGACGTTTGAAACCCGGTTGACAGTAGCACTCCAACACGGACACCCGTATCCAGTGTTGTCAGATTTTTTAAGCTTTCTATAGTTCAAAGCCACCAAAAAATAGCCCTAAGTAGCCCAATATTGCTACTTTAAGGAAGATGGGGCAGGGACAGCGTCAAGCAGGCGGTGAACGCATTAGAATTGATGTTACAGCAGCATGCCAAGTAAACTTTTGTCTTATAAAGTGCTTTAACATACTACTTTGCTGGAGCGTTATATATATATTTATAATCTAGCAACTAAAATTTTACCACACAACCGGAAAAATATAGCCCAAATGTGCGTGATCTAGCCCAATCTGGCAACACTAATGGTACAGCCACTCCCTCACGGCTTGTATACACCCACACCACACCCAACCAGCACAGGCGTCACAGGACATGTGACCCTGCTAATATAAAAGATGGGGCGCACATGCTCTGTGCCATTTTAGAGTTTAGAGTGCAAGGCATCACTTCTTACTGAGTTTGTAGCACCACAAGCACTAAGCGGTGTACAACCTACGATGATGAAAGGTGCACTAGTATGTCCTCTGCCATGGTCATATAAAGACTCAGGAGCAAATGTGAGACCTATTACCTTGCTTAACGGACCTGCATGATGTGGAGGGTGCTGTGACCGCAAAAAGGTGAGCAGTGAGGCATTGGTGCGCAGCGTTGGGCAGATAACTCTGAGCGGCGGAAGTGGATGGGGTACAGTGCCCTGAATGCAGAAAGAGGGCAGAGCGATTTAGGCATACGCACTCGTATATACTATGCCACAGCGTCAGATTGGTAATGCGAGTACTGGTGCAATGCCCGAGGAGCAGGTGCTGAGTTCCAACTATGGTCTCTCACAGCTCGTGGCTGCCTCTCATCGCTTTGGGAATGTTATGTTTTGAATGTGAAAAGGTTGGAACTTAGAAGTTAATGGGGGTTCACTCATTCTTGCTTTATACTTGCTGCTTACAAAACATGTTCTAAGGATTAAACCACATCAAGAGAATTACTGTCTCTGTCTTTTCATTCCTGCATACTGGTCTTTCCTACAATTACTATTTCTGTACTATCTTTCAGATGTGGGAGCTTGAGGGTGCACTATGTCCCGCCACATGGTTGGAGACACACCGGGGACACAATGGTAAGCTGCGAAGATTTTCTCCAGTGTCACATCTCTCACTCTTTCTCTCCTTTGATGGATGCATGACGCACAATCTTATCTTGCTTTTTATCTAACAGGCTCTTATTCACAAATTGACGTCCCTCTAAACACAACCAGAGCTGAACATGTGTAGAACCTGCGATGATGCGTGGCCATCCTGGCAATCAACACCTAGTCTGAATTGTGAGCTCTGTTCACCGCGTGTTCTGAGGCTGAGGAGGTTCCTTCGGCATGTGGTCGACTCTCTCCAACCCACATTGGTGGCAGAAGGTATGCAGAGAGGCTTGTTTGCGCAGCAGCGGGCCATCACCTCTGGCCAGTGGGACTGGATGGGGTGCAGCAGCCTGAATACGCAGCATCAGGCACTCAACTCCAGATAGTGGAAGTGCATGGGGTGCAGCAGCCTGGGTGCGCAGCGACTGTTATACACCTCTGGGCAGTGCAAGTGTATGGCCTTCACCAGACTGGGGATCATAAGATCAAGAACGTCGATAACATTATCACCGCTTTAGCGGCAGGAAACTGCAGCTAAAGCGGCGATGAGTGGCTTGATCATATGCCTTTGAGAACTCTTACAGAAGCCCAGGTTCTGGTGTGAAGGACATCAAACCTGGGCTTCTATGGGAATTCACAAGTGCATATTATCAACCACCTTATCCCACTGTTGCAGTAGTTTCCTGCCGCTAAATTGGCAGTAGGGTTATTGCTGTTATTGATAATATTGCCCTGGGTGCACAGCGGCTGTTAGACACCTCTGGGCAGTGGAAGTGGATGGAATGCAGCAGCCTGCGTGCTCAAAGCAGAAACAGTGAATTACGCATGTGCAGTTGTATATAGTCTATAATTACTAATTCTATACTATCTTTCAGATAGCTAAACTTGAGGTTATAGTATGTCCCGGCACTTGGTTGGCGACACACCAGTGACACAAAGGTGAGCTGCAAAGATTTTCTCCAGTGACAACACTCCCTCTCCATCTCTTCCTTTCACTCTCTCTCGCACTTTCTTTCTTTCTCTGTCTCTTCCTCTCTCATTCTTTCTTTCTCTCACTTCCTCTCTCTCTCTCTCTTCCTCTCTCTCACACTGTTTGTCTCTCTTCCTTATATCCCACTCTATCTTTCTTTCTTAATCTTTCCCTCTTCCTCATGCTCTCTTTGTCTCTCTCTCGTCCTCTCTCTAAATCTTTCTCCCTCTCTCTTCCTCTCTCTCTCTTCCTCTCTCACACTGTTTCACTCTTTCTCTCTCTCTCTTCCTCTCTCTCACACTGTCTGTCTCTCTTCGTTTCGCTCTCTCTCACACTTTATTTCTTTCTCTGTCTCTTCCTCTCTCATTCTTTCTTTCTCTCACTTCCTCTCTCTCTCTCTCTTCCTCTCTCTCACACTGTTTGTCTCTCTTCCTTATATCCCACTCCATCGTTCTTTCTTAATCTTTCTCTCTTCCTCATGCTCTCTTTGTCTCTCTCTTCCTCTCTCTAACTCTTTCTCCCTCTCTCTTCCTCTCTCTCTCTTCCTCTCTCACACTGTTTCCCTCTTTCTCTCTCTCTTCCTTTCTTTCTCTCTCTGTCTTCCTCTCTCTCTCTCTTTTTCTTTCTCTCCTCTCTCACACTGTTTCTTTCTTCCTTGTATCTCTCTTCCACTCTCTCACTGTCTCTGTCTTACTCTTTCTTTCTATCTTCTTCTCTCTCTTTCTCTTTCGCTCTCCCTCTTCCTCTCTCTGTCACTCTTTCTCTCTCTTCCTCTTTCTCACTCTGTTTCCCTCTTTCTATCTTCCTTGTATCTAACTATTCCTCTTTTTCTCTCTCCTTTGCTGGACGCATAACGCACCATCTTGTCTTGCAGGCTATGATTCACAAATTGTCGAAGGATGACAATCCATGGGTATACATAGTTTTATTTGTTGTTGTTTTGTTTTAATAACATGTTTGTTTTGTTTTAATAAAATGTTTTATATGTAAAGCCACACATGAATAAGATTCTTATTTATCAAACCTCACAAGCATATATTTTATTAAAACTGCAACACCAGCCGATTTGTTATGCTCCACATTTAAAAACGTTCCTGTCACATTTGTTTGTGGGGGTGAGCGGGGATGGCGGACAAAGAGCTGCTCCTGGGGGATGTCGGAGTAGTGTTCGGTGTCCAATCTGCATCACCGTTGCCTTAATTGCATCTCTTCTCAAAGACCTGCAAGCCGGCGGGCTGCTCGTAAAAATGCGGGCCGGAGAAGTCGCACCGGAAGAGCTGCGAGCCCCCCAGCAGTTTGCAGAGCGAGACTTGCGGGCCCAAAAAGGTTGTTGACTGGTGATGTGGGAAGAGGGTGCGTTACATGCTGATGTGGGGAGAGACGGCGTGAAAGGGGTATGTCTCACAGACAGAGCTCCGGTATGTTTCAGAAATGCCTCGGACAGATGCCAGCTGACACTTTAAATCACAAAATGGCTTTTCAATACTCATATAGTGAGGCTTATGAACAGTTCGTGCCCAGGCTCGCAGAGGGATAACTGCGGCCCGTCCACTCAACTTACAGAGGCAGACCTACGAGCTGTCCCCTCCCAAAGTAATAGCAGGGTAGTAGCTCGCAGAGATACAGGCATAGTTGCTAGCCAACGGACTGGCTTCTAAAGACATACATCCGAAGTAGTGATGTTGGGCACAGGGAGCGTGAAAGGGTTATCTTCCAAGTAGTGTCCTGGAGTGGAAGTCTTGCTGCCTGGCACTCACCTGTTTCTCCTTTATTATTAATAAATCTTAAACCTTCACTGCGTCCAAATCATCATTACACAAAGCTCCACTATATTAAATTGTCCCCGGGAACCTTTGTTTCATATTTTCACTCAATGGGAGACATAGGATGGCTGCTAACACTTCCTGGTTTCAAGTGTTAGCAAAAACAACAGTTTATGGACAGAATGCAGAACAGTGACATACATTATCCCCAGTACAGAGATCTGGGCCTAAATCCATTGTTTTTTTGCTCACCATGCCATTCTAGTTTGAATCTGGCCATATGCAAATCAGTCTTGACCCTGTGCCCCATGGGAACAGTCCAGCCCGAACTGCCAAGCCAGGTCCTCCCTGGACTGGAAACAAGCATCCAAGGATCGGTTTTGGATTTTCAAACCCCATCAGCCAGCATATCTTGATTCCAGTGGCATGGAGAGCACGGGACTCACGTCTGAGCATATCGTTCCCACTAGGGGTGGCAAAAAGGTATGCCCAGATGTGGGTCCTGTGCTCACTACGCCACTGGAGTCAAGCTATCCAGGTTGATGAGGGTTGAAAGCCCGAAACCGGTCCTAGATGTGGGTCCCGTGCTCACTACGCCACTGGAGTCAAGCTATACAGGCTGATGAGGGCTGAATGCCTGAAACCAGTCCTAGGATGCTTGATTCCTGTCCAGGGAAGACATGACCTGGCAGTTCGGTCTGGACTGTTCCCATGAGGCACAGGGTCAAGACTGATTTGCATATGGCTATGTCTGAACTGGGGTGGCATGGTGAGCAAAATAACTATGGATTAAACCCACATCTTTGACTGGGGGTGAATGTTTGACAATGTTCAACATTCCGTCCATCAACTTTTTGTGTTGCATTTTCACCCTAAGTGGGAATTGTATGCCCAGATGTGGGTCCCGTGCTCATTACGCGACTGGAGTCAAGCTATCCTGCCTGATGGGGGCTGAAAGCCCGAAACCGGTCCTAAGATGATTGATTCCTGTCCAGGGCTGAATGCCTGAAACCAGTCCTAGGATGCTTGATTCCTGTCCAGGGAAGACATGGCCTGGCAGTTCGGTCTGAACTGTTCCCATAAGGCACAGGGTCAAGACTGATTTGCATATGGCTATGTCTGAACTGGGGTGGGGTGGTGAGCAAAATAACGATGGATTAAACCCAGATCTGTGACTGGGGGTGAATGTTTGACAATGTTCAACATTCCGTCCATCAACTTTTTGTGTTTCAAGTGTTAGCAGCCAATCAGAGGACACTTCCTACTTTGTAGAGTGAGCAGCCAATCAGAGGCAAGCTTGTGCTCAGGAGTAAGGCACCGAGCAGAGATATGTATATATATATATATATATATTCTCTCGAACTTCCTGCACAGCACCGTGAAGAAATGACAAGCCGCACCAGCCGGGTAAGTTTCAAAGGTTTTCTTTATTTGGGCACAAAGAAGACGCGTTTCGAGCACACAGGCTCTTGGTCTGGTATATATATGTCAAACTCCACAGTCCTGCAGCACAAGGATCCCGAAGAGAACACGAGCACAAACAGGTACAGACCACAGCGATGGATGATGCAAAAAAATAAGTGCTTTATTCCAAGATGGGTGGTAGCATGACGCGTTTTGTCCGGGAAACCCGGACTTGATCACATAACATACCCAGAGACACATGCGGTTTAAATACTGTGCACACCTTACGTAATTCCTGCTCCTACCCATCATAGAAATGAAAAACATACTTATCATACTTATCAATGGTTCCAAGATACTTCATCATATTCCTTTGCCAGATAATACAATATAATCATTATATAATTAATGAAATTGTAAATCTAACAATAATTCGTACTATTAATCCTGAGGAAAATTCATCATTTTATATATATTCTGGATTAATAACTCCTATGCAGCACAAAAGGATCGAAAAGCTGGACTAATAAAGCAGTTTCAACAATTAAGGGCAAGTGCCCTAAGAAGAATAATGGATATAATATGTAGTTAGGAGGGAATATATATATATATATATATATATATATATATATATATATATATATATATATATATATATTTTTTTTTTTTTATGTCACAA
Source organism: Lissotriton vulgaris (assembly GCF_964263255.1). Taxonomy (NCBI): domain Eukaryota; kingdom Metazoa; phylum Chordata; class Amphibia; order Caudata; family Salamandridae; genus Lissotriton; species Lissotriton vulgaris. Next base: position 803,633,632 of record NC_141685.1, read on the forward strand.
AGGGAGCGACACACCAAATTTCTGTTTGAAGCCTTTTAATCAGAGCTTCACCCCACCAACGCGTTTCAGCCTCACAGGGCTTTGTTCACGGTCAGTAAGTCCTTCTACTATTTTCTTTTTATACTGGCCCATACTAGCCTTAGGTGGCATTATGGGAGTTGTAGTTTGAAAACAGTATTGACACAAATTTACTTTAAAAGAAAGAAAGACCGGTGTGTCATTAACTTCATACACAGTTCTTAACATGTTAAATCACATGGGTCAATTAATTCATAGTTATAGGAATAGTTCCAGTTTTTTACAGTCAATTTTGTGGTTGGGTATAGTACCCTATTAAATTGAAAGTTAATTTGGCTGGTACTATCAAGATCACTCCAGATGTATGTGGAGGTCTTCCCCAAAGTTCATTCCTCTCGGGGTTTTCGTTCGTAAACGAATGATCAAGCGAGATTCCATTTGTCGCAATTTTCGAACGATGTCGCCTCCTCTTTCCATTTTAGTGAGTATTTTCACCCCATAAAATCTCATGGTCCTCCAGTCTCCTTCTTGGCAAGCATTGATGTGTTTGGCAGTTGCATAAAGCATATTTTTGTTTTTAACCGCCCTGATGTGTTCCAACATCCGTTTTTTCAACATACAGGTGGTGCTTCCCACATATTTACTTCCGCATCTGCACTCGATGATATATACCACATTCTTGGACATGCATGTTATCTGTTGATCGATGTGCATGATATTGCCATTTGGTTCTTCATAGCTCTTTTTACTGGTTCCTATTTTGCATGCTTTGCACGTTGAGCACGGTTTGAAACCATTTCGCTGGTTGTGTAGCCAGTTTTTTTTCGGATTTTTTTCAAAGTAGCTTTTCACCAGGAGATCACGAAGTGAGATGTTTTTTTTGTAGGTGATTGCAGGTTGTTTGCCCATTAATTCTCCAATACCCGGATCGCCCAATATGAGATGCCAGTACTTTTTCATTTTGTTGGCAATTACTCCACTTTCCTTGCTATATGTGGTCACAAATCTCGGTGGGTCCTTTTCATTTGGTATTTTTGGTTTTTCAACCAAGATTTCAGTTCGTGTTTTTTGGTCAACCTTTTGTTTGCATTTCTTCAAAGTACGCTCATCATATCCTCTTGATTTGAATCTCAATTTGCTCTATTGGATTTTCAATTCAGCATCATCAGGCTCAGAACAATTTCTTTTTAACCTCATATATTCACCATATGGAATACTTTTCAACAAGGATTTGGGATGAAAACTTGTCCCGTGTAGCACACTATTGGTGGCTGTTTTTTTGCGGAAAAGTGTTGATTTCAATTTTCCTTCAGATATGTAGATTTTGGTGTCGAGGAACTCGATTTGTTGTTTGCTTGTTGTGCAGGTGAATTGTAGTCCACAAGAAAAAAAGAGGGAGATACCCTATATGCCAATATGGGACAGGGTGAGATAATATTAGAACACAAGAAAGTCCCTAGTTGTCGGGGGGTACCCTCTGTCACGGCCCCTTAATCTCCAAGGACCTAGCTCGACCTAAACAACATTGTTATGTCTCACCTAGTCCTTCATTTCAACCGGACCACAATTAATATACAGACCAAAAAAACCCCAATCAGTTAGATACTCGAGGTCCACGAAACACACTTAAAATTAAAAATATATAAGTCCTGTGGCATTCAAGAAAGATTTTCTATATTTGTATATGTTAAAAACAGTAATTTATTAAAAATTCATCGCATTAAAGTACATAACATATTACATAATCATACAAAACAATATTATAAAAACCAAAGAGTCGACGCGGCGTTTCGGTATCTTGACCAGTGAGTCACACCTTCTTCAGGACGGTTTTTAAAATCACTAAAAAGAGAATGCCACAATTACACATTGTTTATAGACTTATTGATAACAAGACCTCGAGCAATAACAAACTATTACAATTTACACATTTACTTAAGAAACAACACTCCTATACTTATTTATTGCAATTTTATCATTAGTGCTTTCCATACTTTCACATTTGTCGGATACATTTCCTATTCTCCTTATTCTCATATTTCAAGTTTTATACTGGTAGCCATATATAGTCCATATGCTTTCTTATTTGTGTGACATGATGGTATTCGAGAGTCTGAAACCTTTGAATCTTATTCATTTTGTCCCATCATTACTTAGATACTCATTGTCTTTTCTAGTCTTATTACAGGGAAAAATATATATATTTCTAGTATACGTTGACCCTGGGATTTCTTTTGTTCACACTCCAGAAGTTTACATACCTTGGGCATCAAGTGAGACAGATATTGATATAAACTCTGTGTTTACCCTCTATTTCTTAATCCATTAGGGGTATACTTTCCATATCGTAAAATATTTTCACCTACAAAAATAAAGATGGGTTCATATAACATGCGTCTCCCATTCCCTTAGCCACAAATGGTCTACTTCTGTTGATAAGTTTACATGCTATCATACCTTAATCCAGATGTATGTGTGCTTGAAAGGTTTGCTGCACCAGGGATGACCACCGTTTGGATAGATTATGTACACTTCAACTACGGATAGACAGAAATACACACAAATGCCAATTTGTAGGTAGGGTTGGTCTTCTATCAATGGTCAAAAAAAGAGACAGTTGTTGTATATTCATTTTCTCATACCTTTTATTGTGAAGCTTAGAGTCACCTCCTGGGGTCTAGAGGAGCTATGATTACTTCCTCCTACTTCCGACTTTGTTTGTCAGCTCTGTTTTCTCTCTTTTATATTCAAATTGTCTATTGAATGAAAAAAAACCAAGACCGTGGTTATGGTTAAGTTTACCGTTAAGTCACTGCATCTGATAGTGTTTTGTTCTTGATTCTTATTCGGTAGCTTGGGGTTTTTTATTTATTTCTTAGTTCCCCTATACATTGGATTGTATTTCCGTTAAAACAAGAATGCGCGTTCCGTTCCCAATTTATTGTGCATTATTGCCGGTAACAAGACACACACACAGGGTGTATGTTTCAGCACCTAATCTCTTTTCTCCCCACTGTATTGTGCATTCTATGCGCTCTTCTAGTCAATACCCAGTATGGTTATTTTCAGGTCCGGGGTTTACAATACCCGAAGACCGCTGGTTAGCATTATTATGATACGTTGTCAAGGCTTATCTACAATTATATTCCCTCAAAGTGATTTTTACCCTTGATTACACCCTTTTAATGCAATTAGAGCCGCGAGTTGACTGGCTGACTAGCTGACTGTTGCCGACATATGTCTTACGGCTAGCGATTATAACCCAAAAAGCTCAGGGCTGAAGAGCCCCATGAGCAGCCTAACGGCTTACCTGGATATAGACCAGCGGCCTCCCTGTCATCTTCTTCCTGGTGCAGCATATGCGGTGTCGGTAGAGGATGTCCGCAATCTGTTTTTATCCAGCCTATCCGGGTCAGAGGTCAGAGGTGATCGAAATTCCGATCACGTGGTACACATAATATGTGTCGGCCATTTTCGATTGGGAAGCCGACATGCCTTCGTTGTTCATGTTTATAGTACTTATTTTAAGACGTTTCCCTTATTTAGTTTTGTGTATATTTTGACCAAGTTCTCTGAATTGTCATAGTATTATAATAAAACACGTATCAGGGAGGTTAATTTATCTAACTTTTAAGTTCCGATCACGTGGTACACATAGTATGTGTCGGCCATTTTCGATTGGGGAACCGACATGCCTTCGTTTTCATGTTTATACTACTTGTTTTAAAACGTTTCCCTTATTTAGTTTTGTGTATATTTTGACCAAGTTCTCTGAATTGTCATAGTATTATAATAAAACATATATCAGGAAGGTTAATTTATATAATTGTTAATGCACATGGAAAAAACGGATACTTTGTGAGTTGTAAACAAACTACACTAATTGTTTCATAGCCCGTTTTTACACGCAAATGAGGATAAATTTCCGTTTTCATATGTGGAATGCACCGCACTTGGTTTGATAGCAGTCAGATAGGACACAATGCCCCACTTCAGTTAGACAATGTTTCTGATCGATATGGGCTAATTTAAGACCAGATATCGAGGTGCAATGATATTCACTGATATTACATAGTCGACTTACATTTTTAGCATAATCGAACCTAATATTATAGTCTACGAGCTTGGTAATATTAATAATAATAATGGATTTGATGAGGTTTCTTACTCTGTTGTAAATTCCTTCTTCCTCCCTTGTATCATTGATATCTTTGGAGGCAGTATTTGCTGTGATTACAGGGTTTCTCTCTAGATATTATTACTATTAAGGGGAAAGAGATTTGTTTTACAATTCCCCATATTCTCCCTCCCGGACTGCCGTGAGGTTTTACACATTCGTCTAATTTTCTTATGATTCTATTTCACTGGGGGTTGGTCAGAGTATTATGCTATTTATTTAACACTATCCTTCCAAGGTCATTTAAGGGAACTGGTTAGTGCTTGGCTGAGCTATTAGTTACTTTAGTTCCTATATCATCCAAAATTGCCTAAATTATTCTCTCCCAATCTTCCTTGCTGTTTAAGCCATTACGTACTGAGTTGAACTTAGACATGTAAAATTGTTCTCTTCTTTTGCGTTTTGTTTCAGTGTCTCCTCCTCTCATGTTCATTTTCACGGTTTCTAAAACACACCATTTAAGATCTTGTTGGTTGTGTTTTGCCGTGATCCAATGTTCCACTAATGGTGCTGTGGTTTTCTGCGTTCTGATCGCTGATCTGTGCTCGTTTAGTCTTGTCCTGATTTCTCTAGATGTTTCCCCTATGTATATAGAATTACAGGGGCATTTTATTAAGTAAATCAAGTTTTTAGATCTGCAATTAAAGAATTCATGGACTTTGTGTGTCTTGTCTCCTATCTTGATCTCAGCACCTTTAAGAATATCTTTACAATTACTGCATCCACTACATGGGAAAGTGCCCTTAGGTAGTGGGTTCCTGTCTATTGTAGGTTGGTTTTGGTGGTTAGTTTCTCTATATGTCTTTACAAGGCTATTTCTTATGGTTTTATTACGCCTATATGAAAACATGGGTTTAGGTAGAATGGTATCTGTTTGTTTTTCCACCAGGTGCCAATTACGGTGTATTATGTTTTTAATTTTATTGTTGAGGCAACTGTGGTTGGTGACAAAAATAAGAGGGGGTGTCTGATCATTCCTGTCCTTAGGTTTAAAGAATTCTTCTCGGTTGTAATATTTTGCCCTTTTGTAGGAGTGTCTGACTAGCTTTTTGGGATACCCCCTCTCTACAAATTTTTCCGTAAGGATTTTGGCGTGTTTATCAAAGTCAGAATTTTTTGTACAGTTCCTCCTCAGCCTAAGGAACTGGCCATAGGGTATATTATTTTTCTGGCATGGAGGATGGTAGCTGTCGAAGTGTAGCATTGTATTTCTGTCAGTGGGTTTGGTGAATAGTTCTACCATTAGTTTTCCAGTCTCACACTTTATTACTATATCAAGGAATTCACATCTGGTATCACTTATACAATGGGTGAACCTTAGATTGGTGTCTCCTAGATTGAGCCAGAGAATAAATTCCATAAGGGTTTCTCTTGGGCCTGTCCAAATGAAAAAAACGTCATCTATATAACGTGTCCAATTGGAAATGTTCTCAAAAAATGGTGCAGAGGGATTGAAGATATGTCTTTCTTCAAAATTGGATACATAAAGACATGCCAGACTGGGGGCACAAGTGGCCCCCATACTGGTACCCTTGATTTGTTTAAATAGAGATTTCTCAAATAGAAATATGTTGTTTTTTAAGATAATCGTAATGCACTCGATAATGAAGGTCGAGTGTGGGCTAAGGTCAGATTCATCTGTTTGTAAGTACTCCGATATCGTTCTTATTGTATCGTCCTGTGGAATGTTGGAATATAAAGCCTCTATGTCTAGTGAGACTAGAAATTGGTTGTCAGGATTAAAATCTAGATTCTCTATTTTCTCGATCATTGAGGTTGTGTCTTTTACATAGGCTTTTTGCATCTTCACTAACGGTTGTAGGAAGATATCCGTGTATTTGCTAAGTGGTTCGGTTAAAGAATTCAGGCTAGACACTATGGGTCGACTACTACGAAAAAACTCAGGATGATTATCAGAATAGAAGACAGTGGACACAACCAGGTCGTAACTTCCAGAGAAAGAAAGTACGTTTTTTTGATACTTCATATACAAGCTCCGAATCAGAAAATGAAACACACCAGGAGACAAATAATAAGGAGAAAGAAGCAACTAGTAACATCAGGGATAGTCTACCTTTTTTAGACCAACGCCCGAAAACATTTGGTCCACAGAGAGGGAAGAGCAGAGGGAGGGGTGGATACAACCCCAAACCCCAATACCAACCACGTCACTACAACACGCGGAGTCAGAAAAATTGGGATTAAATGAAAACAACAAGAAAGCCCCCATTATAAACCTATCCTCTAAAATCATCTCAGACATTGACAAAAAAGTCCTGGAAAAGGGCCTAGGATATGCCATTGCTAGCCCCATTGATAGATACAGCCTGGAAAGGGACCTTCAAAGTTTTTTTAGGAAAGTTAGGCTAAATGCCTACTTTGAAGGAAAGCAAAGAATAACATGCGAAAATAAGTCAGGCCTCAAAGCTAGATCCAAATGGACCCCTCATTCAAATATGGTCAAAAAAGACATAGAAATTTTTGAACGATGCGTAGAAAAAAGCATTGAAGACCTCTTGAATAAAAAAACCTGCGTAGATAATAATTTTTCCAAAGTAGAGAAACAGTCTTTAAAAACCCTAGAAGAAGATACCTCCATTACAATAAAACCAGCGGACAAAGGGGGCAGCATTGTTATAATGGATACAACAGATTACAATGCCCGGATGTACTCACTCCTAAAAAACAGAGATAATTACTGCCCGTCGAACAGAGAGGAGCTGACCTCTGTTTCTAAAAAAGTTACAAGCTTACTGCAATGGGCAAAGGAAGATGGTATCATTTGCCAAGAGGAGTACGGATTTCTGAATAACACTAACCCCACCATACCAGCACTGTATGGACTACCGAAGGTACATAAAAATATAAAAGACCCCCCCATGAGACCCATAGTGTCTAGCCTGAATTCTTTAACCGAACCACTTAGCAAATACACGGATATCTTCCTACAACCGTTAGTGAAGATGCAAAAAGCCTATGTAAAAGACACAACCTCAATGATCGAGAAAATAGATTATCTAGATTTTAATCCTGACAACCAATTTCTAGTCTCACTAGACATAGAGGCTTTATATTCCAACATTCCACAGGACGATACAATAAGAACGATATCGGAGTACTTACAGACAGATGAATCTGACCTTAGCCCACACTCGACCTTCATTATCGAGTGCATTACGATTATCTTAAAAAACAACATATTTCTATTTGAGAAATCTCTATTTAAACAAATCAAGGGTACCAGTATGGGGGCCACTTGTGCCCCCAGTCTGGCATGTATTTATGTATCCAATTTTGAAGAAAGACATATCTTCAATCCCTCTGCACCATTTTTTGAGAACATTTCCAATTGGACACGTTATATAGATGACGTTTTTTTCATTTGGACAGGCCCAAGAGAAACCCTTATGGAATTTATTCTCTGGCTCAATCTAGGAGACACCAATCTAAGGTTCACCCATTGTATAAGTGATACCAGATGCGAATTCCTTGATATAGTAATAAAGTGTGAGACTGGAAAACTAATGGTAGAACTATTCACCAAACCCACTGACAGAAATACAATGCTACACTTCGACAGCTACCATCCTCCATGCCAGAAAAATAATATACCCTATGGCCAGTTCCTTAGGCTGAGGAGGAACTGTACAAAAAATTCTGACTTTGATAAACACGCCAAAATCCTTACGGAAAAATTTGTAGAGAGGGGGTATCCCAAAAAGCTAGTCAGACACTCCTACAAAAGGGCAAAATATTACAACCAAGAAGAATTCTTTAAACCTAAGGACAGGAATGATCAGACACCCCCTCTTATTTTTGTCACCAACCACAGTTGCCTCAACAATAAAATTAAAAACATAATACACCGTAATTGGCACCTGGTGGAAAAACAAACAGATACCATTCTACCTAAACCCATGTTTTCATATAGGCGTAATAAAACCATAAGAAATAGCCTTGTAAAGACATATAGAGAAACTAACCACCAAAACCAACCTACAATAGACAGGAACCCACTACCTAAGGGCACTTTCCCATGTAGTGGATGCAGTAATTGTAAAGATATTCTTAAAGGTGCTGAGATCAAGATAGGAGACAAGACACACAAAGTCCATGAATTCTTTAATTGCAGATCTAAAAACTTGATTTACTTAATAAAATGCCCCTGTAATTCTATATACATAGGGGAAACATCTAGAGAAATCAGGACAAGACTAAACGAGCACAGATCAGCGATCAGAACGCAGAAATCCACAGCACCATTAGTGGAACATTGGATCACGGCAAAACACAACCAACAAGATCTTAAATGGTGTGTTTTAGAAACCGTGAAAATGAACATGAGAGGAGGAGACACTGAAACAAAACGCAAAAGAAGAGAACAATTTTACATGTCTAAGTTCAACTCAGTACGTAATGGCTTAAACAGCAAGGAAGATTGGGAGAGAATAATTTAGGCAATTTTGGATGATATAGGAACTAAAGTAACTAATAGCTCAGCCAAGCACTAACCAGTTCCCTTAAATGACCTTGGAAGGATAGTGTTAAATAAATAGCATAATACTCTGACCAACCCCCAGTGAAATAGAATCATAAGAAAATTAGACGAATGTTTAAAACCTCACGGCAGTCCGGGAGGGAGAATATGGGGAATTGTAAAACAAATCTCTTTCCCCTTAAAAGTAATAATATCTAGAGAGAAACCCTGTAATCACAGCAAATACTGCCTCCAAAGATATCAATGATACAAGGGAGGAAGAAGGAATTTACAACAGAGTAAGAAACCTCATCAAATCCATTATTATTATTAATATTACCAAGCTCGTAGACTATAATATTAGGTTCGATTATGCTAAAAATGTAAGTCGACTATGTAATATCAGTGAATATCATTGCACCTCGATATCTGGTCTTAAATTAGCCCATATCGATCAGAAACATTGTCTAACTGAAGTGGGGCATTGTGTCCTATCTGACTGCTATCAAACCAAGTGCGGTGCATTCCACATATGAAAACGGAAATTTATCCTCATTTGCGTGTAAAAACGGGCTATGAAACAATTAGTGTAGTTTGTTTACAACTCACAAAGTATCCGTTTTTTCCATGTGCATTAACAATTATATAAATTAACCTTCCTGATATATGTTTTATTATAATACTATGACAATTCAGAGAACTTGGTCAAAATATACACAAAACTAAATAAGGGAAACGTTTTAAAACAAGTAGTATAAACATGAAAACGAAGGCATGTCGGTTCCCCAATCGAAAATGGCCGACACATACTATGTGTACCACGTGATCGGAACTTAAAAGTTAGATGAATTAACCTCCCTGATACGTGTTTTATTATAATACTATGACAATTCAGAGAACTTGGTCAAAATATACACAAAACTAAATAAGGGAAACGTCTTAAAATAAGTACTATAAACATGAACAACGAAGGCATGTCGGCTTCCCAATCGAAAATGGCCGACACATACTATGTGTACCACGTGATCGGAATTTCGATCACCTCTGACCTCTGACCCGGATAGGGTGGATAAAAACAGATTGCGGACATCCTCTACCGACACCGCATATGCTGCACCAGGAAGAAGATGACAGGGAGGCCGCTGGTCTATATCCAGGTAAGCCGTTAGGCTGCTCATGGGGCTCTTCAGCCCTGAGCTTTTTGGGTTATAATCGCTAGCCGTAAGACATATGTCGGCAACAGTCAGCTAGTCAGCCAGTCAACTCGCGGCTCTAATTGCATTAAAAGGGTGTAATCAAGGGTAAAAATCACTTTGAGGGAATATAATTGTAGATAAGCCTTGACAACGTATCATAATAATGCTAACCAGCGGTCTTCGGGTATTGTAAACCCCGGACCTGAAAATAACCATACTGGGTATTGACTAGAAGAGCGCATAGAATGCACAATACAGTGGGGAGAAAAGAGATTAGGTGCTGAAACATACACCCTGTGTGTGTGTCTTGTTACCGGCAATAATGCACAATAAATTGGGAACGGAACGCGCATTCTTGTTTTAACGGAAATACAATCCAATGTATAGGGGAACTAAGAAATAAATAAAAAAACCCAAGCTACCGAATAAGAATCAAGAACAAAACACTATCAGATGCAGTGACTTAACGGTAAACTTAACCATAACCACGGTCTTGGGTTTTTTTCATTCAATAGACAATTCGAATATAAAAGAGAGAAAACAGAGCTGACAAACAAAGTCGGAAGTAGGAGGAAGTAATCATAGCTCCTCTAGACCCCAGGAGGTGACTCTAAGCTTCACAATAAAAGGTATGAGAAAATGAATATACAACAACTGTCTCTTTTTTTGACCATTGATAGAAGACCAACCCTACCTACAAATTGGCATTTGTGTGTATTTCTGTCTATCCGTAGTTGAAGTGTACATAATCTATCCAAACGGTGGTCATCCCTGGTGCAGCAAACCTTTCCAGCACACATACATCTGGATTAAGGTATGATAGCATGTAAACTTATCAACAGAAGTAGACCATTTGTGGCTAAGGGAATGGGAGACGCATGCTATATGAACCCATCTTTATTTTTGTAGGTGAAAATATTTTACGATATGGAAAGTATACCCCTAATGGATTAAGAAATAGAGGGTAAACACAGAGTTTATATCAATATCTGTCTCACTTGATGCCCAAGGTATGTAAACTTCTGGAGTGTGAACAAAAGAAATCCCAGGGTCAACGTATACTAGAAATATATATATTTTTCCCTGTAATAAGACTAGAAAAGACAATGAGTATCTAAGTAATGATGGGACAAAATGAATAAGATTCAAAGGTTTCAGACTCTCGAATACCATCATGTCACACAAATAAGAAAGCATATGGACTATATATGGCTACCAGTATAAAACTTGAAATATGAGAATAAGGAGAATAGGAAATGTATCCGACAAATGTGAAAGTATGGAATTGCACTAATGATAAAATTGCAATAAATAAGTATAGGAGTGTTGTTTCTTAAGTAAATGTGTAAATTGTAATAGTTTGTTATTGCTCGAGGTCTTGTTATCAATAAGTCTATAAACAATGTGTAATTGTGGCATTCTCTTTTTAGTGATTTTAAAAACCGTCCTGAAGAAGGTGTGACTCACTGGTCAAGACACCGAAACGCCGCGTCGACTCTTTGGTTTTTATAATATTGTTTTGTATGATTATGTAATATGTGATGTACTGTAATGCGATGAATTTTTAATAAATTACTGTTTTTAACATATACAAATATAGAAAATCTTTCTTGAATGCCACAGGACTTATATATTTTTAATTTTAAGTGTGTTTCATGGACCTCGAGTATCTAACTAATTGGGTTTTTTTTGGTCTGTATATTAATTGTGGTCCGGTTGAAATGAAGGACTAGGTGAGACATAACAATGTTGTTTAGGTCGAGCTAGGTCCTTGGAGATTAAGGGGCCGTGACAGAGGGTACCCCCCGACAACTAGGGACTTTCTTGTGTTCTAATAAGGTGAATTGTAGTCCTACATCATTTCTATTCAATTTGGAGAAATACTCCTGAAACTCCATGTCCGATCCATTCCAAATTAAAAACAAATCGTCTATATATCGCACCCATAAAATGATGCGATCTACATCTTTCTGATTAGCACTGTTCCATGCAATGGTCTTTTCCCACCATCCCATGGTGGTATTAGCGTAATTTGGTGAAAACGAAATGCCCATGGCGGTGCCACATTCTTGTTTGTACAATTCCTTGTTGAATAGGAATACATTGTTTGTTAAGCACATTGTGATCATTTGCACAATCATGTTGGTGTGTTCCAATGTGGTGATGCTACGCTGTTTTAGAAAATACTGGCATGCCTCTATGCCCACATTGTGTCTGATCGATGTGTAGAGAGATACCACATCGATTGTGGCTAAGAGATATTCTTCATTCCAGGTTACATTAAGGAGTGTTCTTAGAAATTCACCTGTGTCCTTAATGTACGAGGGCATGCTTTGAGCGATAGGTGCAAGAAATGTGTCCACATATTTAGAAATGTTCTCATACAAGGAGCTACATGAAGAGACAATAGGTCTCCCCGGCGGATTTATCAAGGTCTTGTGTATCTTAGGCAAGAAGTATATGCAAGGCATTGTTGGAAAATCTGTGTCTAAGAATTTCTTTTCATCATCACTCAACAATTTTCTTTCATGCAATTCTTTTAGATGATGTTTCAGATCTTTTATCATATTGGCAATTGGGTTATTTGTGAGTTTTGTGTAGTTCTTTTGTACATTCAATTGTTTCATTGCTTTTGCAACGTAATCCATTGTTTCCATTATTACAATATTTCCCCCTTTGTCCGCGGGTTTTATTGTAATATTTTCGTTTTCCATCAAGGATTTTATTGCTTTTCTCTCATCCGATGTTAGATTTTCTCTGTTGTTATTTCTTGCCTTTGTTAATTTGTCAAGCTCTTCATTAAGTGCGTCTGAGAAGAGATCAATTTTATTGCCAAGTGACAGAATGGGATAGAACCGAGATTTCCTTTTTAGTTCTGTTCTTGGTTTTTCATTGGTTCTGATATTCATTTGTTCCAGCATTTGGATATCCGAGAGGTTGGTTGTTCCTTGATCATATAACATCTCAAAGGTTCGCCTCAAGTCAGGCAGTTGTTCAATTGTTGTTATTGTCTCACTTCTTTCAATGTTCACAGTTTGATCATCATTAGCAATTGATTTGTTTGCATGTATTTTGGCAAGTTTTAATTTCCTGACAAACTTGTAGACGTCAATTTTTGTCTGAGTATAGTCAAAATGAGACTCCGGACAGAACGACAGCCCTTTGTTAAGTACCATTTTTTCTTTGTCTGTCAGTTGATACTTGGAAAGATTGACTATTAAGTTCACTACTTCCTGTTGCGGAGGGGATATTGTCTTCTTGTGCCGCTTGGATCTGCGGGTTTTTCGGGTGCTGGCGAGGGGGTTGGCTGTGTTTGTTGTGATGTTCCTCGTCCGCCTCTTCGATAAGATCTCCCTCCCCTGCCTCCGCCATGTGATATACTCTTTTCCAGGTTTTTTTTTTTTTACAAATTCTTTTTATTGTTGCATCAGGCGAATCATAAGTACTAGGAACAAGACATCGCGGGGGAGCGTCAACATTCCGCTCTACCCGCCCTTACGCAACTTTTGAAATAGTCAGTGACATTGCATTCATCTTGACGAACTTATTTTTCATTTTCTCCCCGAACTCCCCCCCCCACCCCCCATCAACTATAAGTAGAGGCAGTAACTGAGAGACCTCTCCTCGAAGCCCCCCTTCCCGTCCTCCCCCCCCCTCCAGCAGCATGAACCCTTCTCCACCACTCCTCCCCCCGACCCTCATGGCTCTCTCGGTCCTCTAAGTTGTGATACATTGAGTACAAGCAATCCCCATGGCCCGTAACCTTCAAGGGTACAAATACTGGAATCAGCGACATACGCACCATCTCTGTGATTCATCCTACCACCCGCCCACTCCACCCACCGGTCCCACCCTCCTACTCCAATCCATGGTAGTGCCTCCACTTGGCCCATATTTTTCTAAATTTTCGGGGGCACCCTCTAGCTTTATATGTAACTCGTTCAGCTGCCATATACATATCTAGACCTCTCCTCCATTCCTCGAGATTTGGTTTCCCAGGCGCCCCCCACATTCTTGCAATGTCTCTTTTTGCGACCACCAGGGCCAGCAGCAGAAAAATTAGTAAGTATCGTGTGATATCCACCTCCGTGGACATTCCCAAAAGCGCCAGTTTGGGGTCCTTAGGTATCTCTACCTCCAGTACCGCACTCAATTCATTGAAAACCTCGTCCCAATATTCCTGTATCACTGTGCAACCCCAGATGATGTGGAAGAAGTCGCCTGTTTGGTGCTGGCATCGTAGACAGGTGGTGTTGTGAACCCTCCCCATCCGAAAAAGCCTCACTCTGTCAAAGTATGCCCGATGAAGGACCTTAAACTGAATGAGGCGAAGCCTCGATTTTATGGCCACTTCTCGGGGGTGCATGAGTATGAGTTCCCAGTCTAGGTCCTCCATCGTGCCCACATCTGCCTCCCACCTCTCCCTGAGGGCCTGTAGATCACCCAACATATTATTTGTCAGTGTTTTGTAGGTCATGGATACCGCCCCCCTCTGTATCTGTTCTTGCAGTAGGCGGCCCTCAAGTGGTGCAAACTGGGGAATGTCGGTGAGAGATATGTTTTGGGCTCCCCATGCATGCTGCAGCTGTATGTATTTGTAGTACTGGGTTTTCTGGAGTCCAAATTCCTGCTGCAGTGCCTGGAAGGTTTTAAGTTCCCCTTGTGCTATGACATCCCCAACTGTGGAGATGCCAATGTCGTCCCACCTTTGAAATCCACGCAGCTTGTTCAGTTCAGTCAGCCACCTACATGACCATAAGGGTGTTTGGCGGGTGAGCCTTTCATGCCAGCCCATTCTAACCGACGCTCTGCGCCACGCCGTCAGGGTAATCTTAGTCGCAGGGAGAAGCTGGCGGCCCCCCCTCCCCCCATACAAGAAGTGGAGCACCGTCTTATTGCCCCATTTAGATCTCTCTAGTGCATAGGTGGGGTGGTCAGCCGGGGCGTGTATCCAATCATTGATCGGGGTGAGGTGTTCCGCCCAGTAATAGGCCTCCAAATTAGGCAATGAGAGACCCCCACTATATTGGTGGCGCTGCATAGTCGTGAGTGCCACCCGGGGCTGCTTCCCCAGCCACAGGAAAGAGCGGAGATCGGTATGGATTTTCCGCAATGTCAGAGCCGGAAGGGGATAATACTCATTCTGCAGGGCGTATAAAAACTTAGGGAGTAGGATCATTTTATACAGAGCAGCCCTGCCCAAAATGGTGAGCGGGAGCGGCCTCCACCTATCCATCTCCGCCTTTGCTGCCACCAAAACTCTGTCGACATTGGCCGTGTAGGAGCGCTGCTTATCTCGGGTGATAAAGACCCCCAAGTACCGGAAGCCTGCCGTGGTGTGGATGAGCAGCTCAGGCAGCTCCTCCCCTCGCGGGGCACCTTGTGGGTCGTAGAGGACCGACTTATGCCAGTTTATAGCATGTCCGGCTACCGCCCCAAAGTCGCCTAGTTCCCTGAATAAGGCCGGTATCGTCTTAGCCGGGTCGGTCACGTACAACAGCACATCATCGGCGTATAGGGAGATCTTCTCCTGGTCAGCGGCCGATTCCCCCCATTGGAAGCCAGTCACATCTCGGTTTAGCCGGATACGGATCGCAAGGATCTCAATCGTGAGGGTAAAAAGGAGTGGGGACAGCGGACACCCCTGTCGCGTCCCCCGCTCTATCGCGAACTCTCTCGACATTCGCCCATTTATTCGCACTCTAGCCCTAGGTTTCGAGTACAGAAGTTTCACCCAGCGCTGGAACTTGGGCCCAAACCCAAACCTTTCAAGGGTTCCCATTAGGAAAGGCCAGTGGACCGCATCGAACGCTTTCTCTGCGTCCAAGGAGAGGAACCAATGTGGCTCACTCCTGTCACAGACTTCCTGGAGCCAGTTGTGGGTGCGTCGCAGGTTGAGTTTGGTGGCCCTGTCCGGCAGGAACCCGGACT
Organism: Lissotriton vulgaris; assembly: GCF_964263255.1. Classification (NCBI taxonomy): domain Eukaryota; kingdom Metazoa; phylum Chordata; class Amphibia; order Caudata; family Salamandridae; genus Lissotriton; species Lissotriton vulgaris. The sequence goes on from NC_141685.1 coordinate 803,649,431, forward strand.
GGTCTGGATGGACCAGGCCCGTTATTACCTGTCGTAAGCGCCGTGCAAGAATTGTGGCCAGGATTTTAGTCTCAGTATTTAGCAGCGAGATTGGGCGATAGGAGAAACAGTCTCCACGGGGCTTGCCTTCCTTGTGGATCGGGATTATGGTAGCTAGGGCCAGGTCCAGCGGGAGGCCTCCGGAGTCGAACGCACCCGCAAATAGCGACTTCATGTGACGCGAAAGGAGGTCCCCCGTTCGTTTGAAGAACTCCGCCGGGAAACCATTTGGTCCCGGAGCCTTCCCCGGTTTCAGGGCAGCCATCGCCTCTGCAATTTCATCCAGGGACAGGTAGGACTCCAAAGCCTCACTATCATCGGGGGTCAACTGCGGAACCTCCACGCTATCCAGGTACGACTGCACCACCTCGCCGTCCCCTAGGTCCCTTGCCCTGTAGAAGTCTTCGAAATAGGTCGCAAAGGCCTCTGCTATAGCGCCTTCAGTGGACGCCCGCGCCTTACTAGGGAGCTCAACCCAATCCACCCACCTGGCAGCTCGCTCGCGCCTGCTCAGCCATGCCATGAGTTTACCAGATTTGTCGCCGACATCGTACAAGCGATGTAGGGTGGCCAGCGCCTGTGTACGCGCCTCGTCCGTGCTCAGCTCTCTATAGAGCCTTTGAGTGTCCAGCAGTAATCTGAGGTCCGCCTCCTCCTTCGTTCTGTGATATTCAGCCTCTCGGGTCAAGATGTTTGCCTCCTCCTTCGCTATGGCTTCCGTGCGTTTCCTTCTGGCCTCCCCTACCCTGGATTGGAAGCGGTCCCTCAACACCGTTTTCATGGCTTCCCATAGTGTCACCCCGGACTGTACCGATCCCTCGTTTTCCGCCATAAAAACTCTGATGTCCGCTCTTATGCCCCCTAGAATTTCAGGAGTCTGTAAATCCCATGGCGACATATGCCAGTGTGCCTGACCCCTTCCCCTTCCCCGACCTATATGTACGAACAGCGGGGAATGATCCGAAATACCCCTCGCCCTATAGTCTGCCTCGTCCCCCGCCGAAAGTTCCTGTCTCGATGTGAAGATGTAATCTAGCCTAGAGAAGACCTTATGGGCCCCAGAGTAAAAAGAGTAAGCTACGCGGGCAGGATGTAGCCACCGCCAAACATCGGTGAGACCGATCGTGTCCATTCTGCGCGCCAAAGCCGTCTCTGCAGCCACTGTGTGGGGGTTCCCAGATCTATCGCGCGTCGCGCACATCACGTCATTGAAATCCCCCCCCCACAATCTGTATCGTGTCCGCCGTGTCTAGCAGAATGGTCGTGATCTCCTGCATTGTTCGTGTCTGTAATTTGGGTGGAGCATATACCGACAGCAGAGTGTACCTGCGCCTCCTCCATGTCCCCTGCACCCCGGCAAACGAGCCCTGTGGGTCCAACCATGTACGTGTGACTGTGAAAGGTGCTGTTTTCCTAACTAGTATTGCCGTGCCCCGTGAGTCCATGGTGTATCCCGCGTGTGCCAGAACTATGTACTGCCCGCGCGCCAAAAAAGCACATCGGTTCCCCCTCAAATGTGTTTCCTGAAGGAAAATGATGTCAGGTGCCACTCGCTTAATATATGCAGTAACCAGGCTCCTCTTAATTTTGGAACCCAGTCCGTTCACGTTCCAGGTTAGCGCCTTAACCCCAGCGCCTTCACCGTGTGGTGTAGCTAGTGTATTCGGCATTGTTTCACCTGAGGACTATCTAGTACCGGGCCCCAGGGCCGGGATGGTAGCAAGGGTACACTTTCCTGAACTTGCTGCTGCATGGATATCTGTCTCCCTCCCTTCCCAACGTCCCAACACCCCAACATGAGGTAAACTGTAACCAAACCCCTTCCCGCACCCCCCACCCCACCTCCCTCCCCTTCCAGTTGCATCCCCATCCGGGTCTCAACTATCCGTGGGAGAAGGCCTGTCGCCCTCCCACACATCCCACCCTCAATCAACAGTAACCAGTGTTAAGAACACAGAAAACAGTAGTGGGGGTGTGCCAACTTGCTTGCTCCGCATCGCCGAGCCGCCATCTTTTCCCGTTCCCAGTACACCACAGTTCACGAATGTGATTCTTGTGTGTCCACTTGACCCTCACGGCCTGTAGAGTCTTGTTCCAGTTGCTGGATTTCCTTAGCCAGAGGGTGTAACGAGTCACTCCTTGTGTCTTCCTCCTCCTCCCCGGATGCTCGGCCTTCCGATTCCTCCGCATCTTCTTCTTCTGAGCGGATTCCATTTCTCAGGCCACCCATTCTCGAGCCCGCCACTGAATCGGTACCTGGTGACGGCGATCTGCCTCGTCTCTCGTTCTGGACGTTCCTCGTCCTGTATGGGGTCCCCTGCGTCTTGTTCTGCGTCCTCCTCAAACTTCGACGCTGTGGCTTCGGCCTCTCCCACATCGGTCGTTCCCGTAGTTCCCGGTCGAGCGCCGCCCGGCTCGCCGCCTCTCTACTGGTCAGGATAGGGCGCTCTTCAAGCCACTGCCATGCGTCGTCCGGGTGTGGAAAGAAGATGGCTTTGCCCTGATAGATGACCTTGAGCTTGGCCGGGAAGAGGAGCATATACTGAATGCTGAGGGATCTCAGTTTTGCTTTAACGGCGTCGAAGGAGCGGCGCTGTTTCGAGACCTCCTGACTGTAGTCCGGGAAAATCATGATGGTGGTATTTTCGAAGCGGATCTCGCCCATAGCCCTGGCTTCTCGTAAGATCAGATCCCGATCTGCGAATTTTAGGAATCGCGCTATGACCGGTCGTGGTCTCGCGCCCTCCGGTGGCTTGGCCAGTAACGCCCTGTGCGCCCTCTCTATGATAAAGCACGAGGAGAATCGTGCCGTCGGGAAGGTTTTTTTGAGCCAGTCCAGGAGGAAGGTGGTCATGCTCCTTTCCTCAATCCCTTCTCTAAATCCCACAAAGCGTAGGTTGTTCCGCCTTGACCTATTTTCAGCGTCGTCCACCTTCCATAGGAGTTGGCGGTGGGAGGCCTGGAGCTCCGCCATGTCCTTCTTAAGTTCAGAGACCGACTTCTCATTGTCCGTCAACCTCGACTCAGCCACCGTGACCCTGTCTGTCAAGTTCCGAAAGTCCTGGCGCAGCAGTGTCACCTCGGACCCTACCTCCCCTATCTTGGTTTCCAGGGCCGCTCGTGAGGCTTGGATGTCCGTTCTCGATGCCTGTATGGCCTCCAATAGCATGTTTGTGTCATTGCGTGCGCCAGAGTGAGTGGGTTGTGGGTCCACCGTAGGTCGCGGTGCTGCGAAATTGTCCATGGGGCCCTTGCTCGCCGTTTTGGGTATTGTCTCCCTCTTGCCCATACCTGTGTCTACTGGGGGCCGGACGCCGCTGGGCCAGATCCCCGCTCTGCTGTGCCACCCCTGTGGTCGGACGTGCGTCTGAGGCAGAGGCAGAGCTACAGGGCGCCCCAACCGGTCAGTTCCCTTGGGCAGCCTCCCTAGAGACTCTGTGACCATGCACACATCCCGTCTCGGGTGCGGTAGCCGGGCAGTGGTCTCCCTATCGTGTCTCTGGAGGAGCCTTCTCTCCCCCTAGCCCGGGTCTCAGGGCATAGGCACCGGCAACAGAGCGCTGTGGTTGGGTGGGCCGAGGCGTCGGTCAGCCGCTCCTTTTTCCCCTCAGGGGGTGCCGGTTTCAGGACTACGGGGCCCGATCCACTCACTCCCAGTGGGCCCCCGAGACCCTGTGTGGCTCGATCGCCTGTCCCTTCGGCGTGTCTTACTGTGCGGCCTCCACGCTGGTGTGGCACCTCCGGTGTACACCCTCTTCCCCGATGCCAGGCCAATCTGGGCTCACCTCCGGGATGTGGGGCCCACTGTCTCTCCTCACTGGGGCTGGGGTGAACTCCGAAGGGGGCCCCGTCGCCTCCACTCTCTAGTCCTGGGAAGCCAGGGGGGTACTCCTCAGCCCGGGCCTCGTGTGCGGCCCCCCCCGGGAGTCTCACCGCCTCTGTGTTGTAGGCTCAGGCGGTGCAGTGCTGGCAGCAGGGGGGTCGCAGTGTCCTCCAGACACTCCTGAACCGGGATGGGCCACAGGGTCTCCGGGGCAGCACAAGCAGGCCTTCCCCCTCCAGGCAGGCCTCAGTGGTCTTCCGCGGCTTGATAGCTGTCCCGCCTTCGTCATTCAGCGCGCGGCCGCCATATTGGTAAAGGCGGGCGCCGCTTCTGTGGTCGATCCCCGGGTCAGGTGCCAGGCGTAGGCGGATCTCTCACCTCTGCATCAGGCTCGCCGCCGCTTTGTCTCCGTACCCGGTCTCAGCTGCTGCACGGCGACGGGATCAATGTGGGGATCTCTCCTTAGTCAGCACATTATCGCCATGGCGGCCGCCATCTTGGGTAGGTGGTCTGCAGTCACCTCTGTCCCGCTCCCGTTGTCCGGCGGAGACGGCGCGCGACCTTCCGCCCGGCTGGTGTCCACCCTGTCAAGCCTCCAGCAGCCCGCGAGAAGAGTCCGCTGGACCGCTGGCTCTCGGCGCACGCCGCTCCCTCCAGGTGCCTATGCCGCCATCTCGGTCTCCGGGGGGCAGAGGTGTCCGCTCTATACACCGGAGCTAGACGAGGCAGACTCCGTTTCGGGACCACCGCGGCTCGTATCAGGTAGGTGGGTTCCAGTTCCGTGCTGTTGGATGGCTTTTCTGGGTCTTGGGGGATATTGTATGCCGGATAATGTGCAGGCTCGGCCGGAGCTCTATGCAGGCACGTCTAGTCGGCCATGCTGCTGGCCACGCCCCCCCACTCTTTTCCAGGTTTATCAGTGTTACTTCGTCTAAAACAGACAAGTTTTTTGTCTGAGGTGCTATGCGTGTGGTTCCATCCTCGCTGATGTCAGACTCACTGGCACTTGATGCCATCTTGTGTAAAGGATAGTTCTTTTTTAAATTATCATAGCGTTTTGCAAATGTCAGGATTCTACCATGTAGGTAGTCTTGCTCATCTCGTTTGAATTTTCGTTCTTTTCTCTCCTCAATTTCTTTTTCATACTGATCAAGTCGTGTTTCCATTTCTTTTCTTAATTTTGTGATATCTTCCTGATTGGCTTCCTTTTGTAGAGATTCTTCCGCTTCCTTGATTTTGATTGTTAAGTCATCAATATCAATTTTGGCGTGTTTGATCAACAATCTCATCATATTCAAAGAACAGTTAGTATTGTTTTCCATCCATTCTGTTATTAGATCTATTTTTGTATCCGGGTGTGTGGGCATAGTGAAAATGCGAAGGCCCCGTGGGATACGTTTGACCGCCACATAGTTCTCAAGCGCTATCACTTCCCAGCTTTTATTTATTTCTTTTTTATATAAACGCTCTAAGGAGTTCATTTGTTGTTTGAGCGTTACAGTTGCTTTATCAGGTATTGTATTATCCTGAGTCACATTTGTTGCTGTTGCCCCAGATTTAAACATTGTAGTCGCTTTGGAGGCGCATTTTGCCACTCGCGCTTCCATATTTATTTATTTCAACTCCACACCATTTACATCAAGGGTGAACGTTATTCCGCTACTGTTTCTTTAAGGCTTAGACTTTGGTCCGGTTCGTAAAAGTAAACCACATGTTTGATTAAACCTGCGCGGTGTCTCTAAGCTTCTACGAGACCCGGTCGCTTCGATTTTCCGTTTGATTATTTTGCACAATACACAGAGTTCAGGCGTTTCACTCACCTCTCCACAATTGATCAGCACTCGGTTCCGCACAGCCGCGCGGTCCTCCTGCCTTCAGGGGAGGGAGTTTCGCCGGGAAAGTATTCTCCTTCACTCACGGAAATCGGGCGCACCTCTCTGCATCGATTTTTGTGCCACAAAGTGATCCTGCAGACATGTGATGCGCTCACCAGCGCGTGCTCAGCTCAGGGGTCGGATCCTGACCCAAAATAATTTTATGTCACAAAGGGAGCGGCACACCAAATTTCTGTTTGAAGCCTTTTAATCAGACCTTTTAATCAGTGATTTAACATGTTAAGAACTGTGTATGAAGTTAATGGAAAGGGGAGACCACTCGGTCCCCCCGAACGTATGGTAGGGGGCCCGGATCCCCCCGGGAAACCATTTTGGTTGGGGGGCGTGTCACGGCAGGTATGCCCGAAGCGGCGTAGCCGGGGCGCGGCTTTTTCCCGCCCAAGAGGGGTTGTCCTAGACACCTACACCGTTGGCCACGCCCAGGAGGCGTACCGGAGGAGGGTACACGCCCTCCCGAGGAGGAATAAAGAGAGCAGGAATCCGAAGAAGCATTCTCTTGTTCCTGTGCTTGGAAGCTGCACCCACTCGTTGCACGTGAGCCCTCGACGGAACAAGGAGCAATTTTGAGAACTTGTAATTCTTGTGTTTCTCTTTCAGCGACTTCGAGGCTACGATCCAGGACCGTGTTGAGCAACAAGGATCGAACATCCGATAAACAATGCCTGGCAAGAAGGCCGGAAAGAAGTCAGGGACTGACCAGATGCTTCGCATGCTGATAAAAGATATGGCGAGCATGAAGAAACAGATGGCAGCGATGAACAATACGGGTAAACCGAAGAAGGTTATAGGCCCGGCATTGCCGGGAGTAGTCCCCGCAGGGAGGGGTAAAAGGGTCAGGAATAGGGCGGCAGGGGGGGAGGTCCCGGTTCCTGAGTTACCCCCGGCAAGCCCGGTCATTCCAGTCGAGGCACCGGTACCGATCCCTGACGCGGGCCAACCGATTCCGGTTGTTGTTACGCCCGCCAGCGAGGAGGATATGCCTCCGGAGTTAGCCGCCCAGTTGGCCGCATGGCTCTGCAGAAAAACAGGGGGTGCTACGGCACCGGGAGACACGGCCGAGGAGGCCAAGTTACTAATGCAGCAGTTGCGGCAGTCGCGAGAGGCCTCGAAGGCGAATCTCTCTCTTGTCCCCCCACAGGTGACCTCGGAAGGAACAGCAACCGGCGTCAAAAAAGCAGCGGGATCAGCAATGGAGCCGGGTAAGCAGGCATTGCCAATGGCAAGGGAGGGGTCTTTGCCCTCGAGAAGGGAAAAGGTGGTCCAACATATACCGCTGGCCACGAAAGAATTGATTTGGGCTGATAAGTATGTGAATATGTTTTCTCTGCTGACTGACCATCGCGAGATGGAGTATGTTAAGACTCAGAAGGATTTGTGGCACCGAGTGTGTGGCGAGCCAAAATGGCGGGATTCAGGGTTGATGAGACAATCTCAAATTGGGCCAAGGCCTTTGCGATGTTTACTGCAATTATTGGGGAGCGTAAGCCCGAGGTTTTGACCGAATTGGCCTGCTATCAGGCACGAATAATGGATTTTTATGAGACATATGAGGGCGATGAGTGGATGGGTTACGATATGAAGTTTCGTACGGCCAAGGAGTACGATTCATCTCTGACGTGGGATTGTCTCGACTCGATCTCTTGGCAGAAGCAGCTCCTGCCGGGCGTGACAAAGTCATCGTCGCTAGGCGGGAGTGGGTCGGGGCCTTCCCGCCAACAGCCCGCGACGCCCTTTCGAGCAGGGCCCGCTGTGGACCACCATCCAATGAATGGTAGGAATAGGGGTAAGAAAGGGGACTGTTGTAAATTTAACAGGGGCAACTGCACAAGGCCAAAAGGGACATGTAAGTTCAGACATGTGTGTGCAGGTTGCGGAAATTCTTCACACCCCGAGAGTTCGTGTAGATCCAGGAGTAGTGATACGGGGGGTAGAGGAGGGGCCAAACAGGTCTGAGGGGGTCCATTGTGTACCGATACCTACCCCCGTCGATATCATGGCAATGATCCCCTGGCTAAACGAATACCCTGATCACGTCTCCGCTGGGGTGTTGAGGAACAGCTTCTTATATGGTTTCCACATCCCGGCGGGGGATTTTCGGGGGGAACCACTTTGTAGGAACCAACTCTCGGCTCTGCACAATCCAGCGGTGGTTGAGAGGAAGATTGCAAAAGAGGTTGCCCTTGGCCGGGTTGCTGGCCCATATAGGCACCCGCCAGTACCCAATTTCATCTGTTCCCCGTTGGGGGTGGTTCCCAAGAAGGACCCTGGGGAATTTAGGCTGATCCATAACTTGTCAGCTCCGAGGGGTCTTTCGGTGAACGATGCGATTGACCCAGGAGTTTGTTCGGTGCGGTACGCATCCTTCGATGATGCCGTCACCATGTTGAATCGCCTGGGGCCCGGAGCACTGATGGCGAAGTCCGATATCGAGTCAGCGTTACGGTTGCTCCCGGTACACCCAAGGGATCAGCGTCTGTTAGGCTTTGTGTTCCAGGGTCATTACTACATGGATAAATGTATGCCAATGAGTTGCTCCATTTCTTGTGCCTATTTTGAAAAATTTGGCTGTTTCCTGGAATGGGCATTCACCAAGGCCACTGGCCATAGCCATGTTATGCATTACCTTGATGATTTTTTATTTTTGGGGGCAGCCAGCGACACAACATGTGCACAGGCCTTACATCAATTTTGCACTCTCATGAAGGAATTCGGGGTGCCATTGGCACCAGGTAAAACGGTTGGACCATCCACTTCACTCGAGTTTCTGGGAATTGAGCTCGATTCTGTGGAGGGATGTTTCCGTCTGCCAGTGGGGAAAGTAGCGAAATTCAGGGCTTCCCTGGAACTATGCATTAGCAAAGAGAAAGTGACTCTCCACCAGTTACAACAAGCAGTAGGGCAGCTTAACTTTGCTCTAAGAGTGATACCAATGGCCCACCCCTTTTCCCGCTCCATTGCACAAGCCATGGCTGGTCTAAAGGAAGGGCACCACCGCACGAGACTATCGGCAGAGGTTCGCCAGGACATGCGCATATGGTTGGCGTTCCTGGCGGACTTCATCGGTCGAGTGGTGTGGAACAAGCCGCCAGCGTCTTCGGACGAGCTGGGTTTGTGGACCGACTCGGCGGGGAGCGTGGGATTTGGCGCCATCTTCGGTAATCGATGGTCGGCGCAGACATGGCCGATGTGGTGGCACACCAGCGGCCTCACAGGTAACATTGGGTTCCTCGAGTTGTTCCCCATTTTTGTGGCTCTGAAGGCATGGCCGGATGAGTTCAGAGATCGCTCTGTGGTGTTTTGGTCCGACAATATGACTGTGGTTGAATGTATAAATAGTCAGGCAGCACGCTGTAAGTGGATATTGAGATTACTGAAAGAAATTGTACTGCTTTGCATGAGACTGAACGTGCAATTCAGAGCGAAGCATGTGCCAGGTGTACTGAACCAGGCGGCTGATGCACTCTCTCGTTCACACATGCAGGCTTTCAGGGATTATCTACCTTCCGCAGACCTAGCGGCAGCACCATTTCCCGAAGCACTCTGGTTACTCGGTGCCCCGGATTACAGGACCTCGTGGCAGCAAGCTTAGCCCCCAGGACAAGGAAGGCATACGAAGGAGCGTTTCGTTCCTATTGTACATTTTTGGGTCCGACAGGGGGGGACAATTGGGGTCAGGAGGATAATGTGCTAAAGTTTCTAGTAGCACTGCACAGGGAAGGCCGATCAGCGACCACGGCCAATAGGCACCGGGCCGCCATTTCTTTCATGGCGCAGGTGCATGGTATCAAGGACCCGACATCGTCCTTTTTGGTAAAGAAAGCCCTTCGTGGTTGGCAACGCCTTGAGGGTCGCAGAGTGGATGAGAGGCGCCCGATCAGGTTAGACAGGTTGTCCCTGCTGATGTCAATGCTCCCCACGACATGTTCCTCCCAGTTCGAGGCAGTGCTGTTCCGGGCCGCTTTCGCATTAGCATTCCATGGGGCTATGCGGGTGAGCGAGCTGGTGGCAAGAAACAAGAAAGATGTGGAGGGAGGTCTGTGTCGGGATTGCATTCTGATTAAGGGTGATTCTATGGTGGTCACAATAGCCAAGTCCAAGACTGATCAGAGTGCTAGGGGAGACAGTATTGTGGTCCAGCGCATGCGCGGGTCCCCCATGTGCCCGGTGAAGTGCATTGAGGAATATTTGGCGCAAAGGGCGGATACATGGGGGGGTAGCCTGCTGAGACACATCGACGACACCCCACTGACGAGGTTTCAGTTTCAGAGGGTGCTAACAATGACAATCGCAGCAGCGGGCTTGGACCCCGGCGATTTCGGGACCCATTCCTTTCGGATAGGGGCTGCTACAGAGGCTACAGCCAGAGGTCAGAGTGTTGAGAAAGTGAAACAACTGGGACGATGGTCCTCGAACTGTTATAAAAGGTATGTGCGTTTGCACATGTTGTGAAGCCAATGTCATGCACTCACGCTTCTTGTCTTCTGTTTGGTTTTCAGTTTCGCGAGCATACTATGCGGGGCGGACTGTGCAGTCGACCCGGCACCTGGGGACCAGCGGTCAGAGATCACCGGCTGAGGACAGAGTGGTGTGGGTCGTGGGCCACTCATACGTGAGACGGGCCGGGGACGTATTCAAAGCAGGTGATGTGATTCACGCAGCTGGGGAATACGGGTACAGAGTGACCTTCCACGGAAGGGGCGGGCTCTGTATTGACCAGTTTCAATGTTTTGTCGAGGAACTGTTAGGGCGGCAGAGGTCACCGCCATCTGTAATCATAGTACACCTGGGGGGCAATGACTTGGTGACACTCGGTCGGCGAGTACTACTCGAGCGAGTTCTATCTACTGTTAGCTGGCTGGCGAGAAGGATCCCGGGGTGCACGATAGCATGGTCCCACATGATTCCCAGAAAGGTGTGGCGGGGGGGCCTCTCGGTGCCAGCACTGAACCATTCGGTAAAGAATGTCAATAACAAACTTAGTAGGTTGCTTCGCTCGGCGCAGTTGCACTGTATTCCGCATGGATGTATTCGGGGGGATCACATGTATCTCGATGATGGGGTCCATTTGTCCCGGAAGGGGAATGTCTTACTCATAGGAGACTTCTTAGCATGGTTAAGGGGTTTGTAATAACATGACCTTTGGTAGGAGTTTGTGGGGGGGCCGGATAGCCGGTCAACTATCCGGCCTGTGGCGGTAAGGTCATGATCGGTGAGCAGTAATTTCAAGGTCCCTAGAGAGGGGGCGCCACCCACTATGGATAGGAGCGCCCGGGGGTGAGGTGGCCATTGGCCCCTCCCACGGGGAGGCCGCACCCACTAAGTATGGGTCGCCTAAGGGAAGACGGCCATAGGCCCCTTCCAGGGGAGGAGGCGGCTACGTGCCCCTCCTACGAATTTCCCGGGGCCCGGATATCCGCGACGGCGGATGTGATAGACAGTGTGGGGTGGGAGGGGGGTCCACGCTGCCTTCTTACAGACACCCCACACGGGTCCTCGGACGACCTTTAAGATGGCTTCGAGTTAAATGGGGGCCCCCGCAAGACAAGGGAAATTGGCACAGAGGGCACAGTCCTCTGCACGGCCGCCCTTACACCGTGAGGGGGAGAGTTCTGGTAGTAGGGATCTGACACCGGTTGTGACCTTGCTGTTGGCCCGTAATGCTAGGATGTACAATTTTAATTTAGAAAGTATGCATTTGCAGGATGTTAGACTCGGCTAGGAAAACCTTTGTACTAGAGATTTGTTAAGGTTAGCCAAAGAACATGTCTTCATCAAAATGTAATAAATGAAAAATTGTACATGATATGAAACTATTATTTTAATGTTTTAATTTTGTTTCATATTTTAATAAATACGGCCGGGGGGTCACTCCCTCCCGCCTTCCAAAAGTTCAGAACTGGGTCCGTCTTCCCATCCTTGGGGATTGTGTTGGGAGGGGGTAACAGGCATCCCGGCCATATGGAAAGGGGCGACCACTCGGTCCCCCCGAACGTATGGTAGGGGGCCCGGATCCCCCCGGGAAACCATTTTGGGCGGGGGCGTGTCACGGCTGGTATGCCCGAAGCGGCGTAGCCGGGGCGCGCCTTTTTCCCGCCCAAGAGGGGTTGTCCTAGACACCTACACCATTGGCCACGCCCAGGAGGCGTACCGGAGGAGGGTACACGCCCTCCCGAGGAGGAATAAAGAGAGCAGGAATCCGAAGAAGCATCCTCTTGTTCCTGTGCTTGGAAGCTGCACCCACTCGTTGCACGTGACCCCTCGACGGAACAAGGAGCAATTTTGACCCCCCCACCAGCCCCTGATGACAGCGTTAGTACTGCAATAAAGTGATTTGCGTTGATAACAGCCTTTTTTCCCCCTTTTTTATTTTGTGGTAAACAACATGGCAATGTTAGTACTGCAATAAAGTATTTGCTTGGTAACGTCTTCGTCCTCGATTGAGCGAAATGATAACGATCTAGTTTAGTGATGTGATGAATATCTAGTAGTATTGACAAATATTGCAATATACAGTATACATTTTCTTCCTTAGTAGGTAAACAAATGTCGTATTTATTTTTTGGTCGGGCGGTAAGGTCATGATCGGTGAGCAGTAATTTCAAGGTCCCTAGAGGGGGGGCGCCACCCACTATGGATGGGAGCGCCCGGGGGGGAGGTGGCCATTGGCCCCTCCCACGGGGAGGCGGCACCCACTAAGTATGGGTCGCCTAAGGGAAGACGGCCATAGGCCCTTTCCAGGGGAGGAGGCGGCTACATGCCCCTCCTACGAATTTCCCGGGGCCCGGATATCCGCGACGGCGGATGTGATAGACAGTGTGGGGTGGGTGGGGGGTCCACGCTGCCTTCTTACAGACACCCCACACGGGTCCTCGGACGACCTTTAAGATGGCGTCAAGTTAAATGGGGGCCCCCGCAAGACAAGGGAAATTGGAGTTGGCACAGAGGGCACAGTCCTCTGCGCGGCCGCCCTCACACCGTGAGGGGGAGAGTTCTGGTAGTAGGGATCTGACACCGGTTGTGACCTTGCCATTGGCCCGTAATGCTAGGATGTACAATTTTAATTTAGAAAGTATGCATTTGCAGGATGTTAGACTCGGCTAGGAAAACCTTTGTACTAGAGATTTGTTAAGGTTAGCCAAAGAACATGTCTTCATTAAAATGTAATAAATGAAAAATTGTACATGATATGAAACTATTATTTTAATGTTTTAATTTTGTTTCATATTTTAATAAATACGGCCGGGGGGGTCACTCCCTCCCGCCTTCCAAAAGTTCAGAACTGCGTCCGTCTTCCCATCCTTGGGGATTGTGTTGGGAGGGGGTAACAGGCATCCCGGCCATATGACACACCGGTCTTTCTTTTAAAGTAAATTTGTGTTAATACTGTTTTCAAACTACAACTCCCATAATGCCACCTAAGGCTAGTATGGGCCAGTATAAAAAGAAAATAGTAGAAGGACTTACTGACCGTGAACAAAGCCCTGTGAGGCTGAAACGCGTTGGTGGGGTGAAGCTCTGATTAAAAGGCTTCAAACAGAAATTTGGTGTGCCGCTCCCTTTGTGACATAAAATTATTTTGGGTCAGGATCCGACCCCTGAGCTGAGCACGCGCTGGTGAGCGCATCACATGTCTGCAGGATCACTTTGTGGCACAAAAAAAAAAAATATATATATATATATATATATATCTATGAGCAAAAGCCCTCGAGCTTTAAAAGGGCACACGACGAACTCCCAGCCATCCGGTTTTCGTGCCTTGAGATGCGTGCAACTCGAACCTCCAAATTGAATAGTGATGTCCGACGCGTTTCAAGGCTTCAGCGCCTTTTCATCAGGGACTGTGCACAGAGGGAAAGAGTGTCTTCACTGGGACTCCATTTCCTGCCTTTTATTGCTGAAAGGACCGCCTCAGTGGGCGTGGCTAAATCAAGGTCGCCAGCTGAGCTTGTCTTTGTAGTCCTGACCCAGTGAGGTAAGTTTGACGCCCTGAGTGGGCTCCCGCCCTCTGTCAATTGCCATAAAGTAATACCTTTAAGTAAGGCGAAAGTCTGAGCTGTGCGCATAATTTGTAATTGGCAGTTCGTGCTGGCAGACTGAAACCAGTGTTTCTTCTGCGGCCCCTTCTCCCTCATTAACCATCAGATGCGAGAGGGAAGGTGGTGCTCCTCTTGTCACGGCCAAGGGCAGCCGCGCTGAAATGTCTATGAGCAAAAGCCCTCGAGCTTTAAAAGGGCACACGACGAACTCCCAGCCATCCGGTTTTCGTGCCTTGAGATGCGTGCAACTCGAACCTCCAAATTGAATAGTGATGTCCGACGCGTTTCAAGGCTTCAGCGCCTTTTCATCAGGGACTGTGCACAGAGGGAAAGAGTGTCTTCACTGGGACTCCATTTCCTGCCTTTTATTGCTGAAAGGACCGCCTCAGTGGGCGTGGCTAAATCAAGGTCGCCAGCTGAGCTGGTCTTTGTAGTCCTGACCCAGTGAGGTAAGTTTGACGCCCTGAGTGGGCTCCCGCCCTCTGTCAATTGCCATAAAGTAATACCTTTAAGTAAGGCGAAAGTCTGAGCTGTGCGCATAATTTGTCATTGGCAGTTCGTGCTGGCAGACTGAAACCAGTGTTTCTTCTGCGGCCCCTTCTCCCTCATTAACCATCAGATGCGAGAGGGAAGGTGGTGCTCCTCTTGTCACGGCCACGGGCAGCCGCGCTGAAATGTCTATGAGCAAAAGCCCTCGAGCTTTAAAAGGGCACACGACGAACTCCCAGCCATCCGGTTTTCGTGCCTTGACTTGCGTGCAACTCGAACCTCCAAATTGAATAGTGATGTCCGACGCGTTTCAAGGCTTCAGCGCCTTTTCATCAGGGACTGTGCACAGAGGGAAAGAGTGTCTTCACTGGGACTCCATTTCCTGCCTTTTATTGCTGAAAGGACCGCCTCAGTGGGCGTGGCTAAATCAAGGTCACCAGCTGAGCTGGTCTTTGTAGTCCTGGCCCAGTGAGGTAAGTTTGACGCCCTGAGTGGGCTCCCGCCCTCTGTCAATTGCCATAAAGTAATACCTTTAAGTAAGGCGAAAGTCTGAGCTGTGCGCATAACTTGTCATTGGCAGTTCGTGCTGGCAGACTGAAACCAGTGTTTCTTCTGCGGCCCCTTCTCCCTCATTAACCATCAGATGCGAGAGGGAAGGTGGTGCTCCTCTTGTCACGGCCAAGGGCAGCCGCGCTGAAATGTCTATGAGCAAAAGCCCTCGAGCTTTAAAAGGGCACACGACGAACTCCCGTCAACTTTGCCTCACTGAAAACACAGGACTACAAATACCAGCTCCATGCTGGTCATCTTGAACAAGCCACGCCCACTGAGGCGGTCCTTTCTGCAATAAAGGGCAGAAAACGGAGTTCCAGTGAAGTCTCTCTCTCCCTCTGTGCACAAGTCCCTGATGAAAAGGCGCTGATGCCTTGAAACGCGTCGGACATCGTAAATGAATCTGCAAGGTCAAAGATACATGCATCTCAAGGCACGAAAACCGGATGGCTGGCAGTTCGTCGTGTGACCTCTTAAAGCTCGAGGGCTTTGCTGAAAAAAATTGTAGCGCGGTTGCCCTTGGCCGTGACAAGAGGAGCACCACCTTCCCTCTCGCATTTGATGTTAAATGAGAGAGAAGGGGCCGCGGAAGAAACACTGCTGTTCATCCTGCCAGCACGAACTGCCAATGTAAATAAATGCGTGCAGCCAAGACTTTCACCTTACTCAAAGGCTTAACTACGACAATTGACAGAGGGTGGGAGCCCACTCAGGGCGTCAACTTTGCCTCAATGAAAACACAGGACTACAAATACCAGCTCCATGCTGGTCATCTTGAACAAGCCACGCCCACTGAGGCGGTCCTTTCTGCAATAAAGGGCAGAAAACGGAGTTCCAGTGAAGTCTCTCTCTCCCTCTGTGCACAAGTCCCTGATGAAAAGGCGCTGATGCCTTGAAACGCGTCGGACATCGTAAATGAATCTGCAAGGTCAAAGATACATGCATCTCAAGGCACGAAAACCGGATGGCTGGCAGTTCGTCGTGTGACCTCTTAAAGCTCGAGGGCTTTGCTGAAAAAAATTGTAGCGCGGTTGCCCTTGGCCGTGACAAGAGGAGCACCACCTTCCCTCTCGCATTTGATGTTAAATGAGAGAGAAGGGGCCGCGGAAGAAACACTGCTGTTCATCCTGCCAGCACGAACTGCCAATGTAAATAAATGCGTGCAGCCAAGACTTTCACCTTACTCAAAGGCTTAACTACGACAATTGACAGAGGGTGGGAGCCCACTCAGGGCGTCAACTTTGCCTCAATGAAAACACAGGACTACAAATACCAGCTCCATGCTGGTCATCTTGAACAAGCCACGCCCACTGAGGCGGTCCTTTCTGCAATAAAGGGCAGAAAACGGAGTTCCAGTGAAGTCTCTCTCTCCCTCTGTGCACAAGTCCCTGATGAAAAGGCGCTGATGCCTTGAAACGCGTCGGACATCGTAAATGAATCTGCAAGGTCAAAGCTACATGCATCTCAAGGCACGAAAACCGGATGGCTGGCAGTTCGTCGTGTGACCTCTTAAAGCTCGAGGGCTTTGCTGAAAAAAAAAAAATATATATATATATATATATATATATATATATATATATTACCTACTGGCGGTCGCCAGTAGGTATATATAGTTAGGATTTTTTTCCTATGGGATTTCTGAAAATTCTTTGTGGAATAACTTTGGCGTTTGTGGACGGAATTGGCTGAAATTTTCAGGAAAATGGCACATTTTGGTTCTGAGCGTTCTCTGAAAGTTTGGGGGGGGTTTCGTGAAGTGGGGGCCGAGAAAAAAGGGGGGTCCCAAAACGTGTTTTTAACATTGAGTTTTCCATAGGGCGGTTGGACTCACTTTTAGCTCGAACGGCTGAATGGATTTACACAAAACTTGGCAAAATTGTAGATATGGTTTGCCCGACGTGCCTTTGCTATGTCTCAATATATGTGCTCCAGAGGATTTTGAGAAATTAACGTTTTAAAAAATAGATATATCTGTGACGACGCTCCGGTTAGCGCCCCGGTTCGCGTACCTTACGCGTAACGGAACTTCGCTAGGAGAAGCGGATTGGCTCCCCGGTGACTGTGAACATTCTAAACAATCCGTAGCGGCCGCCATCTTGTGTCTCGGTAGGATCGAGACACAAGATGTGGCAAAAACAAAGGGGGAAATGAGCATAAGGGGGCAGAGTACATCCTCCCTGACCCCCTAGGTTTGATGAGGGGGCTTTAAAAGGGCCTCGCGGGGTTAAAAAATAATAATTTTTATATTGTTTATTTTTGCGGGGGGAGCGCTCGGTACGCGCACCTGGGAAGCGTAATATTGGGAAAATAGGATGAAAGACTGTTCAAATATTGTATGTTTATTGATTGTTCTTTTTGTTTTTTTTTTGTTTTTTATTTAAGTACCAGCATGTAGGTACCAATGCAGAGTCTAAAAATAAAAATACATTGTTTCCTTTGTAGATATCTTGCATGTTGTTTCAGAAGTTATTGTGGTATATGGAATTCATAGCGTAGTCTGTCAGGAAAGCATAAACACCATGGAGGCAGGAGATGATAAAGAGATGTTAAATACACATTGGAGATGATATAGTGGAAGAAAGGAAGTAACTATGAGCAAACTTAAAGTTGCACAGTATATATGGCCGGGATGCCCGTCACCCCCTCCCAACACAATCCCCAATGATGGGAGACGGACATCGTTCTGAACTTTTGGAAGGCGGGAGGGAGTTACCCTCCCGGCCGTATTTATTAAAATATGAAACAAAATTAAAACATTAAATAAAAGTTTCATATCATGTACAATTTTCATTTATTACATTTCGATGAAGACATGTTCATTGGCTAACCTTAACAAATCTCTAATACAAAGGTTTTCCTAGCCGAGTCTAACATCCTGCAAATGCATACTTTCTAAATTAAAATTGTACATCCTAGCATTACGGGCCAACGGCAAGGTCGCAACCAGTGTCAGATCCCTACTACCAAAACTCTCGCCCTCACGGTGTGAGTGGCGCATGCGCAGAGGACTGTACCCTCTGTGCCAACTCCAATTTCCCTTGTCTTGTTGGGGGCCCCCATCTAAACTCGACGCCATCATAACCCCTTCACTGCGGCGGTTCAAATGGGTTTGGGCATGGAGCTGTGGTGCTCATGATGGAGCCCAACCCGGGCCCCTGGCCCCATCTGGGAGACCGGAGGCGCTGGGGACGCCTCCCCGGGCCCTCCCGGACCCTATCCAGGGCTTCCTGCCACGCGGCAGGCCCAGGAACAGACCCGGGGCTGGGGCAACATCCTGGCCCGTCCAGCTGCCGGCTGAGGACCGCTAGGCCGAGAGTACCTTGTCCCTATCAATCCGGAGGAAAATTACCCATATTTCTTGTAATCCGTGCACACAAGGTGACAGAGGGGACCCAGGGCGAAAAAGTGCGCGAGCTCCCGGAGCCCTCGCTCGGATCCGGGAGGCGAATGGCACCTCATCGGGACTTCCAGGGAAGTCCGGCCATCTGGTCGCTACATAGGAAAGCATTGCGGGCGACCAGATGGCCGAGGCGAGAGGGGCGACAAGATTGCCGCGGCCGAAATGACACCAATCTGCCTGCCCCAGGCCTGTAGGGATCAGGAGCTGCAGGGCTCCGGGGCTCCCTGCCGCGCGGCAGGACCCAGGACGGAGCCCCCGGTATGGAGGCCACCCTCTCAGGGGCCCCGGACGGGGCTCCCAAAACCCAGCGGAGCAAGGGTAGGCTCCCTGGGCACCACGGAACCCAGTCCCGGGCCTTTGGCAGTGCGGCAGGCCGGAGGGACGGGGCCCTGGGCCCAAGCACCCCACTCGGGGCCCGGCGAGGCCCCTGGACCCTGCCGGGGCTCCTAGGCCCAGAGGCGCAGGGGAAGCCTACCCCGGGTCCTCCGGACCCCGTCCCAGGCACCCTGCCAAGCGGCAGGACCCAGGACGGACCCCCGGGCAAGGAGGCCAACCTCCCCGGGGCAACTGAGGGCCCCAGGACGGAGCTCCTGAACCCAGCCAAGCACGGGGAGGCACCCCGGGCACCACGGAACCCAGTGCCGGGCCTTTGACAGTGCGGCAGGCCGGAGGACAGGGCCCTGGGCCAGAGCACCCCATCCGGGGCCCGGGGACCCCAAGGCTCAGAGGCACAGGGGTAGCCTTCCCCGGGCCCTCCGGAACCCATCCCGGGCACCCTGCCACGCGGAAGGACCCAGGACGGTGCCCCGGCCGGAGCTCTTGAACCCAGCCAGGCTCCCCAGGCACAACGGACACCGCTAGGCCGAGAGGGGTCCCAGAGTACCTTGTCCCTATCAATCCGGAGGAAAGTTACCCCCATTTCTTGTAATCCCTGCACACGAGGTAACAGAGGGGACCCAGGGCGCAAAAGTGCCCGACCTCCCGGAGCCCTCGCTGGGATCCGGGAGGCGAATGGCACCTCATCGGGACTTCCAGGGAAGTCCGGCCATCTGGTCGCTACATAGGAAAGCATTGCGGGCGACCAGATGGCCGAGGCGAGAGGGGCGACCAGATGGCCGGGACCGAAATGACACCAATCTGCCTGCCCCAGGCCTGTAGGGAGCTCCGGGGCTCCAAGGCTCCAGGCGTCCGGGGCTCTGGGGCTCTGGGTCTATGGGTCTCTGGGTCTCTGGGTCTCTGGGTCTCTGGGTCTGCAGGGCTCGGGGACTGCAGGGCTCCACGGCTCGAGGGGCTGCAGGGCTACGGGGCTCCGGGGCTCCAGGGCTCCAGGGCTCCTGGGCTGCAGGGCTCCAGGGCTCCAGGGCTGCAGAGCTCCGGGGCTGCTGGGCTCCAGGGCTCGAGGTCTGCAGGGATACAGGGCCTGGGACCCATGGAGCCCGTCCCGGGTACTTTGCCACTCTGTGGGCCGGAGGAGGGAGCCCCGGATGCCTGGGAGGTGTTGCCCAGGCATCGCCCATCTGGTCCCAAGCAGGGAACAACCAGCCCCGGAAGGGTGTTCGGGCATACCCTTGCACCTACTAATCCAGAGGAAAATTACCCCCATTTCTTGTAATCCATGCACTCGAGGTGACAGAGGGGACCCACGGCGCAAACGTGCCCAACCTCCTGGAGCCCTGGCTGGGATCCGGGAGGCAAATGGCACCTCATCGGCACTTCCAGGGAAGTCCGGCCATCTGGTCGCTTTATAGGAAAGCATTGCAGGCGACCAGATGGCCGAGGCGAGAGGGGCGACCAGATGACCGGGACCCAAATGATGCCAATCTGCCTGCCCCGGGCCTGCAGGGCTCTGGGGCTGCAGGGCTCCAGAGCTCCGGGGCTCCGGGGCTCCGGGGCTCCGGGGCTTCAGGCCTCCCCGGGCCCTGATGGACCCTCTGTCCCGGGCGCCCCGGACCCCCGGCCGGCTAGCAGGACGGAGGGGTATTCCCGCTCCACCGGGCCCTGCCGGACGGGGCTCAAGCCCCGGGCCCGGGCCCAGTCCCGGCCCCAGTCCCGGCTTTCTGAACCCTAGTCCAGGCCGGGGAGAGCCTCCCTGGGCCCCGGTCGACCCTCCGTCCCGGGCGCCCCGGACCCCCGGCCGGCTTGCAGGACGGAGGGGTATTCCCGCACCACCGGGCCCTGCCGGACGGGGCTCAAGCCCCGGGCCCGGTCACGGCCCCAGTCCCGGCTGTCCGAACCCTAGTCCAGGCCCGGGAGAGCCTCCCTGGGCCCCAGTCGACCCCCCGTCTCGGGCGCCCCGGACCCCCGTCCGGCTTGCAGGACGGAGGGGTATTCCCGCTCCACCGGGCCCTGCCGGACGGAGCTCAAGCCCCGGGCCCGTCCCGGCCCCAGTCCCGGCTTTCCGAACCCTAGTCCAGGCCGGGGAGAGCCTCCCTGGGCCCCGGTCGACCCTCCGTCCCGGGCGCCCCGGATCCCAGGCCGGCTTGCAGGACGGAGGGGTATTCCCGCACCACCGGGCCCTGCCGGACGGGGCTCAAGCCCCGGGCCCGGTCCCGGCCCCAGTCCCAGCTTTCCTAACCCTAGTCCAGGCCGGGGAGAGCCTCCCTGGGCCCCGGTCGACCCTCCGTCCCGGGCGCCCCGGATCCCAGGCCGGCTTGCAGGACGGAGGGGTATTCCCGCACCACCGGGCCCTGCCGGACTGGGCTCAAGCCCCGGGCCCGGTCCCGGCCCCAGTCC